>NC_084509.1:5095000-5695000 GCF_024500385.1 Phyllopteryx taeniolatus | reverse complement strand
AGACTAACTATCATTCTGCTGTGCTTCGCACCCCTAATCCCTTTGTCTGT
The DNA here is from genome assembly GCF_024500385.1 of Phyllopteryx taeniolatus. Taxonomy (NCBI): domain Eukaryota; kingdom Metazoa; phylum Chordata; class Actinopteri; order Syngnathiformes; family Syngnathidae; genus Phyllopteryx; species Phyllopteryx taeniolatus. The sequence continues at coordinate 5,694,950 of NC_084509.1, read as the reverse complement.
TCTGTCCCTCTGTCTGACCCCTGAAGCTTTTTTCTGTTCAGCTGAATTTTACAATAAACACCAGAATAATTAACAAAAATAACAAACATATTAAAGAGAGGGAGTATTTAAAACACCCTTTACACATCAAAGCTGCTCCAGTACAAAAGACATACAGGTCCATCATTCTGCATGGCTATGCAGCTGAACAGGACAGGTTGAAAAACAAAATAAAATAAAAATAAGTGGAGTGTATACTTTGCTCTCTGTTGGCATGATGGTGTCTCACAGATACAAATGGATCTCTTTATTCTCGTTTTTGACAGTGTCCTTTTAGCAGAGGTGTGCCGTAATGTAGTTCAGACGTGGCTCTTATTTCATGTCAGTGCTATCTTCCTCACCTCGATAATGTCGTATTCTAACGACATTGCACCGTCTGACAGGTACTGGAGCCATAAGAGCCTTCCTCATCACTACACACATTTAACTAATGCAGCAGACATGGCCTATACAAATGGCTAAAAATCTGGGCAAATTCAACATTTATGATCTTCACCATTACCTTCCTGTGTTTATGTGGGGAGCTGTTTACAATTTACTAACCAGACAGGTGTTAAATTAAATAAACCCCCAATCTCTTATTTTTTCTTTTTACCAGCGCGTGGAAACAGAGAAATGCAACCTCTGATAGATTTATCACACTCTTGACATTTAACCAAAGTTGATTTGGCCGACACAGGAGGAAAATATGAATGTCGGAGGTCTTGCATTGAATCCCTCCATCATCCTTTTAAAATGACACAACAGCTCAGTAAGCCTCCTCTGAGCTGTTACCTCTCAGAGAGCTGGGAATCAGCGCGGCAGCATTTGTGTGGTGGTGGTAATGTGCCTAATAAATACACAAAGGCTTCCAGTGGATAGATTTTTTTTAAGAGTCTAAGAAGTGATGCACCGTAAAGACTTGACACCAAAGAGGAATTTGTGCACAGCCATTTATGTTTTAGAATAAGTTGAAACAATGTCCACTACATCTTATTGTCACATACACTGACCAGCCACAATTGTTTGTAAAATACAGTAGATAAGCTGCTTTAAATATACTGTTCCAAGTTATTATGCACAAAAGGGTTTCAAGAAATTAGACAGGTTTTAAAGAACTGAAAATAGTCATTTATTGAATTTGGAGCATTAGGAGCTCAAAAGCTATTTAAATCAAAAACTTTATAACAAGTCCAGTTACTTTATGACATAGGACCTCTTATATGATAGCAGCTGCACAATTCCTAAATCCATAAAACTTGTGACTTTTTGGACTTTTGAGGTAGAGCATTGTAATGCTTGAAGATGATTTTGTTAATGAGAGTAAGATTCTTCTTTTGGTATGGAATAAAGTGGTCAGCCAGAAAGACATTTTCATACCTTCAGTGACACTAAAGGGGCCGACAAGTTCTCTCTCCAGCATGTTTCTGCCCAAATACTGGACATTATTTTGTCAGTCCGCCACCTCCTTGCTGACATTGTGACCTTGCTGGGAGATGGTGGCCTTCCACCAACCATCCATTACTCTTATACCTCTGTATCATTTGCTGCTATGGGCCTTAAAGGAGAGAAAGTCATGTTGTGTGACACCTTCCTCCCCTTATCCCAACCCTACTGAGAACCTTTGGGGCATACGCAAAAGATTGTTGAGGGTGGAGGCAGTTCAAATCGAAACGGCAACTCTGGGAGGCTATTCTTACATCCTGCAAAGAAATTTTAAGTTCAATAGACGTCAGCGCCTTTTAGGGTAAAACAATGCTATTGGATTTTTTTTTTTGTAAGCGTGTGTAAATCGCCTGTGGAGGGTGACGCTATATAAAATTTTGCCGAGGGCACCTAGTCTATAAAAGCAATGGACCAACGTTTTGCATTGTGTTAGCACTAGTGTGCTTAAAGTATAGTAAAGTAAAGTTTATTTCAAGATATTGTAAAAAAGACATTTTTGTTCGTCTTTCAGAATCAGAATCAGAATCAGAATCATCTTTATTTGCCAAGTATGTCCAAAACACACAAGGAATTTGTCTCCGGTAGTTGGAGCCGCTCTAGTACAACAGACAGTCAATTTACAGAACACTTTGGAGACATAAAGACATTGACAAAAAACAACAACAAACAACAATTGTGCAAAAAGATGCAGAGTCCTCAGTTCGAATGGCTAATATCGCAATAGTCCGGTGCAATGACCATTGTGCAAAGGGCACTGAGACTTCAAGGAGTGTATGCGGTTTAAAGTGACGAGTACTGCGATAATCTGGGACAATGGTTGTGCAAATGTTACAGATACTCCTCAATCAGTGTGCAAATGGGGCAGATACTACTCTGGCATGAGTGGCCACTATATGCAAATAGTGCAGCACGGCGAGACAACTACAGTGAGTGCACGAGTAATACATAATACAGAAATGTGACAACGAACTCAAGTAAAAAAATTGCCAGCTTGTTGTAATGGAATTGTAAGTTAGCTGTTCAAGAAGTTGATTGCAAGAGGGACCATTTCCATGACCATTAATTGGCTTGACTTCTTTGACTTCCATTTCCCTCGACCTTAAGGTAATCAGCAGACGGGGGTCGTAACGCGCTACATTTACTCGGTGACATTTACTCAAATAACGTTTTCGATAAACTGTACTTGTCTGAGTACTTTAAATGCACCATACTTTTTACTTTTACTTGAGTATTTATTTGAAGAAGGATCAATCATACAGGAAATCATACAAGGAAAAAGGTTAGCTAAGAAGAAGTGGGACACCGAGAGGACCGAGGAGAAGCGAAAGAAATACATTGAGATGCGACATAGGGCAAAGGTAGAGGTCACAAAGGCCAAACAAGAAGCATATGATGACATGTATGGCAGGTCGGACACTAAAGAAGAAGAAAAGGATCTATACAGGCTGGCCAGACAGAGGGATAGAGATGGGAAGGATGTGCAGCAGGTTAGGGTGATTAAGGATAGAGATGGAAATATGTTGACTGGTGCCAGCGGTGTGCTAGCTAGATGGAAAGAATATGTCGAGGAGTTGATGAATGAGGAAAATGAGAGAGAAGGGAGAGTAGAAGAGGCAAGTGTGGTGGACCAGGAAGTGGCAATGATTAGTAAGGGGGAAGTTAGAAAGGCAATAATGAGAATGAAAAATGGAAAGGCAGTTGGTCCTGATGACATTACTGTGGAGGTATGGAAGCATCTAGGAAAGGTGGCTGTGGAATTTTTGACCAGCTTGTTCAATAGAATTTTAAGCACGTGAGAAGATGCCTGAGGAATGGAGGAACAGTGCCCATTTTTAAGAACAAGGGTGATGTGCAGAGCTGTGGAAACTATAGAGGAATAAAGTTGATGAGCCACACAATGAAGTTATGGGAAAGAGTAGTGGAGGCTAGACTCAGGACAGAAGTGAGTATTTGCGAGCAACAGTATGGTTTAATGCCTAGAAAGAGTACCACAGATGAATTATTTGCCTTGAGGATGTTGATGGAAAAGTACAGGGAAGGTCAGAAGGAGGTACATTGTGTCTGTGTAGATCTAGAGAAAGCCTATGACAGAGTACCCAGAGAGGAACTGTGGTACTGCATGCGGAAGTCTGGAGTGGCAGAGAAGTATGTTAGAATAATACAGGACATATACGAGGGCAGCAGAACAGCAGTGAGGTGTGCTGTAGGTGTGACAGACGAATTTAAGGTGGAGGTGGGACTGCATCAGGGATCAGCCCTGAGCCCCTTCCTGTTTGCAGTGGTGATGGATGGGCTGACAGATGAGGTTCGACTGGAATCCCCGTGGACCATGATGTTTGCAGATGACATTGTGATCTGCAGTGAAAGCAGGTAGCTGGTGGAGGAAAAGTTCGAAAGAGGGAGGCATGCACTGGAAAGCAGAGGAATGAAGATTAGCCCAAGTAAGACAGAATATATGTGCATGAATGAGACGGGTGGTGGGGGAAGAGTGAGGCTACAGGGAGAAGAGATAGCAAGGGTGGAGGACTTTAAATACTTGGGGTCAACCGTCCAGAGCAATGGTGATTGTGGTCAGGAAGTGAAGAAACGGGTCCAAGCAGGTTGGAACGGGTGGAGGAAGGTGTGAGGTGTGTTATGTGACAAAAGAGTCTCCGCTCGGATGAAGGGCAAAGTATATAAAACAGTGGTGAGGCCAGCCATGATGTACGGATTGGAGACAGTGGCACTGAAGAGACAACAGGAAGCAGAGCTGGAGGTGGCGGAAATGAAGATGTTGAGGTTCGTTCTCGGAGTGACCAGGTTGGATAAAATTAGAAATGAGCTCATCAGAGGGACAGCCAAGGTTCGATGTTTTGGAGACAAAGTTAGAGAGAGCAGACTTCAGTGGTTTGGACACGTCCAGAGGAGAAATAGTAAGTATATTGGTAGAAAGATTATGAGGATGGAGCTGCCAGGCAAGAGAGCTAGAGGAAGACCAAAGAGAAGGTTGATGGATGTCGTGAGGGAAGACATGAGGGCAGTTGGTGTTCGAGAGGAGGATGCAAGAGATGGAGGCTTACATGGAAAAGGATGACACACTGTGGCGACCCATAAATGGACAAGCTGAAAGGAAAAGAAGAAGAATTTATTTGAAGAAGGATCAATACTTTTACTCCGTTACAATGATCGCCATGCCGTTCGCTACTTTTATTTATCCATCTTCGACTTCCGCATAAGGCGCGCGTTGCGCCAATCACTAATTTCATTTGACTCCAATTCACCAATCAGACGACACAAGCCAGTCACACGACCGCACACGGAGCCTTCGCGAGCCAATCAAAATGACTCTTTTTTTTTGGGGGGGGGGGGAAACAGCCACGCAAGTGTGTTTACTTTAGACTCCAAAAAACAACAGCTTTGTCATGCAGCTCTTTGTGACTGGCCAAACTTGGATATTTTAGCCCACTTCTAACTTGAGTAAACACCTTGCGGTAAGTTGCAGATGTTTCTATTCTTGTTTTGGCAGTGGATATGGCAGCATTAGCCCTATCCTATGGTGTAGCACACACACTCACAATCACTAAGTCTGGTCAGCAAACAGCTTCTTCATGAAGTCAGTGTTGTTGGTTTTTGGGCAGTTAAAAACTAAAATGATGGCAGGGTTGTGTTGACTGCCATATATATTTTTTATTATTATTTTATTTGATGTTCAAGCTGATTAAAAAAAATAAATCTGAAGTTACTTACAAGTTACTCTTTACTCAAGTAAATATTTAGATGACTCACTTACATATTATTCTAAAGTAACAGTACTCTTACTTGAGTACAATATTTTCTACCCACCTCTGGTCAACAGATAGTTCTTATTCAATAGATGTTGTCCACTAAGCAAATTATTACTGAACGAAACTCTAATATGCACGCTAGTATACTGTAAATATAGACCTTATGCCAGTACTGGCTGGCTGTGTGACGTTTCTTTACACATGCTAAAAAGACCTCTGTTGATATGTTTTTACAACAAGGGCTGAAAAAGCAAATTACAACTAGAGTGGGAGTCCTGTTGCAAAAAAATACTAAAAAGGCCACCACTAGCGTCTTTATGGTAATTACATTTTCTACAGCAGCTATTTTGGCATCATAAAACTGTAAAAGATGCAAAAACAATGTAAGTTACTCATCATCTTCACTTTTATTACCAGTTCAGCCTTAACGGAGTTCGGCACTTGACTGATTAACATTATGCTGTTTCTTGTTTATATATAATTTTGCATTGCTAAACAAGCCTAATGGTTGCGCAGTAGCCTTTCTACTGTGTTCTATATTCTGTATAAGAGAAATACAATATGTGTTTGCACACACTGCCAAATATCTAGTTTGAAGAAAAAGATTGCAACTACCATTCATCCATCCATCCATTTTCAAAACCACTTATCCTGGTTAGGGTCGCGGGACGCTGGAGCCTATCCCAGCTGACTTCGGGCGAAAGGCGGACTACACCCTGAACTAGTCGCCAGTCAGTCACAGGGCACATATAGACACGCACAACCATTCGCACTCACATTCACACCGTCACTGAGTGGGAACTGAACCCACGCTGCCTGCACCAAAGTCAGGCGAGTGTTTGCAACTACCACTAATTCTTTAATTTGAGATTGTCAAATCCAAGTTTTTATATCCCCTGAAATATCATTAACACCTGCAGTTGGGAACCCCTGCTTTGGATGTGAACATTTTCACCATGCACACACAATTGTAGGCCTAAATCCACATTGATATTGCGAAAATATAATCTCAGCTCACTTGATAATAGATAAGACATATCATATTTGCTACGTTTACATGCATTAATGGTAAAGGCACTTTGTGTAATGGCCATGGCTGGGCCCTGTCACTTGTGATTTAACTTGGCACTTTGGCGGTGGTGAGGCGCTCCTCCAAATCAAGGCTAAGTGGTGGATTCATCAGTGGCCTGTCGAGATGAAACACTCACCCGGAGGGGACAGGGAGATGAGGCCCTGATTGGGACAAATATGTCTCCCTCTGGTGTCAGCTCTCATTCACCGGTCTGTGCGCCAGCTGAAAGAAAGATAAATGTTTTGATTAGAGGTCTCTTTCAATGTCACAGCAGCACACAATGAAGAATGAGATGAGGCTGTCTCTGAGGGAAGAAAATAGTTGAGGAGGATGAGAGGCAAATGAATGTCTTCACTGGAGGGAGGATGTCGAATGGGGATTTTACAGTGAGTCAGAGAAAGCTTTGCAAAAGCCTTGCTGTTAATGGTGCCACATTCCTTCTTGGAGCAGCATTTCAGTTTGGTGTTGTAACGTATACGGGTTAAATAAAAATGTAATTAATTTAGGAGAAAAGAATGAGCTGGAAGTGACGCCTGCGTTACTTCTGGTTTAGCGTCATTTTAAATTACAGTGTTATAAATCAAGATATTCTATCTAGAAAGGGGCACCACGTCAATTTTTATGTGAATAAAATTTAGGGAAAGTGACGAGAAACCTTTTTATCAGTCTCGTAATCTGAAGGTTGCTACACTTTCTGAAATTTTGATAAGAGTTCTAGACGGCCAGAGGTTTCTTTCCTCGAATCCAAACACACACAACAATTCAGGTAGTGAATTTTATGGAAAATTTAATGAGCTAACATGGGGAATCTACAGGGAAGCAATACAGAAAAACAAAAAACAAACAAAGTACAGACTAACATTGGCAAAGGAAACTGACTTGTGATGTGAAATTGGTAGAATGAGCGTGTAGTGACAATGCATGTAGCTGGGGATTCCTGTTCTCGTTCATTTAAAACCCAAATATGCACTAATCTGTACTTTTAGTAGACCGCAAGTTTGATTTAGGTGTGTTGACCAATTCAGGCAGGCAGGTCAACCTTCCAGGGGTTGGCAAGAGCGCTTACGGGGGATGGTTTGCAGGAAAAGGAAGCAAAGAGAAAAAGATGCACTTAAAGTGCAGGTTGGCCGGTGCGGTGGCAGTGGCAATGCTTGCCACACAGTCAGGGAAAGCTCGCACCGCAATACCTTCCAACGGAGCTTCGTCCGTAAACTGCCCCACACCCAAAAGGCTAGCTTTGGGGAGCTGGCAGGTGCTTCCTGCGGTCCACGCTTGGCAATGCGGCAGGGAAGTTCGGCATCTCCCAGGTTCCGTCACCTCGTGGTGAGAGGTTGGGGGGTCCCCGGGCTGGGCCAGGTCTTTGGCAGGTGGAACAACGAGATCGAGTGAGAGAGCGAGCGAGAGAGAGCAACAAATGAGCTTTGGCCTTTTTATCCGCTTCATACAGCGAGGCCGGCCCCTTTTGACCAAATGGAAGGCCTCTAGAATTGCATTTCATCTTAGTATAATTTGTGGTTTAAAACCAGTGAAATAAAATATAAATTTTGATTTAAGATAGCGAGACCATTGTTCCGCTTTGCATTGTCCCACGCCCATCCTCTTGAATCCCTATAACGAATGTTTCAATTGTATGTGTTTGTTGAGAACACTGTAATATTTGCAATGTGGCATTTGTGTGGTGTGGAGTGAAACGTTTCATCTGGTTCAGTTGACAACAGATTTGACATCAGACATTCAAGTTTGCAGAAATACAGTCACTAGTGGTGTTCATGTAAAGTTCTTAAAATATTAAATCCCAGTCAAGTCCGGTAAAGACTGTGGTTAATGAACCCACGTCTGCAGTGACGTTCTGTCGCCTGTGGGTGTCGCGAGCACCCCCGTCCATTGTCCCGGCTTGACTGACCACGGTGCAGCAGGGAGGAGACGCCTTTGTTGGTGAAGGTCTGTGGGCTGGCTGGTGGTGGAAGTTAATTAATTTAGCGTTCTGGTGCAAAACTAGGTATCTTTTGTCTCCGCTTTGATGCTCCGGGTGCTGGTAATTCACTTAGCATCGGCATGCCAAGCAGATGTCTGTGTCTTACTTTTGATTATCCTGGCTTGTGATTCACTTAGCGTCTGTATGCGAAGTTGAATCTTGCCACTACGTGGTCGTCTACCTCGGCGGGGAGAGAGCTGCGGTCGCCGGAGAGTGGCGGGCTGGGTGTCATTTTTTCATGGCGTGTCCGCTACAGTGTTTATTATGCGGAGATGAACATGTTTATTTTCATAGTCAGTCATTTGTGTGGCAGACAGTGACAGCTGTTAACATTGTAGCAGGACTTTTTCCAAGCCTTTTTATTTACCTGTGTGCTCTCTGTCACTGACACTCCTTATTGTATGATTTTATAGTTGTGTGTTTCATAATTAGGAATATATTTTATATTCCATATTTTATATATACCTATTCCATACCAGATAATTAGAAGACCTTTAATCACTCCAAGTGGCTAATTAAGATTCTACCTCAACTGTAGAATTGAGAGCATTAGCTGCTTATCCCATGAGAAATGGTGGGAGCATGACATATTTCTTTCAAGAATTTGATTCTAATGCACTCTCTAAATTATTTCACTCATTCCCTGGTAGCCATCTATTCACCCATACTGCTCATTAGGAAGAATACACGAAGCCTCTGTTACAGTTTCCAGTCAATAGAAGTGAGGTTAAAAAAGTAACATACTACAGTATAGTAAACAAGGATCCTGATATATAGGTCGGTCAGTGTACATATAAACATGATTACAGTGTCTGTGCACTATAAATATATAAAACATCAATATATTTTAATCATGTTCACAATGTAGTTTTAAAGTTAGTTAATTTACAAAAGTGAATACAGAATAATTGTTCTACATAAATTGTGGCCATATACAACTACGTATTTCTGGTTTACTTAAATCCACTGTGGAAAAGCATCAACAAACAACTAATATTATAGAGTACGAGTATAATTCGTGATATCGGTGCTGCCATGATGATCTTTAGTCTGTTTTACACAGCAATCCTGCATAATAGCCACCTGAGAGTTGTAACAGAAGATCTGGCAATATGCCACCCTTTGCAAAGAATTCAGAGAAGGCTGGATACTGCAGCATAATTAAACGTATCATCTGGTCAGCTAGGTCCATTTTTTTCTAGCAGACACTGTTCCACGGTCGCCATTGTTCTTGCTTTGTTCCTTGTTACGGAAAGGAAAGTAAAAACGGCTACCGGAAATGGCCAAAAAATGGAGAACTGTAGTACATTTTCAAAACTGCGCGCATGGGTTGCGCTCGAGGATAAAGGCAAACTGTGCGCGAGATAGCCGCAGTGACGTCAGCGCGGTCCCCGCCCGCGCAAATATAAAGAAGCCTTGACACAGAGTCGTGAGCAGCAAACTAGTTTTCCAGGTTTTCTGCATAATTTGTCTCGGTGATGTTGACTTTGTTGTCAGCTGGTTTATGGCCCGATTGTACAGGGCTCTGTCCCCACTCTGATAGGCGTCCTCTTTTGCCTGGCGAAGTTGGCGAAGTTTGGCAGTGAACCACGGGTTGTTGTATTGAAGCTACGCAACGTCTTTGTTGGTTACACACACATCTTCACAGAAACTGATATAGGATGTGACATATGATACTACATGTCCTGTTGGACGGAATGCATGTCATCATTCCTTAATGAACATGAGCAATCCCATTGGCCCTATTTTAAAAGCCCCTCAAGATCTTCACTCCCACAAACAAGTCCTCTTCGCAAATCATCAGGTGCCTTGGTGCTCGGTAAACACTTGAGCGTTTGCTCAGAGACAATAGCCCACATGGCATTGAGTGCTGCAAACAACTGCTGGCGCAAATACTTCAGCGGCAGAGGCAATTAAGTGGTGTAAGTTGTCATAGAAAGGATGTAAGGATAGAGCAGAGAAACAGATGCGACCTTTCATATTCAATCAAAAGCAATCTACCAAACCTCTTCTACTCACTTTGGCCCTCCCCCATTTGCATCCCTTTTATGTCATCACTTGCCATTATGCAAAGTGAATGCCTAAACATGGGTTCCCATTTTTAATAGTGAGTTGCTTCTTTTCCTCGCACTTTTTTAATCAATAGAGGCGGGTTACGTGGCTTCCATTTTTGCTAAATATAACGTATGCGCAGCTCACTTTGAACCGTAGTTACTGTGGCGACAAGAGTTGTGCCTTTAAAACACTAATTACAATCAGTGGTGAGACATTCTTGTGTTACACAAGAAAGATCACATAACCCCGGCGACGCAACTACTCTTGCTAGCTTAACAACCTTAAATACCTTAAATAACAATAAGTTTATTGTTATTATTATTGTATATTGTATATTGCATATGTTTCATGCTCTTATTTGAGGATTCCATTTCAATGGATGCCTTTATGACCTATGGACCAGTATCCACTGTAGCGGTCTGGAAAAATGCAGCCTGAAGAGATAATCCATTTGTGGCCCATGACATTCCAGTCTCTGATGTCCATGAAATCTCACTTCCTCTGGCCGTGTAGCTAATGATAAAGTGTGTGCCTTGGAGGCCCTCCTGCTGTTGCCATTTGTAATTTATAGAAGGCATCATCTGAGGTGATTAATCTTGATTGTGCCTTGGTAACTGTCATGCACCACCAATTCATAATATAAGAAATGGAATAAATACGTCTTGCAGCAGCACCTATGTTTGTCTTCTGTGCTTCATGAATTTGCATTGCCGCTGACACATTTTGCTCCTAGTGACAGGCGTCATATTCTAGATAGGCATATTGTATTATCACTCAGCATTCAATGTGTGTTTTACCAGAAGATGGGCAGAATGGAAGGATTTGAACACAGTGATGAGGAAGATAAAGTCACTACAATACATCTCTAATGTGAGGGATGGGGCCGCATGAATTATTCATAATTATTAGCCATTGTTGTTGCCAGCTACATTGAGGAGCTCACATTTTGATATTAATGAGTGTAACAAAATCCTAGTTTCACTGAAGGACTGGGTCTCGTTCCATATCACAGTTTCCGTGGAAAGCTTGGCGAAAAGCGGTTTGGAAAGTTTTCAAGTCCAGCCTTAGATAAAAATCAACTCAATTAAAAACAAATGTTTTTATTAAATACCATGAAGCATGTAAAATATTTTTTGGGGGGCAAATATCTGAAGCTTTGTCAGTGTTTCATCTCCCCTCTTGGTGGGTTGAGATTTGTCTTTGGTCCTGTGTATATTTTATTACTTTTCAGCAAATGTTGATAGCAATTTCTGTACTTTGTCTGTCTCAAGCATTTCCCAATGGAGTTTAAGACTTTCTTTGTGTACAGTACTAGCATGTCCCATGTTTTTGTTAAGGTCGGCTAAGGTATTTTCATTTGAGGCATGTCACTTTCATCAACAGAATTATTGACTGCTTTTACATCAGACTGAATATCAGATCAACACTATGCGTCTTAGTCGGTGTTTTTTTGTTTACTTTGTAGGTTTATATGTGCTCTCTGGATAGACTGTTCAGTGAAGGATCTAAATTTGAACCAATTTTGATCTGAACATTGTTGGTAATTTGGCAAATTTTATGAAGCTTTTCTTTAGATGCCAACATATAACTTTTAGGAACTTTACTATGTTTTAAGTAACATTTTACATACTAAGACACATCCATCCATCCATTGTCTTATCCTTATCCTGTGTCAGGGTAAAAGTGGAGCCTATCCCAGCTGACTTCAGGTGAAAGGCAGTCTACACCCCGGACTGCATGGTCACCACTCAATCATGGTAGATAGAGAAAGACACACGTTCACACTGATTCACACCATCACTGAGTGGGAACTGAACCCACATTGCCTCCATGGAAGTCAGGTGAATGAAGGTGAAATATAAAATCGTGTGTCAGCTAGCCAGTTGTGGCAAATACTAGCAACCGATGTTAACGGTTGACTTATATTTTTCTTGTTTCTCTCTTCTCATGTTATTCTGTTAACACCCTTTATTGAGCCTGGTCATTCTAATGGAATAAGTGGCACAAAAAGCCAAAGAAAAATAATTTAGTTAGTTGTTTGATGCTGCCTGATTGAACTCTGGTGAGTTACGCTGAAGTCTCAAGTGACATCACATATGATGACTTATTTATTCATTCATTTTCTGTACCGCCTATCCTCACTAGGGTCGCGGGCGTGCTGTAGCCTATCCCAGCTATCTTCGGGCGAGAGGCGAGGTAAAATAAGCCCATTTTCACTCTTTATACTTTTTCTTGCACAAGGTCAGACACAATCAAACAGAATTATATGATCCCTTATGTGATGAGGCCATGCTCCTGCATACTGTAATTTCATGAGATCATAAAATATACAGTAGTTGATAGATGTGCAACTTTGAGTGGTGACCATGTGGCCATTGTTCCTGCTGGTTTACAACCCATCCATGGTTATAATTCCAAATCTTTCAGGAAAAGTAGTGGCCAAGAGACTTTCACAAACGTGAATGGATGGATGAATATTGTAGCCGCATGATTGTGCTGTCGGTAATTGAGCAGCACAATCAGAATTATATGTGCAGAGTGAGTTGATGCATGCTGGATTTATGACTAATTACAGTCTGGACACCAAAACACAAGAACAGACATTCCTGCCTCAGTAGAGAAGGAGAAGAGGGTGCAAACTGGTGAGTTTAAGTGAGGAGAGATGTATTAATATTAAATAATAACCTTTGAAATAATGTGTATTTGTTTCCTGTGCAGTGTGGTTTAAACAAAAAGACCCACTAACATCCCTGCTGTGAAAGATTTTTTTATTTTTATGTTTGATCCACCTGTAATGCAGTTTATTTCAACAGTACCGCTATTTAATATACAAAGCCAAAAACAGTGTATTGTGCCAGTGCCATCATGTAACTAAGGATCACAAGTGTCCAACTTACCCACTTAGATGTATTTTAAAGCCATACCACCAAATAGCTGTTAGTAAGTAGCAAGACCAGAGGGATAGTAGTTTGTGATAATGATCTTGGCCTAAGCTTTAGTGCTGTGTGGCCACATGGTGCACAGGCAACATGCTGGTTATTTATCTGATGTGGCCAGGATATGTGACCATAAACGTAATTTCAAAGCCTGATTGATTGACTGAGCGATTAATTTGGGGGCAGTTAGCCCTTAGGAGAAAATAGTCCCAGAGTGTGCAGAAGTGCAGCAGCTGTCCAACAATAAACAAATTATCTGAAGTGAAACGAAAACAACAGACGATGTTAAGTGATAGCCTGTGTCACAAATATGGGTCTGTTCAAAGTCTGTAGCTCCTTTGAAAAAAACTCAACAGCCATTGTATCAAAGTCTACGTTCAGACTGCAGGGTATGATGCCCAGTTCAGATTTTAAATTAACTCAGATCTTTTTTTGTAGTCGTTCAGATTACAAAAACAAATGTGACTTCTAAAGTGGATGGAATGCATCCGTGAAGTGACATGCATGCGGACAAAACACGTCACGTGGCACAGTGTGTTTACGGATGTAAATATGGTAGGTCTCACCCCCAATACATTTGTGGCAATTTCAAGGATTTTGTGCAATCGGAGCTAACATTTTCTTACAACCCCAGTTCCAATGAAGTTGGGACATTGTGTTAAACATAAATAAAAACAGAATACAATGATTTGCAAATCATGTTCAACCTATATTTAATTGAATACACTACAAAGACAAGATATTTAATGTTCAAACTGATAAACTTGATTGTTTTTAGCAAATAATCATTAACTTAGAATTTTATGGCTGCGACATGTTCTGACTAAATTGAGACAAGAACATCATTATTTCAGTATTCATAATTTTTATAACATTTTTGGTTTGATTTGGTAGTGTACGCTGAGATTTTGCTAATGTAAAAGGGGTGCCTTCGCTCAACAAAGGTTGGAAAACACTGTTGTAATTATTACTCTAATAAAATAAAAGCTTAAGTTATTAAATAAGTCTAATACACATACACATTGACTGAAATGTTTCATAATTGGTGTCCAATAGTGTGGAGAAGTGTTTATTAATAGTTTATTATTAGATGAGCTCAGCTCATGCATGAAGTCGAAACTATAAACTTCTTGTTTATACAACCCCAATTCAAATGAAGTCGGGACGTTGTGTTAAACAGAATACAATGATTTGCAAATCATGTTCGACCTATACTTAATTGAATACACATTGAAGACAAGATATTTAATGTTCAAACTGATAAACTTGATTGTTTTTAGCAAATAATCATTAACTTAGAATTTTATAGCTGCGACATGTTCCAAAAAAGCTGGGACAGGGTAATGTTTACCCATGTGTTACATCACCTTTTCTTTTAACAACATACGTTTGGATGGCGACATATGTTTCTCCAAAACCTTGTATGTACCTTTCAGCATTAATGGTGCCTTCACAGATGTGTAAGTTACCCATGCCATTGGCACTAACACAGCCCCATACCATCACAGATGTTGGCTTTTGAACGTTGCGTCCATAACAGTCCTAATGGTTCTTTTCCTCTTTGCCCCGGAGGACAAAACGTCCACAATTTCCAAAACCAATTTGAAATGTGGACTCGTCGGACCACAGAACACTTTTCCACTTTGCATCAGTCCATCTTAGATGAGCTCGGGCCCAGAGAAGTCGGCGGCGCTTCTGGGTGTTGTTAATAAAGGGCTTTTGCTTTGCGTATTGGTTTCAAGTTGCACTTACGGATGTAGCGCTGAACTGTATTTACTGACATTGGTTTTCTGAAGTGTTCCTGAGCCCATGTGGTGATATCCTTTACACATTGATGTCGTTTTTTGATGCAGTGCCGCCTGAGGGATCGAAGGTCACGGGCATTCAATATTGGTTTTCAGCCTTGCCGCTTACATGCAGTGATTTCTCCAGATTCTCTGAACCTTTTGATGATATGATGGACCGTAGATGATGAAAACCCTAAATTCCTTGCAATTGTACATTGAGGAACATTGTCCTTAAACTGTCCTTAAACGTTTCTCACACACTTGTTCACAAAGAGGTGAACCTCTCCCCATCTTTGCTTGTGAATGACAATTCCGGTACGCTCCTTTTATACCCAATCATGGCACCCACCTGTTCCCAATTAACCTGTTTACCTGTGGGTTTCATCCTGTTTTTTATTCATGTTTAACACAACATCCCAACTTCATTGGAATTGGGGTTGTGTATTTATCAATTCTAAAGCGTCTTCCTTTTGGCACTGTTTTCTGTTCCTTTGTCCGCCATTGCTTTTCGTGCCTGTCTTTTTTGTCGCCTTTTGATGACGTATAGGTTGGATGAATGCAACCTTAGTGTCCATACTGCATTTGCATCAGATACATATCCGATTTATATCCACATACAAAAGAGGTCTGGGTCGGATTTGAAAAAAAAAACTGCAATTTTACTTTTCACATTGACATGAAAGATATGATATATTTGACATATGGGCAAAAAAAAGAAAGCAATAAATTACAGTAACCTGCAGTGTGAACCTAGCCAAAGTTGTTTGCCCTTGATTTAACATTTAATAAACCCAATTTGGGTCATCTGATTGGATGGCAGTGTATATGTGCGTACAGGGCCTGATTAAATAAATTATAGTAATAAAGGGCCTGATTAAATAAATAATAGTAATAATAAAAAAAATCCCTACCTGGACTAAATCAATCAAATATGCCAGAATATTCCTTTGGATGATTATTTTATTCATTTTTATTTAACCTTTATTTGTCCAGGTAAGGCAATTGAGACCAGATACTCATTTGTAAGGCCCAACTGGCTGCAGACAGAGTAAAAAAAAAAAGCAAAATTACAGCTACTTGATTACTGTTCTCTAGATATTTAATTTAGCATTTAATTGATGCAATGAATTGCTTGTCATTTCTTACTGTATCAGAAGGATAACTTGTCACTTGTCACTGTTACATAAGGGTTAATCAAAAAGCAAAAACTAATGCAATGGCTAAAGCTGCTCATATCTACTGTGAGTGGCTGGCGACCAGTTCAGGGTGTACCCAGAGTCAGCTGGGGTATGCTCCAGCACGCCCCTGACCCTAGGATTACCGGTATGGAAAATGGATGGATGGAGGCTTAGATCTATTGAAAAACTGCCTGCGACCTTATTCAAACCTAAAAGGAAATTGGTGAATCATTTTTGCCAGTAATAAACCATCCATCCATCCATCCATTTTCTGAGCCGCTTCTCCTCACTAGGGTCGCGGGTGTGCTGGAGCCTATCCCAGCTATCATCGGGCAGGAGGCAGGGTATACCCTGAACTGGTTGCCAGCCAATTGCAGGGCACATAGGAACAAACAACCATTGCCTACGGGCAATTTAGAGTCTCCAATTCATGCATGTTTTTGGGATGCGGGAGGAAACCGGAGTGCCCGAAGAAAACCCACGCAGGCACGGGGAGAACATGCAAACTCCACACAGGCGGGGCCGGGGATTGAACCCGGGTCCTCAGAACTGTGAGGCTGACGCTCTAACCAGTCGCCCACCGTGCCGCCAGTAATAAACCAAATATATTGAATTATTTCAAAATGAAGCAAGGCAAATGAGTGCCGTAATTACATCTCCAAAGCAATATTATGTATTTTAAGACTTGGCTTGGTGGTGAAGTGCTGTTTGTTGTTGTTGTTGTTGTCGTTTTGCTGTTTGCTGTTGGACAGGCAGCGCTAGCACAAATAGTTTTGTGGCTTTTTGAATAACTGTAATTATAGACAAACTTGGAGAAAATCATAATCTGTCCTGATAATAACCTTAGCTGTTTATTTTCATTAACATTTCTGTATTAAATCTTTGATATAAGGGCTGTGTCAATCTCCTGCTGTCTGATTGTTTGCAGAATCTTTTCTAATCTTTGAAGATTTAATCTGCATCTACTGATACATCACATCCATTTTTGAAATGTTCTGCATATGTTGGCCTGTGAATTACTAAAAGAGCAAGTGAGTGCTATGACCTTGATTGTCTTTATGAATAAAATAAGGTTGGGAAGACAGATTGTTAAAATCTTTAGGGTTTTTTTTATGGGAAAAGGTAGCTGTCTGATGATGGCGGATAAGCTCTATCAAAGATATGAAAAAACATGCATCATTTAGCAAATCCAAATTGCTGAGGAAAACCTTTATCTGATAGTGTCACTAATCCCCCCTCACTGTGGGTGGTATATGGGCATCTAAAATTCTGTGGTTATTTTTTGCATTGCTTTTACTTTGTTAGTGAGTAAGTTAATGCCAAGATTACTTAACCGGTGAAGACAAATCTTTGTTTAATGGTAGAGAATGACCAAAGGGTAAAAAAACCAAAGGTATTTTAATAGAGGTGGGTATGGTGTGGTGCTGATCCCAATTGGAACTGTTCAGCCTTGGCAGAGGTCTACACTCAGTTAAAGTTTGGCTGATATTCTCCAGACAGAAAGTGCTTAACGCATTTTTATCAAAGTTTGTGTAGAGTTGAGACATGAGAAAACAAAAATGGGTTTTGGTTCTCAAGAAATGTCAATTTCCGGCATTTTGTTCTGTTTAGGGGTAAGAATAAAAAGAATTGGATCTTGACCCATGCTCTGCTGTTAAACTCCGCTATGAAGCTAGATGTATGTTGATGAATTTAGAATCAGGCCTGTTATCTTGAATGTAATTTTTAAAATTATACACATGGAGGATCGAGATTGTCTCTTCTCCCTGTCACACTTTACAGGGAGCTCGCTAGATTGGGTGCTTGAGGTTCCCAACACCACCACGCCAACTGCAGATAAATCTAAAAGATGTGACAGAGACGTATACGATTCACAGATGACTGAATGTAACACCTTAATGTAAACCCCAGCCCCCTCAGCTCATCACTCCATTCGTCTGCTGGTGTCATCCACTGAAGACAAATCTGTTGAAGAGAAGCGGGGTGTTCAAGCAACTGGGGATCTAAGCATGCCAATTCAATATCCAATGGGAGAAGTAAACCCTTGCTGGCTGCTCACTGACTGAGCAAATTTTGCAGTTTCCTGTTGTACAGTTTTGAAGCGGGTGGATCTGAGTCAAGCTGGTACTGTGCAGTGAGAAAAACGGCAATAGTGAGGTGTGCAGGGTTTATTTTAACCACCAACTTAAGTTACCAGGTATGATTCCTTGCTCAGTAAAATTTTCCATAATGCATAATGCTGCATAATTTAAATCAGCTTATTAGACCTTCCTTTCCAGGTAAATGGCTGTGTCTTTTAGTTATCACTTCCTGATGCCAAATCCAAGCTACTGTAACCATAATAAGACCAAATTGGCTCATTGGGAAAAGATGAATCTTGGTTTTTAATGCCTTGATACTTGAGGAGGAGCAGGTCTTTGGTCTAGATGTGCTGCTTTGTATAGAGACTGATAGTTTTTATAACTGGGTTATTCTAAAATCTTCTCATGGGGTACCTTGAGTGCACGTTGAGACCTCTTTAAACATGTCAAACTAAAAATGCATTGCATATTCAGAAAGGGGGTGAGGTTACAGTCTGGTTCACTCCAGGCAAAGGGAGGGCAAAGGCATCCATCCATCCATCCATTTTCTGAGCCGCTTCTCCTCACAAGGGTCGCGGGCGTGCTGGAGCCTATCACAGCTATCATCGGGCAGGAGGCGGGGTACACCCTGAACTGGTTGCCAGCCAATCGCAGGGCACATACAAACAAACAACCATTCGCACTCACAGTCACACCTACGGGCAATTTAGAGTCTCCAATTAATGCATGTTTTTGGGAGGAAACCGGAGTGCCCGGAGAAAACCCACGTAGGCACGGGGAGAACATGCAAACTCCACACAGGCGTGGCCGGGGATTGAACCTCGGTCCTCAGAACTGTGAGGCTGACGCTCTAACCAGTCGGTCACCGTGCCGCCAGGGCAAAGGCAAGTGACTCTAAATAAGGTGAAGTACAAACAGAGCCACAGTATTTGATAGCATCAGTTAAAATTGATCATGTTTTAAATTTGTGTCTTCCGTCAAATGCTGCCGTGCTGAGTGGCTAGGAGAGTGTAGCTACAGTAAGATAAGTGCAGAGGGTTGAAGAACACTATATTGTCAGATTGCATCTCACTTTGCTGTAAATCATGGTCATTCACAACATACCATGTTCATAGTGTAATAAAAGGTACATTATATAATCTTAGGTATGGCTCAATGTATTTTCTGGAGCTACATCTTCTTCCAATAAGGTCTATACTGTATGTGTGGGGAATGCCTGACAAACAACTCAATTGTGTGAGGACGTTAAAACTCTTGCATGTCAACACTTTTTCCCCAGAGGGGTTTTGAAATGGAACGACAAATGTAATCAGTTATCTTTTCTGCAATATGATGAGCAATTTACTGTAACACCGAATAAATCATACCTACAAAGAGATAAAGGTGTAAGAACAAACGCTCTGTTTTTTTTATATAATAATGATAATTCACTCCCAAGGTTTTTGTCTTTTATCCTTTATTTGTATATCATTATCTAAAAAAATAGATATGTATGCACGTGGGCCCATTCTAGCTTATTACAATGTGGCTGTTATTAGGCATCTGTTTGTGTTGAATGTAACAGAGAGGTATACTAAGTTGTTTAAAAATAATTCAGGCTTAGAAAAGCTGAGAAAATAACTTACACAAAGTAAGGAACTTATTACTTTCAGACCTTGGTGGTCTAAGCATGACTGGGCATTGTTTTGATGGACAAGTTATTCATAATACCACCACTCTCTATTGTTTCTTCTCCTCTTCATCATGTCAGTCCCCATTAGTAAACCCTCTTCCTCTAATGGAGGTCACTTGCACACCACTTTCTGCCTGAACACAGAGCAGAAGAGTGCAGCTAATAGCAGTTGAGCAGCTGGAATACATGGATGCTATCTCGAGTTAATGTATGCCGCTGAAGGACTGTTGGCAGACGAGATGGTGTTATCTGTCGCGTGCATAGGCCCATCCCGGCTGTATGAGAACATTCGTCATAAATGAACCAATTTGAGGTGGAACAGCTGTCTCTGAGTCTGCACTTCAGTCCTGACATCATGCTGACACCTTGGATGCTTGTATTTCGTCTTTTCATCATGAATAACAGATCATATTTGTAGCTCACCCTTAAGAGTTCTTTTAACATGTGGTTGACAAGAGATGTGTGTGGAATTGGTAGAAACTGACGTATGGTGCAGTTCCCCATTCAGTTCCCTCCATGCTCCACATTAGCCATTGACAACAGGCTTTTGAAAAAAACTCAAGTCTAAATTTTCAATCTGAAGATGGTAAAATGATTTCCCAGCCTAACTGTTCTATCTTCCTAATTGTGCCTGCAGGTGTAGAGTCCATGTTTTCCCAGCAGCCACAGGACTTGGTGGTGGTGGCTGGCCAACCTGTGACCTTACCATGTTCCATCCCTGGCTACCATGGCGTTGTCCTGTGGATCAAAGATGGCCTGGCACTCGGGGTTGGAAGGGACCTCTCCGGTAAGGAACACATATTTTTCTGTCCTCTGACGCGTGTGCACACCTTACAAAATAAATAAATAAATAAATAAAGAGAGAGAGAGAGAGAGAGAGAGAGAGAGAGAGAGAGAGAGAGAGAGAGAGAGAGAGAGAGAGAGAGAGAGAGAGAGAGAGAGAGAGAGAGAGAGAGAGAGAGTCCACCGGTACGCCCAGCCATTTGAGGAAGAAATGTGACTTTAAAAGCAGACACATAAAACCCATCTGGTCTCTAAACAAATCAGAGCTAGTGAGGGGCGGGACAGGAACCTCCCATTCTCCCTCTGATTGGCCGTGTGTGTGCGTGCTTTTTAAATGTGGGCACTATCGTAGTAAGAGTCCTCAAAGCTACATTTTCTGATGGCGAGCCAGTAGCTTCACAGTTACAGAAAGTTGAGCGGCATAATTGGAGTTAGTTACAAAGCTTAACACCACCACGACGATGTGGGAACATTTTGGATTCAAGCCAGATGAATGGGACTATAGTTTTAAGTGTAAAATGATCTATGCGTGTGTGTGTATGTGTGTGTGTATATATATATATATATTTGTATATATATATATATATATATATATATATATATATGTATATATTTATACACACGCACACACACACCTCTCCATCCATTTTCTGGACTGCTTATCCTCACTAGGGTCATGGGTATGCTGGAGCCTATCCCAGCTAACAAACACCCATTAATACCATGTTGCAATACTTTTGTTCACTTGAAAATTGGGTGGGTTCAAACAAAATGTGCTCTGTCCTAGGTTGTTTAACACATCGAGATGTAAATACGATTTTTTCACCTTTCATCTGAAACCCAAATGTCTTCAGTATACCACAAAAACAAAATAAAAACAAAATAATTGATCTTGCTGTTCTAATACTTTTGGAGGGGACTGTATGTGTATGGCAAACTACCGCTTTGGTAACCTTGGCCAAAGTGCCCAATGGGATTGCTGCACATGCATTTTCTTCTCTAAGGGCCACAAATGTAGTCGGTTTCCTGCAATACACAACATCCTTTAGAGTCCCCCATAGGTAAAAGTCTGCAGGTGTTAAATCAGGAGAATGGAAACCGACTGCCCCTCTTTGTCCTAGCCAGTGTCCTTGCAAATTCTCATCCAGATAAGCTTGCACATCTCGGTGGTAGTGTGATGGTCCACCGTCTTGTTAAAAGAAAAATTCATCATAACACACTATGCTCTCATGATGTCTGAATATATTTGGTATTAAATATTTATGCAAGTTTTCCTTTTCCTGATGTGTATATACATTGTATTTTTGGCTGACTGTATACAGTACACGTGTTGTCAGTGGCTATTTTAAACCAAAACATTTTCTTAATTGTTCTTTACTTCTAAAGGTACATTTCCTGTACCTAATTCCTGTTCCTGTTCCATGTGGATACTTGGTATGCCTCTGTGCTATAGTAGAAAAATCAAAATAAGAATACATGAAATTTCTTCACTTTTGGGTCTCAACTCCCGACCCAACCCACCAGTTGAGAATCACTGCACTTGACCACGTGACTGAGAGCCCACCTGATGAAGCTGGCCTATATAATCAAGACACCTTCATCGCCGTGACGATGCGGAGACTTTGGGGCCTAATTAGTTTCGGCAAGAGGTCCCCCCTGGTGAGAGCGCCAGCAAAATATTGGTTTCCTGAATCGCCAAGTCGCTTCGACTCACCAGTTGCGGCGACATCTCCACCAGTGAGATCAGCCCTAAAGTGTATATCTAATGATTGACGGTTCTGGAGGGGAAAAAAAATTGTAATTTCGAAATGGCCGATTTTTTCATGTTTCCAGTATGATGCAAAGGCAGAGTGATATTTCTTTTATCATCCCAGTAAAATTTACAAGGTCTTGTATAGGGTGAAAGAGGTGCCTGCCTGTAGAAGATAGCTCTCCCAAAATACACTATGATACAGATTGAGCGCCTTGTATTCAGGCGGATGACGCTTTCTCGAAATAAAGAGCACCGCAGCTGTCCTTTTTATCACTCCTGCCTACATAGACATTCAAGGCATGCTGTAGTAAAATGGTGATGGTACATGCGATGCAGGATGTACACAGTGAAAGGAAAGCGACAGCTGTATATACATAAAAAGTGTGGCAAATCAAATGTTGCGTGCAGCATTTTAATGATATACATCTGCTTGGCTATTCAGCGACAGAGGCAGCGTGTGCACTGGTGTGCTCCGTCTGGGACCAGCCGCCATTCATGGGTTACGGTGATTAAAATGACAGAAACCGTCACGGTGCAGCACTCAACATAAACAACACAAAAGCAAACGATAACTCAGAATTTTCTATATCCTATTTGTCATGCTGGTGAAGTAGGAAGTGAAGTAGGCCCTCAGAAAATACCAATCACTGTCATAAATATGCATGAAATAGCACGCATCTCCTTTGTATGATGATTGTGGCTTTAAAAAAAAAGAAGCACCAAATTAATTATTCGTTAGAAACATGGTAAAACATAGAGAATGAAGTGTTTGTGTGCCTGATGTGCATTGAACTTGTCATATATGCAAGTCATAAACAGAAGCACTTGGTATGAGAATGTGACAGTTGGTGGACCTTATTAGTGAGTCAAAGTGCATATGTTTGTCTGCGCATATGCACGTGTGTGTGTGTTTGTTATGCTTCCTTTCATTTGAGCGCTACGTGCACCAGTCACCTGAACCCAACCTGTTTCTATCCTCTTTTGGTTACATTGTGTGAAACATGTTGTAGGTGAAAGCCATGCCTCAAACACATGCATGCACACGCATGCACACACACACACACCCACCCACTCACACGCACGCACACACACACGTTTATATATATATATATATATATATATATATATATATATATATATATATCATTGATCTAGCCTCAAGACAAATCCATTCCCCCTTAATGGATTCATTACTCCTTAATGGGCCTATTTTACATTGTTTGGTTTGGGTACCACATTACGACTGAAATTTCGCTGACCAAGAAGATCAATGTCCCTGTGTACAAACACATCACATGTACATCATCATCCTTCACCTCGTGCAGCAGGACAATTTTAGTCCTACCATTACTCACAACATTTATGATTGTGTTGCCTATATTGGACAAAAATAACAACATTGCACTTTTTACATAAAATTCAAATTAATCTTCCTTTTGGGGCCAGTCAGAGAGATTAGACTAGAATGCAGAAATGTTCGATTGCCACAGGCACAGATTAAATGATTGGCCAAATTACAGCGGAACATCCAAAATTGTGCGCAATCTGTCCTGTGAAACTGGTCCACTTTTAATTTGCTCTCATTCCAAAACATGTACAACATAATAATATTTAAATAGATATAAAAATAAAAAAAAACATGCCTGCATCAAATTGTCACCATCAAAAAATAAATAAATTGTACAGTCAATGTTATATGGAACGGTTTAATAATCTTTAGTCATACAAGTACAGTACAAGAAGTGTACACCCCCCCCCCCTACAAAAATCCTCAAAAGTCGATAGAGTGCATTATAATGTTACTAATTTAGAATAGTAGAATTTTCCCCGTTCACCTGAGAATCATGACGTCCTTGTGGGCGGCGCCATATCATATCATATCTGTTGCTACCACATCTGATTTAGCGTCTTAGTTTACTAGGTGGCAAATTTTAATTTCTGCTAGTACTGCCACTTCACAGAGCACATCTCCGAAGTTAGGAAAAATATATATATATATATAAAATGTCATGTAAAAAAGAATGCGTTCAACCGTACATAGTACGGCACGACAAAAACTAACGTGTGGCACATATTAACCGGCCCTTGGTTTTATGGGGGAATTACATCAACCCATCACCACAGTACTTTCACTCCAAATGATATGTAATGTCTAATGTTACAAATGTATATATAGTACAGTCAATTTTCACTGCTTACCCGCCATATAGATATTGTACGTATATCTCTGGATGGACTTCTGGGTCAAGGATGGAGTGAGTGTGACAGTCATCGCAATGCTACTCGCTAGCTACTTTTTCCCTTTATGTCTGGTAAATTACCACTTACTTTCTAGCGCAACGCGGTCTCCAGTTGGCTACCTATAAGACGTTTCACTCGGAACTCATTCCTTCTGGATCACTACCTTGCGTTGCTATGTAAGCTAATAGCTTAATCTGCCAGTTCCGGCAGCTAGCCCCTGTAGCGTTTAGCTGCCTGCTAGCATTTGTAGACTTGCAGAAAAACAACGGCCGGCGAAAATACAACGCCCGGTGAACTATAGACCAACTATTAACCAACAACTTGTTTCCTCCAATGCTGTAGACTCCGAGGAGAACACTCAACTACTTTGTAACTTCATAATCGCAAGATACAGCCGCAAGCATGCACATATTACAGTGCCACCCCTACACAGAAAACCTTCTCTGATCTGGCACTAGTATTAGGGATTATTTCTTTAGATTATTCAGCCGTGGGAAGTTTATTTCATGTCGCGTACAACATTGAAGTAGATCAACATGTCGCTAAATCACTGCTTTTGAAATGTATAAATGTGGACAATGTCTTTGACAGTGTGCAGTTTGACTGCGATTGTGTTCTTCCGGACTACCTTTCTTTTCATATAGAAAAAATGTGAAAATTATTCTGCTCCGGTCTGTTTTCTAGCGGGAGTTTTCAGGCCCCCCTTCCGTGTTCTCCCAAGTTGCGCACAGCAAGCTGCATGTCTCTTTTTCAAAGGTTGAAATAATTTGATTGTGCAGCTCGCTTTGGTTATAAAAGCTTTTGAACATACTTTTCAGCAAATAGGTTTATGCTCATTGTCTGAAACTGCAAACCACTACTACTTCCACATAACAAGAGGGGGGGAAATAATAATAATAATAATAATAAATATATATATATATATATAGGCGGCACGGTGGCCGACTGGTTAGAGCGTCAGCCTCACAGTTCTGAGGACCCGGGTTAAATCCCTGGCCCCGCCTGTGTGGAGTTTGCATGTTCTCCCCGTGCCTGCGTGGCTTTTCTCCGGGCACTCCGGTTTCCTCCCACATCCCAAAAACATGCATTAATTGGAGACTAAAATTTGCCCGTAGGTGTGACTGTGAGTGCGAATGATTGTTTGTTTGTATGTGCCCTGCCATTGGCTGGCAACCAGTTAAGGGTTTACCCCGCCTCCTGCCCGATGACAGCTGGGATAGGCTCCAGCACGCCCACGACCCTAGTGAGGAGAAGCGGCTCAGAAAATGGATGGATATATATATATATATATATATATATATATATATATATATAGCAATTAAAAAAGTAGAAATTAATGGAAAAAAGCCTACAAATTAAAAATGCAGAACATTTTATATTTTAAGGTGTGTCAAGTGAGATAAGCTGATGTCTCATGTCGTACGTCATGCAATATAACAGTCTGAAATTCAAAAGGTTGTTAAATATTTAAACCCTATTTCTCCAAAGTTTAAGACCTTTAAGGTGTTCGAGACTTTAGGTTTGATTGTAGCTGGTTGGGTCAAATAACCCCCCATTGCTTGATGTAATTTAAATAAATAAAACACGTTTTTAAGTCAGTATTGTTATCAAAATGCGGTACCTACTGTACAGTATATGGTCTCTAGGTGAACTTCAGTCAACTAAAGGTTATAGCATTGTGATCATTACCCTTGTGAGCCACA
Organism: Phyllopteryx taeniolatus; assembly: GCF_024500385.1. Taxonomy (NCBI): domain Eukaryota; kingdom Metazoa; phylum Chordata; class Actinopteri; order Syngnathiformes; family Syngnathidae; genus Phyllopteryx; species Phyllopteryx taeniolatus. The sequence continues at coordinate 5,668,486 of NC_084509.1, read as the reverse complement.
ATGTCATCATAGCTTTGAATCTTGTCACTGAACATGCAGTAAAACTGAAGCTCGATGTTTTTCTGGGTGACCTTGCGCGCGTAATGATTCATCTGCTATTTCAGGCCTTCTTCACATGCAAAAGGAATGTGTCTTACCCAGTCAATGATTATTAATATTATTAATTGAAGCTTTTAAATGTGATGGCTCTATATTAAACCCTTTTACTTTTACAACCGTCTTTAAAGTGACGTGGCTATCCTACTCAGTGTAGGACACATGGTCACAAAAAATTTAATTTAAGGATAGAAGTCATTATCACCTTCAGTCTCATATTCCCAACATTTCTGGTGCACATTTTTATTTATTTATTTATTTTTTGCCTTGTTTTTGTTATATTCTCCTCAGCTTTAATGTTTAATCCTTTGTCCTTGGCACTCCTTGTGTATGGACCCTTAAGATTAAAAGCGAGGAGGGTGAAATACAGAGAGTGGGCTAATCGGCTATAACTCACTGCACCGGCATAAAATGAAGCCCACTTCATGCTCTATTAAAGACAACTGGATACAGTGGCCCAACCATCAGTAATTGGACTTTGAACAGACAATGTCTTTCGCAATAGAACAATTCAAGGACTTGTTGCCAATATATAAGAATTCCTGGACTGTTTTGCACTGTAACATAACCCCAGACTGTCAATTATTTAGAGTGAAGTACAGAGGTGTTTTGGGATTGTTGTTGTGTATGCAAGTTATCAGGTAGCAGTTACTGAAAAGTCAATATTTCCTGCAACATTTGTCGCATTCATACTTGTAGACTTTTTGGAAAGGAAGTCAGAAATATGTGTGGAGGCTTACCTCAGGTTGCTCACAAAATTCAACCAATCCAATTCTGATTATGCACAAAGATATGTACCCTGTCAGTGTGAGATGTCATCGATATCGACGTGTCTACCCATACAACACACTCACAGTGAATAAAATAACACCTGCTGTAAATCCAAACTTGAGAAACGCAGACACAAGGGTTACACATACTATGGTTTGCAGCTGTGTGAGCCAGATAAAGTAGTGGCGAAGTTACCTGTGTTTAAACCTATGGGAGTTTAATGTTTGTTATCATTTATTTATCCTTATTTATGTTTTTTATTTATAGTACTCGACACATGTTTTGAGTGTGTGGGCATGTAGTATATCATTCCACATTTAGCATCCTTTAATAATTACAAAAACAAAAATGGAGTGAAAAGAAAAGGAAATAGATCTGAGGGTTCAAGCGATCCCAGAGTATTTAAAAAGAACCAACTTCCTTGTCAACACACTCTTTCTACTGTTTATTCACCCCAATTGAGGGAAGCACTTTCAATGCATATTTCAATGTTAGTTAAGGGTATAACTCTAAAATGTATGTCTCATGGATATTGCCAGACATTCCTGCATTATTAAACTACAAATCATTTGACTGTGTAAGCAACTAGAATTAAACTATTTGTGGTTGCAGTAAAGTCAGCATAACATAACCAGCAGTGCTATTAAACCCTCAGATGCATTGTTACAAACATATGAAGTGAGCAATCCAATCTCATTTCTGTGGCTGCCATAACATTTTCTTTTCAGATGCAGCAACTTACTTGAATTAGGGCTGACAAATGCCTTCATGTATTTGACTTAAAGTCTGATTAAATTGAACAAATACGTTTGTGCCGCAGGCTATCCCCGTTACACAGTGATTGGCGACCACGGCTCCGGAGAGCATCATTTGCGAATCCAGCGTGTGGAGCTGATGGATGATGCTGTGTTTGAGTGCCAGGCCGTCCAGGCTGCCATGAGATCCCGTCCTGCCCGCCTCACTGTGCTTGGTGAGTCTGAATTAAACGTACAACATACTATACAACCATGCAAGAGTCTTCAGCCACCACCAGCTTTGTTGGAAATAGGGCTGGGCGATTATATGATTGAGATCGAAGATCGTGATAAATTTCTTGTCAATCTTCATAATCAAGTGTTGGCGTATTTCCTCAATCTAACATGGCGGGAATGTGCATGACAACAGCCAATCGGAGTGGTCCTTTTCCTGCTCCACTTCCCGTTGCCAGCTGTAGGAATAAATAGAAAACGTGCCTCCTCGGCTGGCGAAATCGAACGTCTGGGTCCAACTCAGCCATCGTCACACGGAGCACGCCGCACGGAGGATGCGGCGGCCACTCTTCGCTCATGCTCTGGACCGACGATGGAAGCGGCCAGCCGGCCCGCGAGTTTCCATCGCCAGTTGTGTGGTGGCATCTCCAAAGTGATGTGGAGTAATGTTATTAACTACCTAATGTGCAAGGTATGTCGGCGCCCTCAAAAACGGGCAACACTCTGTTTATTCATTTGAAGAGGTACCACAACAACCTAAGTGATTATGTGGAAAGCAGAAAAATGTGAGTGCAGTCAGTACAGCCTGTCTATCACGGCACAGCACATGTAGCATTAGCAGTTAGCCTCTGCTAGCAGTCAGGCCACCAGACCAAAGCAACAGTCAATCGTGTCATCATTATTCAGGTGGGGTAAAATGGCAAAACTATCCATCCATCCGTCCATTTTCTGAGCCGCTTCTCCTCACAGGCGTGCTGGAGCCTATCCCAGCTATCATCGGGCAGGAGGCGGGGTACACCCTGAACTGGTTGCCAGCCAATCGCAGGGCACATACAAACAAACAACCATTCACACCTACGGGCAATTTAGAGTTGTCAATTAACCTACCATGCATGTTTTTGGGATGTGGGAGGAAACCGGAGTGCTTGGAGAAAACCCACGCAGGCACGGGAAGAACATGCAAGCTCCACACAGGCGGGGCCGGGGATTGAACCACCGGTCCTCAGAACTGTGAGGCAGACGCTCTAACCTGTCGTCCACCGTGCCGCCATGGCAAAACTAATTAATCTGTATTATTATTAAAAATGATGTACATTTTAAAGTAGCAATAACAGAATCAACAATAACAACAGCATCATAACTGGAGAAGGATAATGTGTATGATCCGAGGTGTCTTCATTATCCAAGTGGGGGCAGTTTGTTTATTTTTTATCTTGTACCTCCAAAAATACTCAGGTCTTCAAACTAGTGCACTGTTTTTATATGTTTCTACATTCGTTAAGCTGCTGAGTGAAAATTGTTTTGCACCTTATTTGCTTTGTATGCCAATATCATGTTGGGGTTACTGTTTTAAATACTGACTATGAGGAGTGTTAACAAAAGACGTTCATCAAATGTTGAACTGCTATCTAGCTTCTTTAGTTTTCAGTGCAAATGATTTAAAACCGGCTATTTAAAAAAAATGGTTTTTAATTCATTAAAACATTTAGATAATAATCAGGCACGGTGGACGATGGGTTAGAGCGTCTACCTCACAGTTCTGAGGACCGGGGTTCAATCTCCGGCCCCGTCTGTGTGGAGTTTGCATGTTCTCCCCGTGCCTGCGTGGGTTTTCTCCGGGTACTCCGGTTTCCTCCCACATCCCAAAAACATGCATGGTAGGTTAATTGACAACTCTAAATTGTCCATAGGTGTGAATGTGAGTGTGAATGGTTGTTTGTTTGTATGTGCCCTGCGATTGGCTGGCAACCAGTTCAGGGTGTACCCCGCCTCCTGCCCGATGATAGCTGGGATAGGCTCCAGCACGCCCGCGACCCTAGTGAGGAGAATCGGCTCAGAAAATGGATGGATGGATAATAATCAAGATCAGACGATATGAATAAAATAATTGTGATCTTTTTGTTTGCCAGATTGCCCAGCTCTAGTTGGAATACACAGTTGTCATTGTTCGCTAAACTGCAAGAGGGTAAACCGTATTGTCGGCAACAGCTATGACCCCACGGTGCTACATGTAAAGAACCCATGTAATTTAGTCTGCACACAATTAAGCCAACATTCAGTTTGTTTTCAGGGTTCATTTCTCAGTTTTTTGTCCGATACCACTTCTCTAATAGTTGCCATTGATAATTTAAAATGATCAGGCATTAGTTATTTGTTTAAGCCAAAATCCAACCAATTTTAAATGATTTGATCCATGGTATTCTGGGGTAGCTCTATGATATGGATACTCATCTTCAACCGATTTTCCGCGCTGCTAATCAGTTCAACGTTTCTGGCACTTTTTTGCTTTCCCTGGCCTTTCAAAAGTATCCTGCTGCTCCTCACGGTTCCCCATCTCGGAGGAGGAACCTTTGCTGTGAAGATATGTTGGAATCAGTGAGCAGAGAGTAAAAGAAAACCGAGGGAAGAGCTGGGAGCGTGGGGTGTCTGCCATGCCATATTCTCACCACGAGCGACTCATCCGCCTTTTTGATCCAGCCTAATAAAAAGCAAAAGTATCGATTTGTAGGGGAGAGGGCTGCAGCAGGAACAGAGAGGCTAAGATAAATTGTACCATAGTGTTTCATTGGCCGCCCTGCAAATGAATATGAGTGAATAATCATTGGCACTTCCATGCAGAGCTTAGAAGGTCTGTTGCACATTCTTAACTTTTACTACTCGCCCTCTTTTCTGTTTCGAAACTTTGCTAATCAATGGTGTGGGAAGAATAGTCGGTGAAAATTTTAGCATCCATGCGATCTATCAACTTTGAAGATTAACAATTTTCCCTCATCGACTGCAATAAACGTAGTTGTGAGTCGGCAGCTAACACTAATGTTAGCAGTTGACTTGACTTCTTGGACTAAATAATCTTGTATAATCTTTTAACACTCTTGTAATTCATGACAAATGAGGAGGGCGTAATAAAGGCTGTGTCACAAACATTGCACATCTTAATTTTTTACATTCACTTTCACAAAAGTGTTAAAATTCGGGGTGTTATGATCCATTTTGGCAGCGATTCGATTCGTTTCACGATACATGGTTGCTGATTCGATTCAAGGACAATATTGGTTCATCTAAAACGATACAATCCGAAACGATTCACTATTTGACGATTGATTCAGTAACTTTTTTGCCAAAAATTCAACCAGTGTGACTGATAAATAAATACCTGGATACTGGACAGTGCACGTGAAATTTCCTAAATTCCTACTGTTTCTTGTGAAGTTATCAGGTAAAATTATGGGGGGGGGAATGATCAAACAATAACCAACCATTATGGCAAATAATAATAATGACAGATGCATTCACACTTTATTTGAATAAAGTGCACCTAACATCTTTTCATGGTGGATTAACAGTGGGTCTGCCTGATACGTCTGATGTTGCTTTTCAACATAGAAATAATACAAATCTTATTGTAATTGAACATAAAACTTAATGCTCAAATGTTCTAATTATATTTATTATTACCAACTCACTGGCCATGGTGTGTGACGTAGTGGTTACGTAGCTGTGAAAAGCTTGTGATGTCCAAGTTACCATCTGTCATGAGTGAAACACTCTACAGCAGTGGTTCTCAAAGTGTGGTACAAGTACCACTAGTGGTACGTGGACTCACTCTAGTGGCAACCAAGAATCACTGAATTAAAGCTTCAACTGACATGTGGTTTGCTTCTCAGACCAGGCCACTCAATAACGGCAGAAAAAAACTACACTATTTGATATTCCCATGATCCCCTGCGACGTCACGGACAGGAAATCTTCAATTAACGCGTTAACGTTTTTATCATTAAATGTGTTAAAAAAAACACACACATGCGCATCCATATAAAGTCTGCCGTGCGTAAATCCAATGCGTTATTTCCTAGTATCAATACACGCGATTGATTACCTTTTAAAATGATTTAAATCAATATATTTTCATCTGGAAGGCTAATTAGCCAAGGACTGATCAATCCAATTGGATCGTAGGAATATAAATTGGTACATCAATATAATGAATGAATAATTTCACCTCTAGTTAAATTGTTAGTGTTAATCATGAAGAGTAGCTAGCCAGTCAGTGGTGCGTTATTATGAACCCCACTTTTCTAGGCGGGACACGCCCCGGTTGCAATAGAATTGGCTGCTGCATCCGCTCCGCTGCAATATTATTGGCTGCTGCATCTAACTAGGATACATACTACTGCATCCAGGCGGGAAGGGCAGCATCTGACTTGAGTGCGGTGGCGTTATTAGGAATCCCACAAACCCTTAACCCTAGTCTTAACGCTAACCAACCTGATTGTTTTTGTTTTGTACAATGTGATACATATTCGGAATGGTCATCTCAGGAATGGTTATCTCCTTTAATCTGCGTAGCCTAGGGTCGCTGCCTGGATGTAGCAGCCTATCATATTGCATCATAGCGTGTCCTGCCTAGAACTCAAGTGGGATTAAAAATTTTATAATCAATGAAAACAATGTGATTGAATACGTGTCATTGATATGCCTGAATTGTAACATTCTTAATTGTCATGTGTTAAAAGTAAGTAAGTAAGTGATGACGTGAAAAGTAGTAAGTGGGAGGCTATATAGTTAGTGGCTAATATTAGCTGCTAACATTAGCAATCAACCTTACTTCCTGGACTTCACCTTCTCTTTATATAACAATACTTATGAATCTGCTTACTTCCCATTACTTGTACCAGTGTATATTCCTCTTGTATTTCAAATTAATTAATTATGAATAATTAAGACTAGCATTCATGAAACTAAATGACTGAGAAAATGATTGTGAATACTTAAGTTTAGAGTACAAACAACAGGAGGTGAAGCAGTGGGGTTGACTGCATTTAATTAATCACGAATAATACAGAAGAAGCCTTCATCACCTATTTAGCTGATTGAGGTTGAGGGACTTTGTCATTCTTCCCTATTTCCCCATAACCACTAATGGAAAATGTTTCAGTTTTTTTAAATCCCCTGCCAAGAAAGTCCGGTGGAGAATGCAGGGCCAAGTTGAGTTCCATGCAGATGTGCATTTGAGCTAAGGGAGGAGATGTACAGTACGCAAAGCAAAATCCAAGCTGTCAAATATTTGCCAGCCAGGACAGAGCATGTGTATTGACATGGAAGGAAACTACGACCTCTCATTCGTGTGCACGTACACACACACACACACACGTACTGCACACACGTGCACGCACACACACACACACGACCACTTCCTATCCAAGCTGACAACAGAGTGAATCTAAAACTCCAACCTTCATATTTCATAGCGCTATATCCATCCAAAATCCTCTGTGTGGACTCCACTCTGGACTGTGATGAGCTCGGACATGACGCTGATATTTATGAACACTCGGGGTAGGACTTTTCCCCCTCCAAAACAATGAAGTAAATATTGTGTTTTCATGTTTTATTGAGGTTGTCCTTGAAAGGCACACAGCTGCACTGGCTTGAACTGACTTTCTGATATACAAGAACATTTTTTCATGGTAGTGAAATGTAGTTTTCAGTATGGAGAATGCAATAATTTTACAATGAGGAAAAAAAAGGCTTATTTTTTTTCAATATCATCACTTATTTAAAAAAAATAATTTTACAATAATAAAAACATATCACGAGCACTAAGATTTTTATATTTACAAGTGATAACATTTTAATAGACGTTTGGTAAACACATTAATTTATACGTTTGGCACATGAACACCATCAGTATAAGGGGTTTAAGTGTAGTTTTTAAACAAATATTTAATAATATTATCTGATTAATATACCTGTTTAGGGATTGCTAGCTCCAGATCACTGCTACTGGTCTGAGACTGGTGCCATTAAGATTGTGTGGGAATTTTGACATAAAGCATACACTATAGATCTCAAGTTCTGCATACATAAATAGTACATGCATCAAGCTTCACCTCACTAATATCACGGGGCCCACTGGTCTCCTCCGCCTGAGGCTATCGCTGTTTTTTATTGCGTAAAGGTCCCATAAACTCAAACTTACAAAGATAATTAAAAGAGTATTAAAGTTGATAACCCTACGTACAGTACATTAGCTTATCAAAAATGTGTTTTAGTTTGAGTAGTTAGCATTCTTTAACCTTTGTTGTAAAAGTTCTAATGAACTGCAGGGATAAAATGAAGTGCTTTTGTACTTTTGCTCCAAAAGCACTCAGGCAAAATGCATGAGTTTACTCGACTGCTCTACGTTGCGCCAATTGCTTTTCAAATGTATCATTGTTTGATTAGATGGCTTTATTATGATAATACTTATACAGAAATGTATAATTTTGGCTAACTCTTATGCGGGGAAACCTATAGATTTACATCCAATACAGTACATTGAATGCTGTTTTTTCCCGTTTTATTTAAGGAATTTGCACTATTCCATCATTTTACTGACTTGATGTACGGTTGCTATAGAGATGTTTTGCTTTTAAAATGACAGAGCTTGATCAGTAACAATGCCTCCTGACAAAACATTGGATTGATCGCTTGTCATCACAACACTGATTGCATGCTAGATATTTGTTTTTCCTCCAACGGTATTGTTAATGCATTGGACCTGTGTTTCAGCACTAAATATTCATGTAAACAAATGCCCAAGGGTTTCTTTTGTTATTGTTCTCGGTTCATATGGAATCATTGTAGTAAGATAAACCTGAAAACTCTATTGGTCTCATTTAGGATTTCCATTCGACTACAATTGATGGGAAAAATACAAATGAACTACCATTTTTGTGTTTCACTGTGTTATTCTGCCTCCCCTCCTATTTTGTCAGATACAAGAAGGACTTATAACTACTTCTGTGGCATCAGTGAGGCTTAGAACAGGTGCTTGATTATAGTACACAGACTGAGTGTAGGATTCTTTCTTTCTTTTTTATGGGATAAAAAATAACAGCAGAAGGAAGAAAAAGAGGCACAGATACTCCTAATCTGTAACACAAACAAGCGCAAATAAAAGTATTGTTTTACATTTACACAACATAAGAATGTATCTTTGGCAATTGGAGATGTATGTAGCACATAACTGACAAATTTATTTAAAGAAAACAACAGCAACAATTTTACAAACTAAGCACAGTATATGATAAGAGAGTAATGTTCAGTCGTGAATTCCACTGCAACAACGTTAATTATTGTAACTGTAGTTTGCATTATCCATCCATCCATTTTCTGAGCCGCTTATCCTCACAAGGTTCGCGGGAGTGCTGGAGCTTATCCCAGCTATCATCGGGCAGGAGGTGGAGTACACCCTGAACTGGTCACCAGCCAATCGCAGGGCACATACAAACAAAAAACCATCCGCAGTCATATTCACAACTACGGGCAATTTAGAGTCTTCAATTAACCTACCGTGCATGTTTTTGGGATGTGGGAGGCAACCGGAGTGCCCAGAGAAAACCCACGCAGGCACGGGAAGAACATGCAAACTCCACACAGGCGGGGCCGGAGATTGAACCCCGGTCCTCAGAACTGTGAGGCAGACGCTTTAACCAGTCGTCCACCGTGCCGCCAGTTTGCATTATTATTATTATTATTATTATTATACATCCATAGATTTTCTGTACTGCTTATCCTCACTAGGGTCGTGGGCGTGCTGGAGCCTATCCCAGCTATCTTCGGGCGAAGTCCACCCTGAACCGTTCTCCAGCCAATCTCCAGGCACGGGGAGAACATGCAAACTCCACACAGGCGGGGCCGGGGATTAAACACCGGTCCTCAGAACTGTGAGGCAGACGCTCTAACCAGCTCTAACCACTGTTCCGCTGCCTCTTTCCTATTAAATCTTAGAATTGTTTATGCCCTCCAGTCCATGTCCTTCCTGCATTCTTGTTTAATCCGCATATTATATTGAATTTGTGTATCTGTGCGCTTACCTGAGGAACTTCTGGCTCTCAGACAGCTGTAGAGTGACAGCACTGACAGAAGAGTTTTGGTGATTTGGGCCAGTGAGTTATACATGTTCCTGCATCCACCTGCACTAGGTATTCCCTCTTCTCCTCGTCATTTTGACTGCTTTCTTTCCTGATCCATCCCAAGCTCAGCAAACTGACGCTTTCTTCTACACAAGACAGACAACTTAAGCATCTCATTGTTGTTCAGAACACGTAAGCTAAAGTACAGCAGCTACACATTACATTTCTTCGCGATACCCTCCTTGTGAGGGGCCCTCGCGCCTTCATTTCAAACTCCAAATTGCTTTTTCTCAATTGCTCACACTCTGGTGCTCCCAAAAATGCTCCCATGTTTCTTTGCAGAGGTCTTTCCCAAATTAGGTAGGACCCAGCGGGTTTAATATCAACAAAGCAGTTGTTACCTGCCTAACGGTGAGAGTCAATTCCAGTACTTTCGATTAGCCTTCCATCATATGCAATCTTTTTATTTATTTATTATTATTATATTTTTAAAGACGTTACATTTGGGTTAAATGGTCTACTATAAAATTCATTTGCAGCGTAACATCTAATGTTGAGCACGTTCAATTCTGGGATGCTGGTCGACCAATTTGAATTTCGTATTCATTTTTAACATTGGAACTATGGAGCTAACAACCTCTATTAGCTGTGTATTATGACTTTATCATATGCACACTGTATGTGCATATTGTATTGCCAGTAGATTGTGTGTATTGCTTACCAATGTTTTAAAAAATACATTTTCTTTTTGGTTTGTTTTTGTCAAATAAAAAATTGTATGACATTACAGTCCTTTGACTACTACAGCCTGTTCTTAGAATATTTCAGAATTCCAGGGAAAGTAATGCTCTGTAATTAATAAAACATTTTTGAAATTGGGCGGCACGGTGGCCGACTGGTTAGAGCGTCAGCCTCACAATTCTGAGGACCCGGGTTCAGTCCCTGGCCCCGCCTGTGTGGAGTTTGCATGTTCTCCCCGTGTCTGCGTGGGTTTTCTCCGGGCACTCCGGTTTCCTCCCACATCCCAAAAACATGCATGAATTGGAGACTCTAAATTGCCCGTAGGCATGACTGTGAGTGCGAATGGTTGTTTGTTCCTATGTGCCCTGCGATTGGCTGGCAACCACTTCAGGGTGTACCCCGCCTCCTGCCCGATGACAGCTGGGATAGGCTCCAGCACGCCTGCGACCCTAGTGAGGAGAAGCGGCTCAGAAAATGGATGGATGGATTTTTGAAATTGAGCGGGACGGTGAGCGACTGGTTAGCGCGTCTTCCTCACAGTTCTGAGGACCGGGGTTCAATCCCCGGCCCCGCCTGTGTGGAGTTTGCATGTTCTTCCCGTGCCTGCATGGGTTTTCTCTGGGCACTCCGGTTTCCTCCCACATCCCAAAAAACATGCATGGTAGGTTAATTGATGACTCTAAATTGCCCCGTAGGTGTGACTGTGAGTGTGAATGATTGTTTGTTTGTATGTGCCCTGCGATTGGCTTGCAACCAGTTCAGGTTGTACCCCGCCTCCTGCCCGATGACAGCTGGGATAGGCTCCAGCACTCCCGCGACCCTTTTGAGGATAAGCGGCTTAGAAAATGGATGGCTGGATGGATTTTTGAACTTACTTGAAAAGCTGTGTTTTTAATTGGTTCAAAATGGATGGATGAAAGGAAAGCTTTGTCATTTGTGTCAATATCGCCCCCAAACTCAGACAAAACACAGCATTTCCATTGTAAAATAATGCATTTGTGTCACAGATTAGCCAACAAATTTAGTGGTATTCCCACCAAATGTGGTATTTTTGATTTTGCAGTAGCCTTCCAGGTTCTTCAAATATTTCTCTCCACCAAATAAAACAGTGACCTCCTGCAAGCAGGCAGGGTCCAAGTGGAGCGTATCAGAATGAAAATTTGTGAAAGTGCCGAAAGGAAGTTCGCTTTTATACCAATGGGATGGGGAAAAAAAGTAGTGAGTGGTGCAGTGAGTCAGACCTGTAATTAAAGAGGAGCGATCAATCTGTCCCACTGACCACACTACTTATGCCAAGACTATCGAATAGCTGCAGTAAAGAGCTAATTTAGAACCATTAGGGACTGCCGAGTTTGCAAACAGCCCAGTAATGATGATGGCTGATTCAAGTTCAGGGCTTGGACTCAGTATAACTGTCACACCTGGCAGTAATAAGGTGGACTAAGTGGATGATTTTAGATGAAGAAAAAGAACCAAATGAAATTAGTATCATGTCATTCATTTATGATATTTTATGGGGCAGATTTTTACAATTTCCCTCTGCACACACAATGAAAGAAATATGAATACGGTATCTTTTTTACTGTTAAATCTGCCTGTGAGCCACAAGTCCTCCACCAGCACTATGCGGTCATCACAAAGGAATAGTTGCATAATAGAATGGGATTCAGTAGACAATCCGACAATCCTAATCTTTATACGCATCCAAATTGCTCACTTTATATAGTAGATCCTCCTAATGCCGGAATGTTGTCATTAAGATTTATTCTGTGGTAATGGGTTCACACTTGGCCAAAGTTTACTTGGAAATCGCTTATTTATTTATTTATTTGGCATAATCCTGCTAATGTAATGAGAGCAATTAATAAATACAGTGACGTTGATGACATCTTGCAGAGTAAAACGATTGCTGCATGAAATCTGAATACGTGGCTTATTTTCCTTTGGCAGGAAGCAAAAAAGCATTTTTTCCCCTTCCTCTGAGAGGCTTTTAAGAGTTTTATGTTCAATTTACTTGTGTGATGGCTGTTGTGATATCCGATCCTATCGCTCACATATTGTCAGATTATCCTCTCATCTCCATCATGCCATAAAACGCTTTTATGGCTGCCTTCTATGCTTGACATTTAATTAACGTCCAAGTGCTGTGTGCTTTGACAGCTACGCTGCATCTTTGCAATCAACTGTCACAGTGCCCCTGTTTTTTGGTGCCATTTTATTCCATTTTTGACAAATGTTAGGCTCGTCTCTGGGTCATGATTCTTGTCACACGTCCCCTGGCTTATTTACATACCACACAGCAGAAAAAAAAGAAAGATGTTTGAGAACTTGTTTTCCAATTGGTGATAAAGGACAAAAAAGGTGACCACATTCTCACAAACCATCTCCTCGCGGCCCCCATTTGACCAGATTAGCACACAGTGTCGTCTGATCTGCATGTGCTGACCTGAGAATCCCTATGATCGCCAAATTTTCTGCATATTAATAATGAGAAGCAGATAAAAGGGAGCTATATAAATAAACACTGCATTTTAAACCGAAACACAGAAAGGCAATCAGTGTGGGAATTGTCTTTGATATGAAGTCCAGGCGTACTGAAATAATTGTCTGGCCCAAACGTTTCCCATAACACTCATTCATACTGCACTATAGCTGAATGTCTCTGTGGATACATCCATCCATCCATCCATTTTCTGAGCCTCATCTCCTCACTAGGGTCGCGGGCGTGCTGGAGCCTATCCCAGCTATCATCGGGCAGGAGGCGGGGTACACCCTGAACTGGTTAATGCATGTTTTTTGGATGCGGGAGATAACCGGAGTGCCCGGAGAAAACCCACGCAGGCACGGGGAGAACATGCAAACTCCACACAGGTGGGGCCCGGGGATTGAACCCCGGTCCTCAGAACTGTGAGGCTGACGCTCTAACCAGTCGGCCACCGTGCCGCCCTGTGGATACAGGCAAACCCAATTCACATTTGTCGTTCAAAACACAATATAATTTGTAATGCTAATGTGATTTGTCATGCAAATGCTATGGTGAAATGATCAATATGCCGCTGCGCATGCACCTATCAACCACAACACCTGAGAGACTAAAGCTGAGTCTCTCTGGGATAAGCAACTGGACTACAATAAGTCTGTGTATCACAGGTTTTAATGCACTACTATTCTTGCAAAGTTCTTCTTTTACCAAGCAATTCATCAGCTATGTAAAGAAAAACAAGTTACTCGGTGGAAGTAGACATTCGTAAATTTTGCCCTTACAACCTAAGCTGCATAGCTACGGCTGCAACTGAAAATGCAAACCTCAGCATGTGCTATTTAACAATTTTACGATCCACCACCCACCATCAAACACACTCTATTGCCTGGGGATGTATACCGAAATTCTAAGATAAATTAGACCTCACAATAAAAAGGAGTCAGCTGTATGGCCTCCAGATGAAGACAGTCCTCGTAGTTTAATCGACTATTAGCTATTTCACTGCAACAAAAAGCAAACTGTGAAAATTGATTATTAGAAAACTAAATGCTATTATTCAAGATTCAGGGTTCTTTATCGGTCTTTTCACCTATAATTGTAATTGTGATCATTATCAATTAGTCAACTGTCCTGAAGTCATATATCATGTCAATGACGTCATCTGCTCTGGATGGCATGCTAAACATTATGATACTGACATGGACATATGAGTTCAGAACCTTCAGAAAGTGAGTTCACACAGGCTACCAAAAATAGCATGTCAGTATATTTGCATAGTTTATGCTCTATTTACTATTTTGTACTGCTGTACTGACTGTCTCTCTACTGTCATTTTGCCATTCTATTTTGCATTTCTTGGCCTTGGTTATAAAGCAATAAATCTAAAAATGAATGTAAGATAAAATAAACCATTGATTATTTGACTGTTAATTTCCCCCATAATGGATTGAGAAAGGGTAGTCAACCACACATTGCTAGCACAAAGTGAAATAGAATTCTGAATTAATTTCTGAACAAACTATACTACATAAAAAATAAACTCAAATGTGCAAAGAGAGATCAATAAAGGATAGGCAATTTCAACTGTAATCCTTTGGGTAATCTTTGGAGCAGTTATCGTAAAATTGGTTGCAACAAACAAATAAAATTATATGATGTCGTTGTCACCGAAAGTGACAATCCAAAACTACAGAGTTAAGAATAAAATAGATAAATATAGTATGCACAGCCTTTGCGGCAGATCACATATTCCTTTATATGCAAGCTGTCAAAGATCCCAATTATACATATTGTCATTAAATGTGCAAAACAGTGTCCCAAATTACATTTCCTTTATTTGCATTCATCTCCGGTGCAGTCTGACAGCATAAATCTAACCCATAACAACCCTTCCTTCCAATCATGGCACTTGTGTAGAGAGATTCGACAGCTGCCTGCAGCCTTTGATTTCATCTCGCCCCAGATCTGCATTGTAATGAGCATTCGGGTCAATCAATAATTCACTGGAATTTGAGTTAGATTTTGAAAAAAAGAGAAGAAAACAGCTCATGGGTAAAAGACAAATGGGACTTTGATCAATGGCATGTAGACGTGTATATAGTGCTATCGAGGTGTTTCGGTCTTGTTGTTGTATTTGTCAAAGCTAGGGCACTAAAACACGTATATTTGTGTCAAGGGAGGGTTAGTGAATTACAATTAATGTTGATATTTGTGCTTGGGTTGTATGTAGGCCTATATTGGTAGATATTTTCAATGATAAAAGAGTTGATCATGTAAAAGATCTGCTGTGATGTACAAAGTGAAACATTGCGAGCTGTCAAAGATTCCAATTATACAATTACATATAGATATTCATCCTAGGGATTGCATATACCGGTACTGGACGCATTGGGCTCACCTCTACAATGTGACAGTATACCATCCAATGTTATACTTTGGAAAGAATCCTGGCTTTATAAACACATTCATGTTCAGTTTTCATTGAACAAATATAACTAGTACACACAAAGCTATCTGTGCTGTGATAATTTTTGTTGCAAATTCGCCTCAATTATGACTTCCTTAAGCCACCAGATAGCCTGTGGATATGCAATACATACAATACACCCCAAATATAAACACACACAAACTGTTTAATTCCGGCAATGATGTTTTAGAAGCGTTTACATATTTTGGGTCTGACTTGTTCCTGCCGTTCTCTGCTGTGTGAAGCAACAAAGCTCTCTGCTCTACAGTTTAATTTTCTGGAGTTTAATTAACGATGTGATGGTTTTATTCTAAATGCCAGTCATATTGTGATCTCGTGCCTCTTCCTTTCAATGTCTACATCCATAGTTCCACCCGAGGACCCCGTCATCAGCGGAGGGCCAGTGGTAAGCCTGAGGGCCGGCGACCCACTCAATCTGACTTGCCATGCTGATAACGCCAAGCCAGCAGCCTCTATCATCTGGATCCGCAATGGAGAGGTCCTCAATGGAGCAATGTACTCCAAGGTAAGCTTAGAGGTGTGTATATTAGCAGGTTTGGGGAGACTGGGGGTGGAACGGAAAATGGAGCTTGCATGGATAAGCCTGTTCTCATGAGAATTTAGTAAGATTTCACACAAAAAAAAACATCTGTTTGTAATGTAAGCCAACCATCTCGCCATCCATTTTCTGAGCCGCTTATCTTCACAAGGGTCACGGGAGTGCTGGAGCCTATCCCAGCTATCATCGGGCAGGAGGTGGGGTACACCCTGAACTGGTTGCCAGCCAATCGCAGGGCACATATAAACAAACAACCATTCGCACTCACATTCACATCTACGGGCAATTTAGAGTCTTCAATTAACCTACCATGTATGTTTTTGGGATGTGGGAAGAAACTGGAGTGCCCGGAGAAAACCCACGCAGGCACGGGGAGAACATGCAAACTCCACACAGGCGGGGCCGGGGATTGAACCCCGGTCCTCAGAACTGTGAGGCAGACGTGCTAACCAGTCGTTCCGACGTGCTAACCAGTCGTTCCACCGTGCCGCCTGTAATGTAATCATCATCAATAACATTATTGCCGTTAGCTTGATACCTCTATGAAAGGTTATACTGGAGAGAAAAAAAAGGCTGTGAAAAATACAACCTGTGAAGCCAGGGTGATGCAAAGCGGTTTTGACTCATTTTTTATTTTATTTCTTGGTCCAACTTCAAACCACATTTTCCTTTACATTTTAGATTTAAATTCACCTTGTTTTAATGACCTAACCTGTTCCCGTACCTGGACGCCGTTGTAGTAGAAAACTGACAAATTGATTTCGATGAATTTTCTATAAACATGCCTTAAGTGCTTCAAAATTACACTGATATAATGTGTAGTGTTCAATGCAGCATTTCAGCTGTGTTTGTCACCAATTTTGTGCCAGAATTTGCTAGGGTTCCAGATGAAACACAGAAAATATTAAAATTTGACCGAATTGCTTGATTTAGACTAAAGTCGTACTAAATACCCATGAAAACACAACTTTGCATGGATTGATTTAATTTCTAGACAAATCTATAACAAAAACTGAAATGAACTATTGATTAACATATTTGCGTTTGCTATAAATACTTACTGCAAAGGTGCGACACACACAGAGTTGTTGGTGGACCTTTGCTTCACGATCCAGATGGCTCTTTGAAAGCAATTCCCTTGAAATTCCAGGTTGGTGTTCTGATAACAAAAATATATATATATTTTTTTGGTCCATCACATAAATCAACTGAGACAAGCAGATGGCAAGATGATGGAAATATCAGTGACGCTTCCCTTCTGTTATGATGTTTTTCTTCAGTTGGATTCATTTTATCAACCTGTTTCCAAAATTCCAAAATCTGTTCAGCAGACCGCAATCTATGGTTCTGATTGACAAAATTTGTTTTACTTGATTTTAACTACCATTCACATCAGCCTGGTATCATGTTCACCTGAGCCCCTCAGACCCTTGACTGACATTTACCCTCGAAGGCTAATGATGAAATCAACACTCCATCCATCCATTTTCTACCGCTTATCCGGGTCGAGTCTCGGGGGCAGTAGCTTTAGCAGGGACGCCCAGGCTTCCCTCTCCCCAGCCACTTCATCCAGCTCTTCCGGGGTGATCCCGAGGCGTTCCCAGGCCAACACTGTCAACATTGTCATGTTCTATTTCAATTTGCACAAATGGCATAAAGAGACCAAGCACTTTCAAGCACCTAACATCTCCCCTCTTCTCTTATCTACTCTCTTCCTCACACTGTCCTGGCTACCTCATTCCATTATTGGCTTTTTTCAAAGAGCAGATAAATGCAATTGATTGGACTGGGCTACGGTACCAGGCTTATTTGAATAAAATGATTGCTTGAGGTGCTGCTTGTTAATGGCATAAGGGGGGAATGTGCTTTCTGTCTTTGCTTACTCTTAAAGAGAGAGCAGATATGAAGACATTGTGCACTGATACAGTACAGTCAATAATCAATGGATACACCCATGGCTGCACAGATCTTTAGAATGCTCTCTAATGACTATACTACACCATGAAAAAACTGATCCCCAATAAAAAAATATCTATTTTTCACGCTCAAAGCATTTTATACGGGGGGAGACATCTGATAGTTTTCTCATATTCTGCAGATTAATTAATAATTAACATGAGCAGAAATTATTATTATTATTATTATACAAGTAACCCATGTCTTCGTAACCAGTTTGGGCTAAATTAAAGGCAAAGGGAACACTTTGATTAAAGTGATCATTGTGCCTTAGTTATCATTAAGGAGCTAGCGTCACTTCTTCCACCAAAGGCTTGAGCATTTCGCACCTGCAAAATCAATGAATGAACAATTGAGATCAAAGTTCTCAGTCGCTAACGAAACAAGTAAAAACTGTGTAGTTTAAATTTAGGGGAAAGTCAGGGAAAGTTCATCAACAAAAAGCTCTCTTCCATTAACATTCTGATGTGCTTCGATGGAGAGACAATTGGCCTCGATTATACACTAATAAATGCGTGGACATTTTCTTACTATGCATACAAGTTCAGCGTATACACAAAATCACAGTCGGAGTAAAAGCTCGGACAACAGTCAAAGCAGATACCTTAGCCCGGGCATCCACTTGCGAACCATGGATTCGTTGATCTTGAATTCTCTCGCGGCTGCTCGATTCCCATGTTCCTCCGCGTAACTGATAGCTTGCAGTTTAAACTGTGCTTCGTATGGGTGTCTCTTCGTAGGTGCCATTTTCTGGGGTCCTTAGCCAATATATACCTACAGGGGGCGTGCCTGTAGCGTCCTCTTTCACGTGCAACCTTCCCCCTTTAACGTCCGCATGCTGTCCTCTGTCACGTTCACCTTTCCTCTATATAAGCAGCGTGTCGGCAGGAAATGCTCCCAGTCACACAACAACATTTACAGATTTTGGAACTCGGTGCACACATAAGGTGCGCCGCATTATAAGGCGCCCCGTCCATTTTGGAGAAAATGTAAGACTTTTAAGTGCGCCTTATGGTCGGGAAAATACGGTATATATATATGTATGTTTATTTATGTCGGCGGCACGGTGGACGACTGGTTAGAGCGTCAGCCTCACAGTTCTGAGGATCTGGGTTCAATCCCCGGCCCCGCCTGTGTGGAGTTTGCATGTTCTCCCCGTGCCTGCGTGGCTTTTCTCCGGGTACTCCGGTTTCCTCCCACATCCCAAAAACATCTATGAATTGGAGACTCTAAATTGCCCGTAGGCATGACTGTGAGTGCGAATGGTTGTTTGTTCCTATGTGCCCTGCGATTTGCTGGCAACCAGTTCAGGGTGTACCCCGCCTCCTGCCCGATGACAGCTGGGATAGGCTCCAGCACGCCCGCGACCCTAGTGAGGAGAAGCGGCTCAGAAAATGGATGGATGGACTATTATGCATCCATCTGTTAAAGAAAGGAATGTTTATTTATGTTTGTATATGTATATGGGGGTTGTCCGATATAGCCGATTGTCCGTTACATTGAAGGACTTTTTTTGAGGCCATATCCACCCACATCTCTGTAAAATACAAAATTGTTTTGTCAGTTTTATTTGTGGCCTAAATGCCCAGTACCGTACGAAGTTATTGTAATAAAAAATACTGAAAGCTTAAAAATGTTTGAAAGTGTCGCATTTTATCCAAAATTACCACGCCGCTGTCCTTGCTCATGGTGACATTATTGACGTAGAGTATTCATCGTAGGCAATTCCCTTTCATCAGCCGAGAGGAATTTGTGTGCTTCCTAGTTCCAAATCCGTTGCCAAAGGCAAATGGGTTGACAAAAAAAAAACTATTACTGGACCATAAATAGCATGTTACCGACTCCAAAGACTTGTTTTGTACTCCTCAGAGTTAACGCCGCATCCATGTCGCATCACATGGCCTCCACGTCAATGCCTCACCTTCAACATGACCGCCACTTAGGTCTAGTATTATTGTATTGTATATCTGTGTCTCGGAAATAGTATATCAGTCCTATTCTCTGCCTGCATTGTGCCACAGCACCAGTAAACAACAGCGGCCAATTCTGGAACTACCAGACTGTGTCAATGGCATTTTAAATGAAAAATGGAAACTATTTTTGGACACATAGCTCAGTCCCGACGGTCCATTTTATCCGATAGCCATTATATTGGGGTCCGTTTTATCGAGGTTCAACTGTATATATATATATATGTATATATGTATATATATATATATATATATATATTTTTTTTTTTTTTTTTAATATAGAAATCTTTCTGCAGCCATCCATTGTAAGTCCAGAACTATGAAATAAGTGCCACTGTTCACAGGACTAGCTAGGTCCGAGCTAGGCATTTCCGAGTTAATAACTCTTTGCTTTGTTTTATGAGAATACTATGATGCACGCAAAATACATTAACTATACTAGAAGTGTGTACGGCACTATCCGTGAGTTTCATTGATACTATCTGCATTTTTTGGGAGCGCAGACATCTTTACAAGGCAGACTGTTTCTGTCTAAATAGACAAGGGGTTAAGTTATTGGCTGCCAAAAATTTTTACCTCGTACGTCATTCAGCGGCCCAAAAACACTAACCTTGGTGACACGGTTGTAGGACAAAAAGATGCAGTTGTTCCCAAACAATCGGAGGAATTGAAGATAAGGAGACACGAGGCGCAGACGGATTCATCAGGGTCATCCAAACAATCGGAGGAGCGAATGACAAATGAGATGAGCCAGCACGTTGAATCTCCCACACCCCTCCCTGCCCCATTGGAGCAAAGCCTAACGCAAAACTCACTCTATACTAGCCTAAATTATCTGCTAGGTGTGACGGACAGAATGAAGACGACTGTCAATTTTGGAATCCAACGCACGGCAAGATCTTTCTCCCATCCCCCCTCGCCTGCGAAGGACCCCTCCTCCATCCATGAAGAACCTTATCTGCGAATCTGACTGATGTCTGCGGGCTCTTTTCCAGAATATGAAGGACCCCCTATATAATAATAATAAGGCATTGTTGATCCCTGTAATTACAAGGGACAGAAAGTTGGCCACAGAAATATGGCAAAAAAAGTAGAACTACAAACTTCGTGAGGATAAAATCTATCACACCATTGTCTCCAGTTATCTCTACAAGACTAGCGCTTTTCAATATCAGGTCACTGGGTAATAAATCAATGTTGATTAATGACAGCTTTAGAACCTACGATATGGACTTTTTGTTACTACGTTAATGAAACGTGCTTAACAGAAAGTAGCTGTAATACCATTTTAAATGATGCGACACCACCACATTTTAATTTTATGAACAACTTTCGAATAGGGGGAAAAAAGGCGGTGGTATTGCTGTTATTTTGAAGTCATTATTTCAGTGTAAAGAAATTATACTGGGTGATTTTAGCTCTTTTGAATATCTCAGTTTATTTAGTTAAAGGTGACCCAAAGGTTATTGAATTTGATAATTTATGGGCATCCAAGATACAATAAAAAATTTATGGAGGACTTTTCAGAATTGCTGTCAGTTATTTATATATATATATATATATATATATATATATATATATATATATCCAATTCTAAAGTCTTTACAGTGGCTTCCAGTCAGCTTTAGAATAGATTTTAAAGTTCTGCTACTGGTCTATAAATCACTAACTAATCGATTTAGGTCCTGAATACATGAATGAAATGCTAATGGAATATAAACCCAGTAGGGCTCTGAGATCGACAGACTCAGGTCAAATAGTGGAGCGCAGAGTCCAAAGCAAACATGGCGAAGCAGCATTTAGCTATTATGTTGCACACAAATGGAATAAATTGTCAACAGAAGTTACGTCAGCCCCAAATGTGCATGTTTTTAAGGCCAGGTTAAAAATTCTTCTTTTTTCCCATGCTTTTTAGAGCATTTCCACTTTTAAATTATATTTATTGCACTGTACGTATTTTAATCGTATTTTTATTTGATTTTATTTTTTCCTCTTTGTTTTAAATGTTTATAAGCTGTTTTTTTCCTTTGTTTTTTAAATACTTTTAATCATGTAAAGCACATTGAGTTACCTTGTGTATGAAATGCGCAATATAAATAAATTTGCTTTGCTTTGGTTTGCTTACTAACGCAAACAAGCACTGTGGACTGCTCTTTTTCAATGGAGCATCAGAGAGTCTCTTGCTCTGTAATATACTTTATCACACCAAGCATTGATAAACATACTCTCAATTCTACAAGAGTCTGGTACTCATTTTTACAGTAAACAGGCCTGCAAGTTTGACACTTTTAGACATACTTGTCAGAAAGCAGATATTCCTCCAAATACTGGAGATGAAAATGTTGTTATCCCATTATGGCCATGATGAGATGTCATCTGGAGCAGGAGGAAATCAGATCACATCGCATTGATGGAGGAAAGAGGAGTTGATGGATGTTGGACAAAACATCACACTGTGCCTGCCATTTAAAACGACAAGGCAACATTAACCATCTGCTCTAACAAAATAAAACTACAAGACAGATTGATTTCATTCTGCAATATCATTTATCGTTTTTAAAATGACATTGATGGATCAAACATGCATTGTGACTTGCATTATTATGCATCTAACGTAATGAAAAAGTTCATTTAGTGGACCGTAAAACTTCAGTTTTATTAATAAAGCCATAAGTTTCATCATTTATCAATGTATTTATTAATCAATTCACGTTATAAAACCATTCCCTAACCCTAACATGTTTTCAGTTCTGGTACATTTTAGGCAAAACAATGTTTAGTGCTGTGTAAAGTTTGTAAAGTGTGATCTTGTTTTGCTTTACACTTTGGGGTTTAATGCATCTGCACACTTGGCCAGTGGAACAGAAGTTCACAGTAAATACACTGCTGGTTTAGGGCTACAGCAATGATTTATCTTGTCTGGCAGCACATCAAGTTTTATTGAGTAGGTAATCCATTCAGTTCAGCTGTTTTTTTAATTAGCAGATAATCCCAGTGGATTGGATTTTTTTTTTTTAAAACACCGACTAATCTGCTACTGGCAGGTCACCTTCTTGTAAAGATCAAAAATGGCAAAGCAGTCACAGCTTTGCATTGTCATGTTAGTTGACTATTGTTATTGACTATTGTTGGGTGCAATTTTGAGTGAGAAGGAATAAAGTCTGCTGAAGACAACAAGAGCAAGTTTAACCTTACATATATACTGGAGATTTTACAGTATAATGAAAATGCGGTGGATGATGATGGTAATGCAAACATGTACAGTACAATTAATCCAGGTCGTTAAGACAAGCACATATATTTATTTTAACTATATTAGTTACGAATAATCAATGGTGCTTCAACATGTCAGGGAAAATACTTTTTAGCTCTCCTGTCTTTTGAACCACTGTTGAAATGATTATTCCTTTTCATTTACCTTCTGCCAATTTAAAAAATGTTTTAGAAACCTAAAGAAAAACATACACAAAGAATGTAATGACTACCTCCATAAATGTCATCCGAGTGATGTTGAATGTTTCAGAATAATCTGGAAATATATAACAGTGGAAGAGCAGTATTGGGAAAATTGTACTAGGAAAATGTTCATTTTTGGGGAACAGCATCAATAAGCAGTATCATCAACTGTTGTTACAATTTCAGCATATACCGAATGATATCAAAGTGCACCACATCTCAAAATCAGAAGATATTTGCCCATTTTCGTTCCAAATGTATCCAGATGGTCATAGGGCAAAAAAAAGCCATGGCCAGCTGTTGAACGGAATTGGTGATTTTAAGGCACATTTCAGGAAGCTTGGTGCAAGAACAATGATACAGTATGTGGTGTGAAAACTGCATACCAAGTCGGATGAATTTACTGGATAAAGCATAATGATGTGAAGCTAAGGGCGTCCTTAATTTCCCCACTGAAAAATATTAAAACAATTCATGCTAGATGATTGGAAAAAACAAAACAAAACACGTTTTACTCAATATGCATGCAGTCCATTGACCTTTTTGGGCTATGCTCATAATACACATAAATGCAGTATTAGTTTAAAATCCTGTCCATGTGAGACATTGTATTTAAGAGCCACCTTGAGTATCTCAAATTAATATCGGTAAATGTTCTTGTACAACGGCTGAAATAAGTATTTAACACGTCACCATTTTTCTCATTAAATATATTTCCAAAGCTGCTATTGACATGAAAATGTCACTAGATAATGGGAACAATCCAAGTATTCCATACATACAAAGAAAAGAAAAGCAGCAAAGCAAATTTATTTATTTAGCGCATTTCATACACAAGGTAACTCAATGTGCTTTACATGATTAAAAGTATTTAAAAACAAAGAAAACAAACAATTTATAAACATTTAAAAAAAAGAGAAATAAAATAAAAGTACAATTGAAACAGCGTACAATGCAAGAAATATAATTGAAAAGTGGTAATGCTCTAAAAAGCATGGGAAAAAATAAGAGTTTTTAACTTGCACACTTAGGGCTGACGTCACTTCTGTTGGCAACTTATTCCATTTGTGTGCAGCATAATAGCTCAAATGCTGCTTCACCATGTTTGTTTTGAACTCTGTGCTCCACTATTTGACCTGAGTCTGTCGATCTCAGAGCCCCACTGGGTTTATATTCCATTATTATTTATTTTATATATTCAGGACCTAAACTGGTTAGTGATTTATAGACCAGTAGCAGAACTTTAAAATCTATTCTAAAGCTGACTGGAAGCCAGTGTAAAGACTTTAGAATTGGAGTAATATGCTCTGACCTCTTTGTTCTGGTCAAAACCGGAGCTCCAGCATTCTGAATGAGCTGCAGCTGTTTAATGCTCTTTTTAGGGAGTCCAGTCAGAAGACCATTACAATTGTCAAGTCTACTCGAGATAAAACCATGGATGAGCTTCTCCTCGACACAGGCAGGCCTCCACTCTGGATATGTTCTTCAGAGGATAGTAGGCAGTAGTAATTGATTTGATATGACTTGAACGGCACGACTGGTTAGAGCGTCTGCCTCACAGTTCTGAAGACCGGGGTTCAATCCCCGACCCCGGCTGTGTGTATTTTGTATGTTTTCCCCGTGCCTGTGTGGGTTTTCTCCGGGCACCCCGGTTTCCTCCCACATCCCAAAAACATGCATGGTAGGTTAATTGAAGTCTCTAAATTGCCCGTAGCTGTGAATGTGAGTGCGAATGGTTGTTTGTTTATGTGTGCCCTGCGATTGGCTGGCAACCTGTTCAGGGTGTACCCCGCCTCCTGCCCGATGATAGCTGGGATAGACTGCAGCACTCCCGTGCACCTTGTGAGGATAAGCGGCTCAGAAAATTGATGGATGGATGACTGTTGAAAGTCAGGTCGGACTCTAACAGAACAATGATCCCGTAGGTCATTGCTATTCGATGAGCTTGAACTCTTCCAATGGTTACAAAATAACTCCTTTTCTCCAGGTAGGACCTGAACCATTTCAGGACTGTTTCATTTAGTCCTACCCATGTTTCCAACCTGTTCAGCAGTATATTATGATCTACCATATCAAAAGCCGTACTGAGGTCCAACAAGACCAGAATTGACAACTTTCCAGAATCAGTATTCAACCTTATATCATTTTGCACTTTGATAAGAGCAGATTCTGTACTGTGATGAGTTCGGAAACCTGATTTAAATTTGTCAAAAAGTCCATTTAAGTTCAAGAAATTGCTTTGTTGATTAAGAATAACTTTCTCAACAATCTTGGCTATGAAAGGGAGATTGGTCTATAGCTTGCTAACATGGAAGCGTCCAGCGTTCCATTTTTTAGCAGAGGCTTAATGGCAGCTACTTTAAGAGCTTTCGGAAACTCGCCTGACTGAAGTGAGCAATTGATTATTTGCTGCAAATCAGTTAGCACAGACCTCGCAATAGCTTTGAAAAAGTCTAATGGTATTGAGTCAAGACAGCTCGTTGACGGTTTCAGCTGCTGAACCTGGGTGGCTTCAGATGTAGTATCATTTTGCTGAGTTGTGCTAATATTTAACCTGATCGATTGTATTTTTTCACTAAAATAGCAAGCAAAGTCATTGCATTTATCTGCTGCTAGGAGTTCTGGAGCTATCTGATTCGGGGGGGGGGGGGGGGTTATGAGCTTGTCAACCACAGCAAACAGAGTACAGGAAGTCCTCGATTTACGAACGAGTTCCGTTCCTGTGCTAACGACGTAACCCGAATTTCCGCATAAGTTGGATTTCACCGTTAAAGTCGAAATTTACGTCAAAATACTTCTGTTACGGGTATTGTCCCATGTGACAGCAAGCTCAGTGTGTGTGGGCGAGATGGGACTGTGAAGGAGGAAGGAGTGCACGCAGGTGCGAGTGTGGCAAGTGTAGTGACGGCGACCGGAGAAGAGTAGAGATTAGCGGAGGACCCGTTGACGTTGAATGTGCAGAGGAGCTAATAAAGCCATTGAAGCAGCAAATCGTTGCTTCGTACCTTTATTGTTGCCGCCACCCAGCTCAGCTGTGCAACGAGAGAAGGGAGTTAACCCCGAGGAGGACAGCCTCGGCACTGGAGGAGGCATCTCCCCTGCGTCTCCCGACCACGGTCAGGTGACCGTAGCAGGAAAGGTTAACACTTCGTGTAAAGAAACTAAAATACATTAAAATAAAAAAATAAGATGCTGTACTTACCATTACTGCTGAGAGTGTGAAAAAAGGAAGGCCAAAAAGGCAAAGATACTCCCGGCGCACAAACACAGACAAGCACTATGCACTAGCTAAGCAGAAACACTATGGAAAAAATGGCGGACGAGGCACGGGCGTCGTAAAGTCGAAACGTCGTAGATCGAGTCAGTCGTAACTCGAGGACTTCCTGTATTGTTGAAGTTCTTACAGATGATTTCAGAAAAGTATTGCTGTCTAGCCCTGACTAACTCTTGGTTATAATTACAAAGGCTTGTCTGTACATGTCATAGTGACTTTGGAGTTTAGAGAAAGTAGAACAAATAAGCTCAGAAATTAAATTGTATGTAATAATGTGAAATGTCACAGGGAAAAACTATTAAACATGCCAACTGGTATTTACTTAATTGTACAAAAGCCTTTGTTTGCAATGACAGCTTCAAGATGCCCCCTGTATGGAGAAACTAGTCGCTGGTGTGATTTTGGCCCATTCCTCCAGACAAGCAGTCTTCAAATCTTGAAGGTTCTGTGGACTTCTTTTATGGACCTTGAGTTTCAGTTCTTTCCATAGATTTTTGACTGGATTCAAGTCAGGTGATTGGCTTGGCTATTCTGGCAGTTTTTTTCTTCTTTGAAACCAATTGAGAGTATCCTTGGCAGTATGTTTTGGATCATTATCCTGCTGAAATGTCCACCCTTGTTTCATTTTCATCATCCTCGTAGATGGCAACAGATTTTTGTCAACCACTTCTCAGTACATTGGCTCATTCATCCTTCTTTCAATAATGTGAAGTTTACCAGTACCATTTGCTGAAATGCAGCCCCACACCATCATGTTCCCACCTCCGAACTTCACTGTTTTTAGGGTCATGTGCTGTGCCATTTCTCCTCCAAACATGGTTTGCGTTATGGCATCCAAACAGTTCAATTTTGCTCTCATCCGACCAGATTATATTCACCCAGTATTTAACTGTCTTGTCCACATGTTGTTCAGCAAACTTTAAATGAGCTTTGAGATGCTTTTTTTTTTCAGCAATGGAGTCTTGCGTGGTGAGCGTGAATACAGGCCATGGGGGCATAGTGCATTACTCACTGTTTTCCTTGTGACATTACCTGCTAATTCCATGTCTTTTTGAAGCTCTCCACAGGTGGTCCTTGGCTCTTGGACAACTCTTTTGATTATTCTTTGCACTCCTCTGTCAGAAATCTTGCGAGGAGCACCTGATCGCGGCAAATTTATGGTGGTTTGATTGGCTTTCCACTTACGTATTATGGCCCCAACCGTGCTTACTGGAACGTTCAGAAGCTTAGCCATGCGTCTGTAACCAATGCCATCGTTATGTTTTGGAACAATTAGTTTGCAATGGTCTTGAGACAGCTCTCTGCGCTTTCCCATCATGATATGTATCTTAACTCACACCTTGTCAATGAGAACTTTTTGTAGGCCATCAATTATTACTGAACCAGCTGATATTCATTTGCACTGACAAGGGGCTGGATTGCTGTTTGATTTTTGATAGAATTTAGGTGTTGTCTTGGCTTTCCATGCCCTTTTGCACCTCCCTTTCTTCATGTGTTCAATGCTTTCTCCCTGTCATTTCACATTTTTACACACAACTTAATTTCTGATCTTATTTGTGCTACTTTCTTTGTATGTATGGATTACTTGGTTTGTTCCCAACATCTGGTGAACGTTTCAGATCAATAGCACCTTTGGAAGCATATTTAGTGAGGAAAAATGGTGACGTGTTAAATACCTATTTCAGCTGCTGGTCAACACAATCCATCCTTTCAGCTCTTTCCCAAGAGAGAAATGAGAGATGTGCTTTGCCATTGACATTTTGACTTTGTGATTGGGCGTGCTATTTGTTCTTGTCAGTGATTTGCTTCTGTCCTAGCGTAGTTAGCATCAACTCTTTTAAGGAGAGACAAGAAAAATCAAGAGCTACGGAGCTCTCTCCTGACTGATTCCAAATGGCTTTCACGATCGCGAGCTGAGAGGATGAGAGTTCCAAATAAGATGGATCTTCTATGCAGAGAATGACAAGCCATGCGGTGGAGCATGGCTCTTAAAATTCACTAAAAGGAGGCTTGAGAAGCATTTACTTCTTTTCATATCAGCCGTTAAGTATAGCAAGAAGCTGTAGATTTCAAAAGGTTACTGTGTGATCAGGAATTCCGATCAGGAATCAAATTGTTCCATTGTCATCCCAACATGTAGCCTCTAGAAGGCATATCTGCATGGCATCTGGGGATTATGATCGTATACCAGATGTGTGGACTTGAGTCACGTGACTTGGACTCGAATCAGACTCGAGTCATGAATTTGATGAGTTTAGACTCGACAATAGGTCAAAAGACTCGACATGGACTTGAACAGCAATGACTTGTGACTTCACTTGGACTTGATCACCCATTGACTTGAAAAGACTAGCTATTTTGACCAAAGCACTGAGAAACCAACGCTTTGTAGGTTTATCTTCCTATAGCTATATGTGCAACTTACTGTTTTACTACAGGAACTATGATCAATAACTACATAATGCTGAAGGTCTTAATGACTGTTTATTCGGAACATAAACTTGACTTTGCCTTCTTCCCCTCTTCTCTGTCTGCAGACATTGGTCCGCGATGGAAGAAGAGAAACCACCGTGAGCACGCTCTACCTGTTGCCCTCCAACATCGAGACTGGCCAACAGATCATCTGTAAGGCCTCAAACAAGGCAGTCCCCAACGGCAAGGAGACCAGTGTCACTATTGACATCCAGCGTAAGCACATCATTTCAACTCCTTTTTTGTGACTCATTTACCTTGTGGTGTTATTCCTTAAAACTCATGGAACCTTTTTACGCACAATGGATTTTTTTTTTAAAATCTTTTGTTTTTTACATTTAAAGCCTTCCATCCATCCATCCATTTTCCATACTGCTTATCCTCACTAGGTTCGCCGGCATGCTGGAGCCTATCCCAGCTGACTCTGGGCGAGAGGTGGGGTACACCTGAACTGAACAACCATTCACACTTATGGGCAATTTAGAGTCTTCAATTCACCTACCATGCATGTTTTTGTGATGTGGGAGGAAATCAGAGAAAACCCACACAGGCACAGGGAAAACATGCAAACTCAACACAGGGGAGGCTAGATTTTAACCCCTGTCCTAAGAACTGTGAGGCAGACGCTCTAACCAGTCGTCCACCGTGCCGTTCAAGTCATATCAAATCAATTACTAAAACTGCCTACTATCATCTGAAGAACATATCCAGAGTGAAGGCCTGCCTGTGTCAAGCAGACCAGGAGAAGCTCATCCATGCTTTTATCTCGAGTTGACTTGACTATTGTAATGGTCTTCTGACTGGACTCCCTAAAAAGAGCATTAAACAGCTGCAGCTCATTCAGAATGCTGCAGCTCGGGTTCTGACCAGAACAAAGAGGTCAGAGCATATTACTCCAATTCTAACCAATCATACAACCGTGCCGCCTCATTTAAAACCATAAAACTTCAAAACACATTTACAGTATACAATGGAAACCTTTAATTTGAATGCACGTTGAGTTGTACAAGTCAGAATTTAACCAAAGGTCTTGGGAGTGGGAGAAGAACATATGTCTATGGAGTAAGAACACAATAATATTCAGATTCGAAGCAGTAAGACTCCAGTGTTACAATATACATTGACACTAATTATCAAAGTTCATATTGTGTTTTGTAGTAGTAGGCAACATATTTATTTTCACTAATATGACAGTTGTACCTGTTACCTGTACTGGCAATGGGATTTTAGCTAAATTTCATTGGTCAGCTAAGGAAAAAAATTAGGAATTCATTTATCAAGTAATTTTTAATTTTTTTTAAATGACTAATTTCAATGGACTGGGCAATTCTTTCTCCGAATGTTCTCAACTCCTGTTTCCATACCAGTGTCATACTGAGCAGAATAATGCTGTTCTGTGGGGTTGCCATAGTGACTTCCCACTACTTATGTCATGCTGTTGTTCTATAGACAGCAAACAAGTTGTGAGTGACTCAACAGCCAAGCAGCATGATCCATTTAGCCTCTGTTGCTTCAAGACATGATTAATCATAATCAATTCTCCACCACTGGATGTATTTCCTCCAGATCAAATAATTCATTATTATACTAATCTCAGGCACGTATAGTTAATAAAGTTCAACTAGTGTCGACATTCAAGGTTCCACTAATTAGTGTCAATACTGCTTCCTCGTACCATAGTATACTTTAGGAGGATAGCTGAATTAGCTTTGCATCTTTTCATTTGTGTATATATAAGAACAGAGCTATCCATCTGACATGAGCAGGATTGTCTGTACTTTGATCACCTCTCTACCGCCATCCGTCATCCGTCGATGAGAACATGCAATCTTCCTTTTAAACAGGCAAAGGATGCCCAGTGTGTAAAACACTTAGGGCCTCTTGTCAGGGAATCTTTTTCGATTGAGAACTGCTCCCGGTGAGAGGGGAGCGTAATACAAAAGGGATTTTGGATCACTCGCAGCCCTGTCAACACCATTAAGTATGACTAATAAAGCAGAAAATGCTATTTGGAGAGCCATTATGACAGACCGCTCTGTTCCTCTCAGTATGTGCATCACAAGAGGCAATCATGGCAAGAGTGGGCACTGCGTTATCTGGCCAGTTTAGGCACACACGTATAAATTATCATCTCTTGTGTTTGTATTCCTTCAGAATGCCCAACCAATTATTTTATTTCTGTCATTCAGCCACAGGGAAAAGTCTCGCCGCTCATGTACAGAGATTTCACTACACCTAATGATGCGTCTGCTCATACCATGATTGACGCCTTGCTATGAAAAGTATAATTCAACCCTGAAAATCGAAAGCGCATGAGACCTAAATTTAGAATTCTAAATTGTGCACAGTTAAAGGTCTTGGAAAGAAAAAGAAAAATCCCACAGTGTGAGAACAAAGTGAGCGACAGCGGAGACTAATTGTTGTGACTCAAATTATCTCCCACAAGGTTTAGCCTTTACACTATCCCTCTTTAACCCACTCCTCCCCCTTCTCTTTCTCCTCCTCCTCCTCCCTGCTGCACTGACTCCACAGGTAAGGTGTTCAGTACTGCTGAGCTGTATTTATTTTCTGCTAACATCCACTTCCAAATTAAGATGTGAAAATGAAACATGCCGTAATTGAACTCTGATTCAAGCGTGTTGGGTATCAATTTGCTTAATTTCCATGCTGCCTTGTTCAATTACAAGGTTTCTTGGCTCAGCAGCAAAATTTGAAGCACAAGCTGTTTTTTAACAAAAGGTTTTCGGTGTTGTTGTTTTGAACCAGTTTAATTGCTATGTTGTCCTTATGAGAGGCTCAAATTTATATTGTGGCATGACCTTTTCAAATACGGACCCGAAAAAATTAAACAAAAGCAAGACCATTCAGAAAGAACAGATATTCTGCAAGGCTTTTGAACCTGCTAAATGAATTATTAAATCTTAGTATCAAGGATCTAAATTGCACACACATTGCACTTCACAGAGATGTGATTTATTTTTTGGCTTGAAATGGTTTTCATACACGTTTGGATGCTCACAAGAATTTGATTGGTACTTCCTTGGAAAAGTATTCCCACCATAAAATTATTATTGGTGATCAAAAGTGTAACAGGAAGTTGCACCAAAAAAAAGAAAATTGTCCGACAAACCAATGCCAATGAACGTACTAGTGAGGTCATAACACTATGTCGGGAAGATAGGGCAATAAAAGTTCAAATTTGACCAGAACAACTGGACACCCTGTCAATAAAGATCTACCAGGACTTTGCAAAAGGACAAGTGCGCTGTAAATGTTGAGTGGCATGTTTACAATATAAGGGAGATAGTAGTGTATGCTAACCCTGAAGGTGAGACTAGAAATTTTATAAACAAAATTGCAATATTTATC
The DNA here is from genome assembly GCF_024500385.1 of Phyllopteryx taeniolatus. NCBI lineage: Eukaryota > Metazoa > Chordata > Actinopteri > Syngnathiformes > Syngnathidae > Phyllopteryx > Phyllopteryx taeniolatus. The sequence goes on along the minus strand of NC_084509.1, from coordinate 5,636,007 downwards.
TGCAGGACATTCACATAAACTGACCAACACACAAACAATAAAGTTTATATGACTGAAAATGTAAGCCTGTATATAGCGGAAATGGAACCCTGCTGACATCAATGGACCGGTTAATAATTTTTTGGACAACCATATTTAGTCATACAAGCAGATGTTCAAAATCAGTAGAGTAGTGTGGGATGCCAGCACGCGGGTTGTTATAAATATTTGTACCCACTAACCTGTGGACGGACCTGTGGTTGGCTACTCCCTGGGTCCACCGGTCTAGTATTGAACCATTTTGACTCTTTAGTTTCATTGTGACATTACAAATCACTCTGTTCATTTGCTTACAAACACATAATATCCACATCTACGTGTTGTTTTTTGCCCTTACATGACAATTCACTAAAATGTTATTTAAACCACAACATGAACAATATGTAATCAATTTTCCAATTGCAAAAATGTAAATCTAGATATATTTGTATTTAATGGGGAAAAAATATTGTAAATCCAAATTGATTGGAGTTAAAACCTGTCTGGGTGCACGTGTTAAATTAAAACCAAAGAACACACTTATTTATATCTTCTTGGAGTCGCTTAGTTTTTGTCTTCCTTATCCAGCTGAGAGATGATTGCACAAAGATGGAAAATAGTGTACATAGCTTGCCTGTTCTGAAATATTCTGCCCATGCAGAGTCTTCAGAGGAATTGAATTGGGCCTGATAGAGAGAGCGAGAGAGAGAGAGAGAGAGAGAGAGAGAAGCCAGTGTGAATTTCTGCGCACACTCACCTGCTCCTGGTAACACACACCACTAGGCTACGAGAGTAACATATGCATGCATCATGAATACACAAGGATGTGTCGCTCATTCTGTATGTAACCAAGACTTTCCTTAATTTTTATATATAATATATTTATACCTGTTTATGTTTTTATGTTGAAATTCAAGCAATTGATTCAAGATTTTTTTCTTGACAGGGTCTCCTCAGTAAGCCATGTTGAAAGTAAATACATTCTACTTCATCATTTTCTGAACATCCATGCTCTCATGTGTTTCCTAAGTGGTGTCTCGATGGAGTATAAATATAGGAGGGATTAATGGCGGACGCTGTAAATGGTTTTTATTAGTCTAAGTAGCTCCCTGTTGAGGGGCCGGATGCAGCATGTTACTGAAGGTAAACTTCACTCTGCAGCTTATGCTTTTCCCTCACAACATGACAAACTGATTTGTTTTATAAAATGTATCAATTGCAGAGGCTTTTGATGTCTGGCTTGGACGCATACACCCATGATTTTTGGACTCCGAGCTGCAAAGTGGAAAGATGGGGAAAGGAAATGTGTTCAATGCTTGTGGACAATGACGTGACTCACATGCATCACATAAGAATTAGTCAGTATGTGTGAGAAAAAGTAACAAAAGTATACATTGGGGGGGGGGTTATTTCCTACAAGTGTAAAAGTGCAATGTAAATACAGTATACAGTACATCGACTGTATGAGAAATGTTAATAACTCCTTTCAGTTTCATTTAAATTTTCTATATCGCTTGTCCTCATACGCGTTGCTGGCGAGCTGGAGCCAATCCCAGCCGACATTGTTGCCAATAAATCACATGGCACATGTAACAAACAACCATTCGCACTCGAGTACCCAGAGAAAACATTTACCAGCACTGGGAAAACAAAGTTTTACCTGCAGTGGTGTAGAAATGCATAAAATAATAAGACTGACATTTAATTACTTTTATATACTGTAGATACAGTAAATAAGCTAACTGAAAAAGGTCAAAACTCAGTGCAGTTCCAAACCATTGAAACTTAATCAACTAAAACTTTCTGAGAGTTTATATGTCTGTGAGGTAAAGCAACTGTTCTCTAACATGCATTGTGGTTGTCTATGACTTTATAAAAAAACTTTAATCATTGCAAAGAAGGCATTTTACAGCCAACTACTGTATGTTACGTACATTAATTTTCTATTAGGCTAGTAGTCATTAGGGTCATGGGTGAGCTGAATCTTGCAGCTGACTCCCAGGACGGGTCGCCAGCAAATCTGAGCCAATATATATATATAAAGTGTAGACGTCACTAAGCCTTCGCGAAGGCCAGGTTTAGTAAATTTGAAATCTGATTAGTTAAAAAAAGCAGCCATTGCTAATAGTTTGTCTGACTAGGGGAAAAAATAAAAAATCTAACATACCCACTACTGGAAGCTGGGCAGCCAAGACACATGATATGAAATGAAGCTAATAGACTTGGAAATCAATGAATTCAATTTCAAGTTGTAAATGTAGTTCAGTGCTTCTGATAGTGTTTAGGCCAGCAGAGAAGGCCTTACTCGCCCTAACTGCACACCACCGGTATTCGCATCATCCGAAACAATACATCTCTACATTTAGTACATTTTTAACTGAGATGTCTTCTCTCCACTTTTCATAATTTTGATTCACCTCACTTAGAGAAGTTCATCTAGATTTGTCTTGGGGTTAAACAAATTGCCATCTAAATACACAATGTGCTAAAACGACTGGGGTTTAAGGTGATGAGGTATAATTTTAAAGCCCGTTTAGACTACTGACTTGTGATTTGTCCATAGCAGTCAATTAGGTGACACTAATTATTGAGAGCAGATGAGCAACTACCTGTAATGCATGACTTCACTTATTCCCTTTAGACTAATCAGTGGAACCCACCCCTCAGTGCTTCCTTGTATAGTCAATGGACAGTTCATTAAGTGCAGCAGCTGCAAAATCTAGCAAGGTCCAATACAAGAGCTCGATAAATAATTCTGCCTCTCTGAATATCATAATGATTAGGTTGTTTAGGTGTCACCTAAAGTTGTTGTGTCTCATGAATTTATAACCACTGTAAGGAAATCTGGTAACAACTATGCCATGTCTTGCCCACTAATCACACAACGTCATAAATATTCCTCAAACGTTTTCTAGTCCAGCTGCATCCACAGAGTGTTGACCCACATCAGAAAATGCTGGCAGATGAAGGCACTGCCAGGCTTCGCTGTGTGATTGCATTGCAAAACAAACGTGTGCAATGCCATTTGTTGAGACTAATTAATAAAGGGCATGCAGATGTGCAATTGAGGAGGTTTTGGGAGCAAATTCAGCAACTGCTTGCTTCCTTGCTTAATCAAGCAGATTATGGCAAATTTGTCTGTGAGGGAATTTGAAAGTGAGATGGAGATGGAGTGCAAAGATATGGGATGTAAAGTATTGGATTCATGTCTACAACTTTAATAAATGATTATTGCAGTTCAAATATAGTATAGTCTATTTGGATTAAGACCTTTATATTAGGGTGTGTCCATTATTTTTCTTTGAATATAAAAAATATTTTAACAATCTAAAATAAAATGTTAAATAAAATACCACACAATATAGTGTGCTCGATGATAAATAAAATATGTTAATATATTGAATTACATGGTGTGGCAAAGTTTAATAGTGGCTGGAATGTCAGTTCCAGATTCTTGGTTTATAATTTGATTCCTACTGTGTGGAGTTTGCAAGTTCTCCCAGGACTTGAATGGGTTTTCCTCCAACATTCCAAAATGTGCATGGTGGGTAATTAAAGATTCTTAATTGCCCATAGGTGTGAATGTGAGTGTGTAAGGTTGATTGTTTAAATGTGCCTTGTGATTGACTGGCAACCAATCCAGGGTGCACCAGTACAGTCTCAGCCCAAAGTCAGGTAGGACGGGCTCTGGCTTCACTCACAACACAGAACAAGTGGTCTAGAAAATGGATGGATGGAGATCTTGTATCAAGCTGTCAGGTTAGATTGGTCGGTTATACGTAATAAAGTTGATAGTGAGTGCATGTCTCAAAGAATTATTGCTCCTTTTTGTTAATCTACTGATGGAAATCAAATTGATGAGTTGCTTTATGGGGGAAGGCCTTACGATCAATATGTTTGACCATGTGGTTGTTTCCTGAAATAGCAGGCCCAGGCATCCATATGACAGTGTGATCGTATTGTTTAGGCTGGACGCAACAAGCCAGATGGTCCACAAACATCTCTACCACTCTCACATCTGAGTCTGGTCCTACTTGAGAACATGTCTGCGGTGTCCTGAAGAGACTGTGACTAGGACTTTAAGAACGAACAATCAATGTTTGCACTATTTATCGGAAAAGAGAGTGAAGTTGGAGGATCTCCCAACAAAGTCATCTGGTATTCACTTAAAATTGACTGATTAGCCCACCTCTGATCATTTATGCAATCTATGCAATCATCTGTTTCCCGCTCATCTTTCTGCACATCATTGTGACACTATGCCCTTGCACAATGCAAAACGACCCTGTCTAGAAATAAGCAAAATTTTCTCAAATTTTTTTTTTTTTTTCTTATTTTGAGCAACAAAAAAAACCATCTGTCAATGGGGTGAGCAAAATTTGCTTGGCTAGAATTCTTAAAACGAGTTCATAAGTGTAGCGCCTTTAAGACAGTAACAAGTCTTAGAATTAGCTTATTACAAGCAAGAATTTTAAGACATATTTGCTTAAAATAAGTGGCATTGTCTCACGATTAAATAATGTTTTACTTTAAGAACTTACATCTCACTTACGACTTTAGTTACACCATTCAGAAATTAGGGCACATATGCGACCAAATTAGTCGCACTCTAGAGTGGTGTCTCGTCCTCCCAACCCCCCACACCCACCCAAAAAAATAATAATCACATGGCGGATTTCCAGCACCACGCCAGAGGACTAAGCCATGTGTCCAAAGACGGAGATTGCTCATACTTTATGCGTGCCTGCTAATGTTTGTGCGTCTCAGATGCAGGATGCACATCAAACAAGATCCCTGCTTATAGTGGAAAAAAGTTTTAAAGTGATCTATCTTTCATGTTTGTACGTCACATAAACCTACCATTTGAACAGGGATGTGTAGACTTTTTATATTCACTGTAGCTTCCCTTCACCTTTTGTGTTAATAGTTCCCTATAATTACTCTCTGTGTTGCTTGTGTGAACAGAAAGTTTATTTTTTCCTAATTGTATGAATAATTTTGGTGATGGGTGCCCGTTTTGGGCTTGAGTACCTGCGATTTACGCTTCTGTTCTGGATTTTATGAAAACCCTTGTGCAACCCATGATTCTTGCTTGTTACTAGCAATGATATCCTAAAATTTGCAATATTTTCTTAAGAAAAAGTGAGATATTCTTTCCTGCATTTGGGACATTTATTTTAATGCAAAATTTGCTTATCAAGATTATTTTTCTTTTCAGGCTTAAAATAATAATTTCCTATACACAAGTCTTTTTTGACTTTCTTAGAACATATTTTTGCCACGCAACTCTTCGTTTGATGAATCTAAGAAATCAACACTCAATTATTGATGTGCTGTCGCGTTCACAGTGTACCACCCTCTCTGCAAGTCATGCCTTTATACATTACAATTCCCAATTGAGTTTTCTATTAAGTCAATGCCTGTCATGTATAGAAGGTCAAAGGTTAAAAAAATCTTGTTGGAAGACTTTTTGACAGCTCTCATGACTGTCAAAATGTATTGGGTTCTTTTAGGATAAAATCGTTGACTTTGCCTCCGATGTAAAGTTATGATGGCACCACCCCTTCCTGATAGGTCTTTTTATGGGTCAGCTTCAGTCATTGGAATAGAAGATGAATTAGTGGCTGCATTGGTTGTAATGTGCATGTGTGTCGTCGGAAGTCTCTTGGCAGCTGGACCAGAAGAGTAAAAAAAAAAGGGATTGGCATGAATGAAAAGTGCAGTGTTGAATGCTTTGTAGAATTTGCTGTGTACTGGCTTTGACATTAGCGTGTCTATTAGCAAAGGCGCCATCTCCCCCAACTCTTTAATGTCTGCCTTGCTGCTCTTCATCTTCTGGCTGGATTTTTATTACAGGCCTCTCCAGTGCCGCATCTGTCATTTTCGCCTTTGAGGTTCCCGCTGCCCACATTTTTGTCCACGCAATTAACCACTTGCATGGCTAAAAACACCCAATGGGCCGACTAACATCACAGCTCCAAGTGTAGATTGCTTTGACACACACCCACAAGCCCTGTAACAGGCACACATACTCATCGAAAAAGACTATACAGAGAAATTACACCAATGCACTTAGCATATCATTACCAAAAGAGATTTGTTTGTTGTGGTTTACGGCAGACTCATTTCTAACTTAGCACAGTTAAGGTGTAATAAATGCTTGGAAATACATAAGAGTGACAAGAATTAAGAGAGTCTTTTTTTAGAAATGTAAGGGATTGTATTTCGTGTGAACCCGAGGGATTTGATGTTTTTTTTCTTCACAGACACATCATTTAAAAAACTATCAACTGTATATGTCTGTCCTATGTTGGCCCTGAAGTGCAAAACACAACAGCAAATAACTAATCACAAATAACTAAACACAACAGCAAATAAAAAAACACAACACAACTAATCACTACAACAAATAAAAAAACACAACAACAGATAACTAATCACAACAACGAATAACTAAACACAACAGCGGATCAAAAAACACAATTGCAAATAACTAAACACAACAGCAAATAAAAAAACATTAAAAAAAATAAATAAAAAGGCAATTAAGATACCGGAAAGGGTAGGTATTGGTGGGGAATAAGACTCATCGCTGATTGAGCAAGCCTATAAGAAGAGGTAGTTACTGGTGGGGGAGTCCGCTCCTCAGAAATGTGTGGCAGACGCTCTAACCAGTCTTCCACCGTGCTGCCCCTTTTTAAATATATATTATTAAATATAGATTTGCAAATCATTGTATTCTGTTTTATTCATGTTTATCACAACGGCCCAACTTCATTGGAATTGGGGTTGCATTTGCAATGTGACATTGTGTGGAGTGGAACATTTCATCTGGTTCAGTTGACAACAGATTCGACATCAGACATTCAAGTTTGCAGAAATACAGTCACTGGTGGCGTTCATGAAAAGTTCTTAAAATATTAGATCCCAGTCAAGTCGAGTGAAGACTGTGGTTAGTGAACCCGTGTTTGCAGTGGCGTTTCGCCGCCTGTGGGTGTCGCTAGTACCCGTCCATTGTCCCGGTCTGTCTAGGAGGTGTCGTGGCACGTAGCAGGGAGGCTGGTGGTGGAAGTTAATTAATTTAGCGTTCTGGTACAAAACCAGGATTCTTCGGTCTCCGCTTTAATGCTCCTGGTGCTGGTAATTCACTTAGCGTCAGCGTGCAAAACCAGAAATCTGTGTCTCACTTTGATCCTCCTGGCTTGTAATTCACTTTGTGTCTATGTATGCGAAGTTGAATCTTGCCACTCCGTGGTCGTCTACCTCGGCGAGGAGAGCGCCGGTATCCCGAGACTGGGGTGCTGGGTGTCATCTTTTAATGGCTTGTCCGTTACACTGTCTATTACTTAGAAAAACTGGCATGATACTATGTTGAAATGCTATCTGCCTAACTTTAGGTTCGGGGTTTGAGTTTGCATGGTCTCCATGCCTGTGTGGATTTTACTCCCACGTTCCAAAAACAAGCTTGTTACGTTCATTGAAGACTTTAAATTGTCTAAAGGTGTGAATGTGAATGCTTATTTGTCTGTGTGGTCTCCTACAATTAGCTGTTGACCAGTCCAGGGTCTACCCCACCGGTCGCTCAAAGTCAACTGAGATAGGCTCCAGCTCACCTGAGAGCCTAATGAGGGCTAAAGAAAATGGATGGATAGATATTATGTGCAAGTGTTTATTTTTAGCGTGTCGGTCATGTTTATTGGGAGTCTTGAGGCAGGACTTCACTGCAGTAGTAGGCACATCTACACAAACATGCATTCTCCAATTTGAATCTAACGCCGTGCTTATTTTTGGGATCATTTCCTGCAAAATTCTCACTAGAGCACATTGAGCTGGACCACTTCTTCCTCTTGGGCTTTGTGACAGCTGAGCAAGCGGCAAACATCTGCACTGCCGCAGGGCAAAAATCAGTTTCCCTCCACATTAAAACCACCCCCATTTGCAGCCATACACACAGTTCTGTTTGGCTGCATAACAGAAATGTTTGTCTGTTGTCTGACTGCTCTTCATCCCCGTCCAAGTACAGTCCCTTGTTATTACATTAGAAGTGTTGAACATAGAGAGCAAAAACACAGCACACATATGAAACAGATGGCAGCACAAGCATCAACACCAAAAACCATCCCTTACCCAAATGACTAATCTACTGTCCCTGATGCTATAACAGAACACCACAAGAACTACAGATGGCAAAAAGGTAATGATGTTGTAGAGGTGGGTGGAGTAAATACAGTAAATGCTTCCGCACATATTTTGTCCTGTTTATTTCATTCTCTTAATTCAGGCAACATTGGAATCAAATACATTGTATACAAATGTTCTTTGAATTCCACCTTGTATATGAGCAAAACACTAGACTGTGCAAAATATAGGTCATAAGAAAAAAAAGAGGATCCAAAAACATGCTCCATTGATCCACAATGTACATGTCAGTTGTTTCTAACGCTTTCCATTGGCATAATAATTAAAAAAAATAAATAAATACGTTTCCAAAACAGCAAAGTATATACATCAACAACGAGGTCAAATTACCTTTTCATAGATAAAACGCAACACACATAGCAAAAAAGAAAGAGAAAAAAAAGACTGCATCTGGTTGGAATACTCGCAAAACTGCTTCACTCACTTGAAAATTCCCTGCGTGTGGGTCTACAGAGTAAATAGCGGTGTTTCTTTTTTTCTCACAGGAGACAGCATTGAAATGGAAATGAGCATGCACCTTCAAAAGAAACCCACCTTTCTCAATTAGGATAAATGAAGATGTTTATTACATTTCCATAATCTGAATGCTTATTATGTTTATCTGATGTTTCTCATTGTTATATTTGTAGTGGATCACACCATGGTCTCCCTCAGTGTTCTTTTTTTCCCCTTACAAATTGTTGTTTACTCAAACTCATTATGAAGTTTAGTTTTACTTTGACTTTGTTCTCGTAATATTCGAATAATGATAGGGTATAAAAGGTAGCACTTCTTCCTAAATACATGACTTCAGTCTGTTTACGAGTTAACCCGGGTGGGAGGAATTTTAAAATATGACATCAAATTCATATACAGGCTTAATATGGGGGTATGAAAGAGAATATGCTACAGTAGCTACAAAAACATCTAACAAAGATTCAGATTAGCACACGGCGAAACATTTTTGCAATATTTTTTGTGTCATTGTGACCTGGAATAAACTAATTATTACATTATCTTAAAATTTGAGTATTTTAGGGCCACACTAAATAAATTAAAGTTCATATGATTATTTGTAATTTTCAAAGAAAAATTTTAATATTTCACAGAAAATAAATAATATTATGATGATTTTGTGTATTGTTCTTATTTCTCTCCTTGTAAGAATGTTGTTTATTCATTTTAATATTGCAACTTAATTGTCATATAATTACTTCATTCTAATATGATGATAAAACACAGTAAACAATCCAATGTGTTTCTTGGAATAGCATGATTTTATTTTTTTTATTTTATAACTTCTTTTCGCATTGTTTTCCCTTTTTTTCTAGTGTGGCCCTCACACCCCTTCGTGTTTATATGAATTTCATATTTTATGTATTTATTTCTAGAAGCGAGCAGCCAATGAGAACACACAGAATGTAGCATCTCTTTCGTTTCACTACAGGATGTGTTCAATATAGTATGAATGACTCTTATGTCTTGTTTGTGTCTGTGCTCTCTTTTTAGATCTGCCTCTTGTCAATCTCTCAGTGGCGCCTCAGCCAGTTCTTGAGGGAAACCTTGTGAGATTCCACTGCTCTGTAAAGGCCAACCCTCCTGTCACACTATACAGGTGAGGTCATTTTCCCCACCGAATAGGTATTTAATATACACTGCTTGGTAGCTAAAGCAAAAGGTGAGCATGGAAGCTTCCTTTGGAATCCCTCCGAGCTCACTTTACTTACATTTCGATATGCTTCGCAGACAGTTAATCAGGTACAAGTACTGCACAAGCTAATGAGGTTCAACAGAAGAGTTGTACTGTATCTCAATATCTGGCTTTACAAACATGATAATGCAGAGTAATGACTGATACTGTCACTGTTAAATAGATGTTAATTTATTATTGTTTGTTGATTATGCTGAGAGGTATTAATATTTAAGTTAGGTCATTCAGCTACAGTGATTTTAATGAATACCTTTCTGACAGTGTCAATCAAAACCAAACATAACCGTATTGTCTTTGTACAGGCTACAGCCGCTATAAATTATAAAAAAATGTTTTGATGCAGTTCTTATATTGGATGGCAGAAGGTAGCTGCTGAACTATAAAAATAGAAGTTTAGACCTCACAAACTCGTGAAGGGAAGTCTTGTCATGTCTCACTGGGTTGCAGTCGAACAATCTTGTGATTGGTTGTGCAGCTTTTTGCTTTGTGGTCAAGATCTCAAGATTACAGCTATTTTGTTTTTGTTGAAAGATTGGTTTGTGTTCAAGTGTATTGTATGATGACAGGTTTCCCCCTTGGGGTTGTGCTTGTGTTGTGTACACTGGTAAACAGGAGATGGATACACAGCATCTACTACAGTATGTGATTACATTTTTATAGCACTCATTGTTTTATTTTCAGCATCTAATAGTTTCAGATGTTGTTCATCCCTCTATTTCTTAACCTTTGGATATGCTTGTCATGAGTTACACAACAAAATGGACATTAATTGCTCTCATACATTATTGTGCGGGGCTCTAAAAGTGCAATGCCAAACTGATTTGTCCAGAAATATGTTTTCCTGTGTGGGAGTTTTGTTTAAAAAAAAATATGGTGGAAAATAAATGGAATAAAATCGATAGCAAAAGGATTTGGCCGGCCATGAATCGTCTAATGGTACTGGGAAATGAAATGGATGTACAACACACTCACAGGTGGCATGACAGAGATGTTGCCTTTTTTGATGGATTCTGGCGTTTTGAAAAAGAGTGTGGTAATGGTAGTGGTGGTGGGGCATTGATATTGGATTTGTATTTGATTGTGTGGGTGCACAGTAGAGACAGGGTGCCTAGTGCACCTGCAAAGAGATTTCACCTCTATTGTTATGTGACTGGATCAATGCTTGAAGGACAATTCTCCCCGGATATCAAGAGCTAAGCTTTACTTCTTTTTTATATGCCTCTGGACCAGCAACATCCATGGCTGGAGACATTATGCTCTTGGGTTGTCTGTCTGTACCTTCCACGACAACAACCTTAATTAAATCCTTAAAAATGTACTGCTGTGGAATCTCTAGTAAAATGAAAGACAAATAACGTGACAGGCTTCCAAGTTGCTCTCATCTCAAAATAAATAAACCATTGTAAATTAAGTAAACTGACCTAATTTGTTTAAGAGTCAGCAAAATTCCTAATGGCCAGGGCGTAGTCCAACTTAGTCCTCAGTCAGCTTGGCTAGGGTCCTTCCTTGCTGTGAACTTGACAAGAATAAGAAGTTCAGAAAATGGATGGAACTTTGCTGCTATTTTTAGAATTAGAAATTATTAGAAATTCCATATTAACAAAACCCCATTTCCATTTATTTCAAAACGTATGTCAGTTTTCTACTAATCATAAATACAAATCTTACGTTAGGAATGATCCTATTACTCAAATATTACTAACACATTTTAACCGTAGGGTCCATCTTACCCTAGGGAAATTAATTAATTGATAATTAATTATCTTAAAATGATTAACCCTATTGGCTTTGGTAATTATATGACCTTTCCTTTAGCACCACCATCAGGTCAAACTTACAGTTATAGAGTTAGTGTATAGTGTAAATGTTTCATACAAATCTTCTCTAATTTAGAGTGCAAATTCATGACTCTCAAAGAATATACCATATTGATTGATGTTGATGACCCCACCCTTTCCTCTCATACATTTATGTATTCAATTATATTTGACTGTGCATCAGATGCGGCCCCTATTTTGATCCCGTATTTGGCAGGTTTTCTTGGCATACATTGTCGGTATATACAGTGGCCGCGAAACAAAACTAAGCACTCATTGAGCGTCAGGTGGGGGCCTGGATTGTTCAGTGGGGGTAATCGCTTCACCCACTTGTACCACACATCCCTTATTGCCACGTTTGTCAGATTATCGTTGGGCCTACCGTGTTTGGTTGTCATCGAAGTGTATGGCATGGGACCAAACTTAAAATGTCTTCAGCGATATGGTGGCCAGAAATATTGCCCTTCCACTCTCAACAAAGGCTTGCTGTCACTTCACCTTTTGATGTTTAAAGTGTTGCTATTATGAACAAACCAATATACAGTAGACATCCAAGTGAACTACATCCAAGTCTTTTCAACTGTCCCTATATACCCGCAATATGTTCAATCGGTGGTGTTAGGAAGAATTCTAATGTTGACTTGATGTCGTCAACAGTAAGTATACTCTGCTGTTAAAATGGGGAACAGGCCCATATTATCTTTCCATTTTTGGAAGGGATCGTGTCTGCAAGTGGTTAAGAGACAACAGGAGGGTCAACACATTAATTCTCATCAGATTCTCATTATCTCAAAATCAGGGTCTCCCTCCATACGATCTTTGTCTTAGACATATTCTCCTCTATGTCCCTTTCAGTGTCAAAGAGCTGTTTCAAAACCTCCCAGAGGACATTTTCAAGTGAGAATGTGCATATTTACAGAATACACAGAGCACAATGAGGAAGGATTTGGACAGAGAGCTCCCGTGAAAGGATTCATATGTTTGCTCCTCCCTTAATTTCATCAACTACCAATAATTATTTTTTGAATGATAAACATTGAGTTGGGTCAAATTGACCCCAATGAAGTGAGCACCTTAGCAAAATGACTGTTAAGTTAGGGTACATGACACAACACTGAGCTGAGATTTGAAACATCATTGGGGGATCTTGGTACATAATTGCCAGTAGTCTGTAAAAACTTGGTTCAAGTCAGAATGTTCCAATTCTGCTGCAGACTAAAAGTACTGTAGAGTATATCAATTAGAAGCTTTTTTCCTGACTTTTTTTTCGAAACTGCTTTCTGAGCACCGTTGTGGTGTTTGAGCAAGGCACTCAACCCCAAACTGCTTGGGGGTTTTCTACTGTTGCACGGCCACTCCCTTGGCTGTCACTCTGAACAGAAGAAGTGGTGCAGATGGAAGAGTGCTCTGGTGCATGTATGATAAGACCTTGTTCAGTCAATTCAGTGCATTAAATCATATTGAGAAAAGGCACATCATTTCTAGAAAGAAATTAGTCACCATACAACCACGTACCAAGTTCAAAGTTCAGCTTCAGTTTTACAGGGGGACTTCCTGTTTCGTTTTCTTCTTCGACTTCTTTGACCCTTTCTTAGCCTTTACTGTGTTTATTGTTTTATTTAACAACAACCTGAAAATGTTGTTGCTTTTAGTTAAAGTACAGTAAGTGTTGTCACCTCTCTCCCCTTCGATGTTGCTGTGGTGTCTAGCTTTTTGTGACTGACACAAGAATATTCAATGATATCCAGACAGACTAATGACTTTTGATACTTCAAGGTTAGCCACTCGCTCCCTCACTGCTAGAACTCCTCATTCAAAGTCTCCTGCTTAGATTTATCTTCAGTTTATATAAGCACTTCACCATTCTATACGCTATTGGCGTTTGGAGGTGGATGGCAGAGTGGCGATTTTTTTTGGGCCCATAATGCACGCCTGAAAGGTTTTGACTCGGCAGAGCCCCCCGCAAATTCACGCTCTGGAGAGAGAGAGCACTAGAGGAGGGCAGGAAGCTGATCAAGCATTGTGGGGCTATTATTCAGTGTTAATACACTCTGTCTACCCCAGATCAGATAAAGCACAAGGACAGAGTAGTTCTTAGATGAATGCCCTCTTTGCCATCCCTGGGAGAGCCATCCATTCCCAGTGTGCACTGCACCACTTTGCAACCCTCCACATCAACAGATACTTGAAACAAGTGTCCAAGATAATGCCGACAGTAGGGACATATAATTGTGGTTTCTGATAACTAACACCACTTGGGATCTCCCATGACTCTAAGTGTAAACATTAAGACTTAAGAAATGCTGTAAATAATGTAATGAACTCTTCAGATTCACAATATTTCTCATATTCATTTGCTAAGGCAACAAAAAATTAAGACAACATGGACTCCTTTGGTTACAGGCTGCATCATTAAGTACTTGGCCTTGGCTTTTTCAAACTAATGATGGATGTGGGTTCATCGAGGTAATTAAACTTGAGACCATGTAACGAGATGTGAATATTATGAAATGGATTTATAAAAGACAGATGATTGGAGTAATCGACCTTAAAAGAATGCTAAAACAGTCAAGTGGGAAAGAGCAAAAGGCAGGTGTGTTGGGGATGTGTTCATTAGTATCGTATTGGTAGAAGAGCCGGTTGGGATGCAATCCAGTGATGAAACCTCTCATGAAGAAACAAGGCATTTTTTCAGACATAAACAAGAAGCCACTAGAGACTGGAGAGAGTGGCAAACAAAGAAAATTAGGTGCCATGTCTGCTGCATAGATCTGTGCACCAAAGCGTCAACAAAGCTCCTTATTTGCATGCCCCTCTTTGGATTATTCAACTGGTTCAAATCCTGATGAGTTGTTCAACTAAAATGATTTTGATTGACCCCATTAGTATCGGACCTTTCCTGGTTGCAAATAAAGCTGTTTGTTACAGTTTTTTTCCCCCACTCCTTTTTACCATTGACATATACTGTCGGTGGACTATAATTTAACACTAACATCTGATGAGGTGTTCCTAAATTTGGATGTGTAGAATAATGTTTTTGCATGTCTTTGGAAATCATTCAAAACAGTGTAAGAGTCTTGTTTACCAGATAGTCAGACTGCTGTATTATTTTTCACTCCCTGAATGACGCTGTTATTGTCAAAACATTGTATAACAACACAGTGATATACCCAGAGTCCTGTGTGTTGAAAGAAGACAATACGAGTGGGTTTAATAAATAAATATACACAGACTGACCTGCCTGCTCCATATGACTCAATGCATTTCTTTGTCATAACCACTTGTCTAAAGCGGACATTTTTGAAGGGGTGGCAACCTCAAGTTCTTCCACACCAAATTCATTCAATCATGCCTTTCGTGGATGTTGCTTGCTGGAACAAGAAAAGTCCTACCCAAAGTCTTTCAACAAAGTAGGAACCAAACAATTCTCATAAATGTCCTGCTAAACTTAGAATTGAGTTTCAGGGGGAGCCAAGGGGCGATAGCCTGACCACTGATAAAATAATATTTAACTATCCAACGTGTGTCCTCTTTTGCCCATGCAGCACAATTCTTGGTCCAATCTGTAACCCTGAAAATTTTTGTAATTTTATTTTGTTAACCAAAAGAGGGCTAATTCAGCCAAATTTCCCCTCAAAGACGTCAAAGCATCGAGAAAAACTGAAGATGCTGTGATCATGGTGAATTTTACCATATAAAGAAATACCATATACACAATATGTTTTAAAAGACAAATAGTTGAAATCTCCACTGTGACTACCAAACAGATCTCAACAAATTTCTGTTCCCACAAGAATTCCTAAACTTCCTACTCTGAGTAATATGCACCGAGATTGAAACCACTGCTGTCATCACCAATGAAGCCATCATCTCCATCATCATCCTTATCACTGTCATTATTGTCTCCTATGTAATTAAATCGTATCATCTTTATCATCATTGTCATTTTAAATGGCAGCAAGATGATACACATTTAGGAATGCAGAATGAATCAGCTCTTGATCACTGACATTATGGTTCTCATTGTTTTAATCACTCAGTGTCTCCGATAGACACATTTCTTTTTGTTGCAAATTTGCTTCTCTATTTATTAGACTTTAGAGATACAACATATTTATACTTGCAAAGCCTGTATTTCCCAAAGCATTCCAGAGTACCCCATATGTGCACCCTTATACATGCAGACACAGTGTTACTGCAGTGGTTGCTATTAATTGCCAAGATTGGCCCTGATATTTCTTCAAAACCAGAACATAACTGACTAGATTCCCCCCACAAAAAAAAAAAAAATCCTGTGAAGTTCAATTAACATTCAGATGCACTTTAGTTAGTGATAGAACGAGGTCATCTTTTCACATTTAAATGATAGCATTCAAATCAAGCATGGCCCCACTTTTGTCATGGAGAACAAATGAATTTCCTCTGCTGTGAAATTCCTGCTTCTCAGTATTGGCAGGAATACACGTAATGCTACGGATACAGGACGCTGGTGCCATTGTTGTTGTTTGCAACTAGCAAGTCGGTATGTGTGCACAACTCCATTGTGTAGGATCAATTTCATATAAAATTAACAATAGAAATGGAACTCATCTGTTTTGGAGTCAAAATTGTTGCCATAAAAGCTGGCAATGAGTAAAATTCCAACATTTTAACTGTTACGTGGCGAAAGACAACGTGATTAAAAACAGTATGAGCTGGTGATAACCGCAGACTTAAATATAACTCTATCCCCACCTATGCCCAATTTTTCGTACATCACGTTAGACCAGCGGTCTCCCGACTTGGACATGGTGCCAGCAGGTTTAAGTTTAGATCGACTGTCAGGGCTCATTTTCGTGACTAGCGCAAATCTAGCACTCGCTTGGCGTAACTTTGCGAGGAGGCGGGCTTGACCTGGTTTTGGTAATTTCGTGGACCAGCGTACCTCCAGCACATTTAAAATGGGACCTTTGTGCTAGTGTGGGTGTCAGTACTACAAAATTCTAATATTAGCTGTCACTTAGACAGAATAACATTAGATGTCTTGCATCATCATAGGTGGAGGTCAATAGCAATCGATCAATCAAACCTTATTAATACACAGCTTTTCTGACAAAGAAAATGCTACTCAAAGTGCTTTACATGGATTAAAATAAATCCCTCCTGCCTTTCGTCCACAAGGAACCACTCACACACAATTAAAAAAAATTAAAAATGATTATTTTTTTTTTCTAAAGCACTTTCTCCCTAGCTTTTATGGAAAACGCTCAATTGGTTCATAGCTGCCAGGGATGTTGCCGTAGCATGCACAGCACTAAAAAAACAACTGCCCCTTTCACATGAAGAAAGAGAACCATTCATTTGAAGAGGAAGGAAAAAATATCTTATCTCTAGCTTAATGCCTTTCCCTACTTTTTATCTCCATTTCCCCATTCCCCGCCATCCTTCCAAATCCTCTCACCAGGTGGGCAAAAGGAGGAAGTATAATAAAGGAGGTCTCCGGCGACACATACGAGGTGATTGTGGACCACTCCTTCTTCACAGAGCCCGTTTCCTGTGCAGTAACCAACCAACTCGGCAGCACCAACGTTAGCCGTAATGTCGATGTCTACTGTGAGTGTTACCTTGAGAAAATGTTATTCTGTTAGTGCACAACAATGGCTTTTCACCGTCTTCTCTCACTATGCCTGATCATATTGTCCATGATGTTTGTCTCAAAAAGTTGGGCCTCGCATGGCTGCAGAGCCTCAGTCCTTGCAGGTGGACCTTGGATCCGATGCCGTGTTCAACTGTGCCTGGACAGGAAATCCCTCTCTTACAATAGTGTGGATGAAGAGGGGTTCTGGAGTGGTTAGTGTTTTTTCTAGTCAAGCACAATCCATTACAAAAATCTGGGAAACCTCTTGGTTTTGTTATGGTGATGTACTATGTACTATTTTTACCCCACATAGAAAATAATGGAAGTAGAAACAAATAGTCAAATGGGTGCCATCATAAAACTTCTACTTGAGCCCAAAGTGTGGAAACAAGCGAGCGTCCATAAAGACAATACAACCATTCTCATTCATGGTGGCAGTTCTTCATACATTTGTCAATTAGTGTGCAGATCCGTGTATGGGCCGCATGCAACGGACACCTTACCGAATGCAAAAAACTCCCCACCCCACCACGTCGACAAAGTAACCAATTATATGACACTTATCAGAAGCCAACGATGTGAGTTAATGCTAACCTGTGCATTTAACAAAACTCGGTTTACATTTTGGCTTTGACGTAATAATGTTTAAGACACAGTCTGGTTGTAGCTGGAAAATGAGTGTCAGGTCAATTAATATGTAAATTTGAAAATTCAACAAATTATAAAATTAGCTCACTCGTAGACATATTTTTGGAAACAGGCAGATAACAAAAATATTTACTCTGTTTGCAAGCTATTCAAGCGTCAGTTTTCCATAATATGTCTCCTTTGAGACAGGCCCTTTTTGAATGAGTGTTGCAAAAAAGCCAAAGAAAGAACAAGTGCAGAGTTAATCATTTGATGCTATCTGGGCTGAGGCCAAAAATGACATTTCACAAACATTCCAGTCAAATTCAAATCACACAACCTCAGGGGTGTTTGACTATAGATGGTCCACTGTTTAAGAAATATACTGAAACTTGTCAATGTTTATTCTATATTATTGCCCATGACATCATCATTGTTTTGTACAAGAAATTGAGGTTGTTCATCAAATCTCTTTGGTGACCTCCTTTAACATGCTATTTATAGGTTTGAGCCCCAATTCCAACTCATTCCACCTCTCTTTCTCATCATGGAAGGCCAACGTCAACCCCGTTATACCACTGAGCTCAGAACCCAAATTGGATTTTAATAATTGAGAAGCGGTGCCCTTTATAGTATCCAATGGTCCACATGCTGCAATGTTTTTTCCCCTCTTTGTAATTTTCCTTTATTACTATTTCATATTTTAAAGTGTATTGTGTATTGAATATCACTTTTATATATATATATATATATATATATATATATATATATTTCCTTTTTTTTTTCGTATTTCCCACAGGTTCTTAGCAATGAGAATCTTCTAACACTGAAATCCGTGCGGCAGGAGGATGCTGGGAAATATGTTTGTCGTGCTGTGGTCCCAAGAGTTGCCGCAGGCGAGAAGGAAGTTTCTCTCACTGTCAATGGTAAGCTGTATGCAGTATTTGGATACATCATCAAGAAATAGGGCAGTGCAAAGTTGTTGAATAAACATCCATACAGACGTGACTCTCAAGGTTTATAGGTCAACTGCAAAAGGAATAGCAATTTGTCACAGGAGTCAGTTTGATGCAGACCAAGTGACCAGAAAAGCCTATCACATTTATTGAATATAGTGTCTACTTACCTGGCGTACTGAAATAATATTGACTCTAACCTGCACAACTGAATTGAAAAAGAAACAAATATGTCAAAAGGGTTATATAGAACACTTTTAAATATGATTGCGCATTCTAAAAATAATACTTTGTTGAAGCACCTTTTAATTTTCCAGACTTGCAGGGGCATTCCAAATTTGTCAGATTATGGTCACCCCCCAGATTTTAAATGGATTTAGTTCTGATGCTCTTGCTGGGCCTTTGCAAAACTATCCCCAGCCCCGCAATTTTGCTATCCCTGTATGTTTATCTTAGGTTTGGGTTCACTGTAGTCAAATGATAAATAGCCTGGCCATAAATGAAGACAATTTCCAAGACTTGTTTGCATCTTTCATTCGTTACAATCCGCATAAATCACACGGATGCGGCTTTTTCTGAGGCACTGACTGACTAATGATTATTAGCCTTCGTGGGAGACCTGGCAACCCTCAAACAAATGACTTCATTAGTGCTGCTTGATATTCTGAGACCACTGGACTGTGCCACTGACTCTTAGGTGTCTCTTATTTGTCAGGTGTCCATGCAAAAGCAGTCTGGGATGATAATAACCCCACGGGCTGGGCTTATGCCACTGTTTTTTATGTTGTTTTTTTTGTCTTGCAACATATGTGTGCTTAACGCTAACAATGTACCATTGTACATTTTGAAAGCTAACAAAAGAGTTTGCCTGTAAGCAACTATGTGCTGATTTGGGGATGAAAATACATCAAGAAGAACACAGGGTGTTTGAGGGTTTTTCTTTTCAAAACCCAGACGTTAACTTTGCATATCAGAAGGAATGGGATACCAGAATTCCCCCCCTAGCACCACATCAAAACCATGACTTTCTATGAACCGCTATGAATGTAGTTGGAACTGAAGGCAGAAGAGACGTCAGGCAAAGTCATGCCTAATTCCATTGTTTTCACTTCATTGAAATCTACGAGCGGCCTTCCTTTCTACAGCCTCAATAAGTAAACAGAATACATGATGAGAAGAAGAAGAAGGCAGATGGATTGTTTTAATTAGGATTATAATGCAACACAACTCCAAGCGTCCTCGGGAACCACGCAACAAGCAGCAGATTATTTTTATGTTGTCTCTGCAAAGTGTGCTCGAGCGAGATCTGAATGCCTTGTCTTTTTTTCTACGCTCTGCTGTTTACCTCCGTCTTGCCTGAATTGGTATTTGATATTCAAAAGCCTCCCACGTTATTTTTTTTGCCCTCCTGAATAATTGACATTCATTTCCCAAACCACGGGGCATTTCAGGTAATTTTTAGTTAGCGCTGGAGCTGAATCTGATTGTCCAACCTGTAAAAGTGTAAACTCTGTGCTTGTGTCCATACAGTAGCCCTGTGACAGTGTTGCTACTGTGGTTATGGACAAGCAGCTCTAAAAAGCCTATAAAACTAGTATAGTATTCAATAACTACAACTAGAAAGGCACAGAGGTTTCCTGGCAAAGAACAAACATTTGTATTCACATTGATGCATGTATAAAAGTAAAAGTGTACTCATTAGACAAATGATATTAATGTTCTACATCAACTCTCAAGAGGGCTTATAAAATAAGCGAACACTGTTAACACCAAAATGGCAGTTACATCTAGCAAACAGCAATGAGAAAAAAATTATCCTCTATTCACCTTGTTATGTTGATGTGTAAAAATCTATTGTGCGCTATGCACATGTGCCAGCTATCCACAAAGTTATTGTAAATGGACATACCACAGCCATGATGCCTCTAAAGTAACCGCAGTCAATGGTGTGACGTTCAAGTCTCTGGTGCACATTCTAATGTTTCTTTATTGTTTGTTTTCCCTGCAGTGATCCTCCAAGCCTTTTAACGACTTCATTTAAATTGCATGTGTCATTTCGTCTGTCTTTTTCCTCCTTGGCGCTCTGTGTTGCCGACTCCCACAGTAGCAAAGCACGTAGACACAAGGATTTCTGATTTTCCCCCGGGAAGACTGCAATTTAATTATAATCAAACAGCTAGCAGGGGAGGCAGTTTGCATTTAAGTCACTAATGGATACATATTGCTTACTCTTCTCATACACTCACAATGAATTTGCTCCTCACAACCTCAAATAAGGTTACATGGTGGAGGGCTGAACACATCCATGTATGTGATTGCTTATCCCAACACAATATATAGTACAAACACTGTGCACTGTTCCAAATGATTAAGCATTTGTAATTTGTGTTCCTTTTCAATAGTCAATAAAATATTCAGTTCAATAGTCAATAAAATATTCAGTTCATCAAAAAATGTAGAACATAGCTTGTATAATAATGGAAATTTTATAGAACAAACAAAACCACCATGATGGCAGATAGCATTATTTTTGGTGGAAAATACTCGAAACTACAATGTTGCAATTATTATGCAAATCATTTTATAGCACACTTTTCCATAATGCCGAAAATAACATCATATTTCTGTCATTACATATTTCTCGCTATTTCAACCAAATTACATGCTTTTCATTGTTATAACCTTCAACCTCAAACTCTGAAATTCTAAATCCATGGCTAATTTATGCCTGGAACTTATTTGACAAAATTGGTTTTACGTCCATCAAACAGAATGAAGGATACTTCACAGGCTCACAATAGGGTCGAGGTCGGGGGATGATGGTGGCCACACCATGAGTTTTTTTTCATTCTTCCTCCTCATACCCATGGCAGCTGAAGCGCCAATGCTTTTCTTTTGCAGTGTTGGTTAGTGAATTGTCTTGAATGAGAACCATTTTACAGTGCAAGGGACACTGATTCTTTCTATATCATGGCAGGTAATTGTCAGTTTGAAACTGCACATATTTTGTAGAAGTCGTTTTGACACCTTCAGGCACCCCAAGGGGGCCTACCATACCGTATTTCTCACCATTATTCCAGCCCAAAACATCACTCTGCCATCTCCTGACTGATGTTGCAGCTTTGCTGGGACATGGTGGCCATCCACCCTGACCATACACAGCTCCTTCCATCTGGACAATCCAAAGTAGTATGGCATTCATTCATTTATTCATTTTCCATATAGCTTACCCTTGTTAGGGTCGCGGGGATGCTGGAGCCTATCCCAGCTGACTCTGGGCGAGAGGCGGGGTACACCCTGGACTGGTTGCCAGCCAATCGCAGTAGTATGGCATTCTTCGGTTAATTTGAAAAGGATTCCCCAGTTCTTATTTCATGCCATCTTAGAGAAGAGTGAAAGGACCTTCTGTGCATAGATGCCAGGGAATTCATTAATATTATATCAACAAGTGTTTATGGCCTACTCTTTTCTCACAACACCAACTGTGTTTGGGTAAATAAGTATGCATAATGACTCAAAGAACGACCTAAGGTGAGAAAGTCTGTAATCGCAGCAAGGCAACAGGAGGGCTTCAGACCACCCGCTTGCCTCCTGAATACACCCTATGGAGGATCGGGCCAATATAGATCTTTTTTTCTTGTTCCACATACTTTATGCACCCAGTTAATGAGATTTCCAGCCTCCCTTAAACTTCTTTAATGCTGCATGTGGAAGAAAATAGCAAGTTCATGAGGGTGAAGAGTGCATTAAGGGTGCATGTTTTTCTGACCAGTTAAATAAGAGTGATACACCGCACGTGGCAAAAGTTGTTTGCAGTACTGCCCCGACAAGGTGACTTTTGGTGTGAAAATATATGTAATGTACAGTAATACGGGCGGCACGGTGGACGACTGGTTAGCACATTAAAAAAATAAATAAATACATACATACATTCTACATACTGTTAAGATGGAATGCAGTTTGAGTTTGAAACAATACTAAATAAACACTTGCACCAAAAAGCTGAACTAAATGTACAACGAGCAGTTGTTAAACATCACTGCTGCTATTTTGGTACGAGTGGTTGTTAGCTCTATGCTGACAGCATCCTCTTGCAAACGATTCTCCCATTCCTCCTCTGAGAAGAAAGTGGCCACCAGTGACCATGTACCAGACATTTGCGTGCTTCTGTACCTGCTTTATTCCCTCTTATCCCACAAGAACAAAAGACAAGTCAAAAACCAGTTGCTGTTTTTTTTTCCACCACTAAGAAAATGTTGAGCTTTTGTTCGGAGGAAAATATAAGTGCTGGCCTTTTGACACCCATGCAGAGGTTGTGTTATCAGATTGCAATGTCCACCCCAGAGTTGATGCCTCCTCCGATGAATGACAAATTATACCCAACACTTTGATGACCTCTCCTGCTTTTGTGGTGTTGTGCCGCCCACCGCCTTGATAGCAAAGTGTCTCTTTTTTTTTTCTTTTAACCTGAGTCAGGGAGATAAAGCTAATTATGCTCCACATTTGCAAGTCAGATCCATACAATAGATCCTTTTTAGCTAAGACCACAAACCCTTTGCAGCCTGCAAGGTATTGATCCTGCTTTATGTTTACACGCTGGACTCTGAGGAAGATCATGCATCTTTCATGTACAAACAACCTGTAACAAATATGTGAACCAAGACAAGGTTGCAATACATTTGACTCAAGTCTGTGGCATCATTCATTTTGCGGCATTCCAGTCGCATACCAAGGCACCATCTGGCAAAGTCCCATTAAATTTTGTATTCATTTTAATCACAGACGGGTAATAAACTGCAATTATGTATCGGTGTAGAGCTGGAGCAGAGTTTGGAGGAAGTTGGCAAGTGAAGCGAGTTGTTCTCACTAATTAACAAGATTGCTCATGCGCCACCCCCTCAAAACACTCGTCTTTAGCCTGAACCATCACAAGAAACTCACTAAATGTTTGATGATGTCCTTGCCTTGTTTTGTTTTGGAATAATCACATGCTCTCTTCAGTGTGAGGGGGTGGGGGGGGGGGTGGGGTTTATAAAAATAGTTGTTGAATCATCCTCCCAAGAAATGACTATGGCGTTTGGTGGTAAAGATCAGAAAATGTTGTAGTAATAAAACCACAAAAAGTAAACATCTGCCACTTTTTTAAACAAGTGAAAAGGTACCATAGACCACCATATTTGTAGTTGTTTGTTCATCCAGAATTAATGGGCCTCTTCAGGGAAAATGATGCAGGACAACGGGCTCGTACCACTTGTTGGATTTTGGGGGAGGGGGAATAGTTATGATTAAAAATGTCCAGCAGTATGATTATTTCATACACAACAAGATTCTTCATGGTTTACACCGGGTAATGGAAGATGACTGGGAGGATTCGTATATTTAATCTGAAGCCATGGGAACGTATGCATTCTGATTACAGTCAAAGAAAGAGAAAATTGCACAAATATTGCAAAGTTGAACTGGTAACAAGTTTGAAAATGTTGGAGAACATTGTATTTGAGGTTAACAGGCACCCTGACAGAGGATGATGTAAAAACAAGCGGTTTATTCCAGAGCCAATCGTGGTGTCCCAGATAAGTAACTATCATGACTTGAGGCTTATTAATTTGGTTTGTTTATCAAGAACTGTCCACTGTTTCTTATTTTATTCAAAGGTGAGTTGTTTATTGTGTTCCAGCAAAGTAGTATACAATAAAACCTCACTTGGCGAGGAAAAAAATCACTGTACCCTAATTTATATAATTTGCTCTTGAATGAATCACTTAAAACCAAAAAGTGTTGATCAACAGTTATTTCTGATTAAGCATTTTCAAAGTCCTGTATCCGCTTAAGACGATGACATTTCCCATAAGTGACAGAAAAACATTATACAACCTGCCATATCAGTGATGATGAAAATTTTATGCACGCAGATTACATTCGAGAATTATTTATTTTACACTTTACTTCAGGAAATTACTTGGTCAAACATTGTTTTGTAATATGTAGTCATTCACAACAGCCAAAAAGATGCAAAAATTCAATGCGTCACACAATATTTGGTTTAGCTACAGCTGCCTGTGATTATACACATGGCCACCAAGTAGTTTCGTGTGCACACGAAGCATCAAGAAATGAACCATTACTCGAAGCAATTGGCTGAAGTGTTACAATGTCTCATGAAGCTTCATCACACGATCAGTATAAAACAAGACACGACTAGAGATGTGACTTACTGCAAAAACAAAGGACAATGAACCAACAAGGGCTGAAATAAACCAGGGAAATGGGAAACTGACACGACAACAAGGAACATCTGGACAAGACACGAGTGATTGGAGGGAGCTGATTGGCTGACACAAGGTAGTGGGGCTGGCGAGAAAAGGTGGAAATTAAAACTGAACGAGCAGGACAAGGCATTAACATGGGTCACAGGAAAACAAGACATGAAACAACACTAAATTTGATCTAAATGCCAAAAACACAGATCTCTTCAAAGTTCAAAGTTTCACATATCCATTGGTTGTCATTTTTGCTTATTGCTGCAGAATAGAAAAGAAATGCCGATCAAAACAATACTTCTCATCTTCAGGAACTAATGAAAATAACTTCAACCATTTTACCTCTCGACTGCATACACAGTACATGCAACTAATCAGAGGAAAACAAACACGGAGGGAGGAACTGAGTCAAGTGTGATATCTTCATGAATGTGGTCACCTGGTGTGAACAGCCCCCAAAGCAGATGGCAGGCTGCCCGGTCAGTCACTCACTGTAGGCTGACCTACTCTCAGACAACAGCTCCAAAAAGTTGAGATCCATTTAATATGATTTCAAAGACACCCTTTAAGAGAAACATAAAAGCTATTAATGTTAAGGTAATGGTATTCAAGATGGCTACATGCGGGCTATGTTAAAAGTAACCACACTGTCGTACAGACCCTCATTTAATTTCATAACTGAACTTTGTTGTATGCGTCGTAGAAGAGTGAGATTTTTTTACACTATTTCCTCACATTTTGATTCATAGGTCAAATGTTATGCGGCCAAGATGAACGTGATAAAACAGTGATTTGTTTGTTATCACCCTACAATAGGCAATATTTCTCCCTGTGTCTGTGTTGTCCTTATTATGCCATGAAGTACGGCACCATGGCTGCCCAGTATGCTTTTTCTCGGTGAAAGAAATCAAACAAGCCATAAATCAAAAAACAAAAAAAAAAGATCCAGAATGAGGTCTCATGCCCTTCTTTCAGTCCTTGCATGTCCTTGGGTAGACAATACAATGGGAGGAGACACTGCAATACATCTTTTCCATGGAGTCCTGAATTACAGAACACTTCATCAATCACAATCTGGTGAGCATTTAGTGTGAAAATGTACAAAAAGTTGCACAGCAAAATGTACAACAACGTTCAAATTGGGTATTGCTGTGAAGACACTGGAGTTGGCGAAATTATTTGCACAACGTAAAAAAAAAAAAAAGCTTTTGCAGGTAACCAGTTTTCTACTTAACGATATTTTCTCTACTTTCTAATACCATGTGTTACTTTTGTAAATAATCAACCTAAAATGTCTGATTACCCCCCCAAAATCAAAAGATCTGATGGTTTATCATATAATGTTTGCATTTCTGTCTTTTTGTATTTTTTAATATATGAATACACACAGGGCCACCCACCATTTCCAGCACTCAGACACAACAAGCCTTGCACGGAGAGAAAGGACAAATCAAATGTTTTATTCGAAGTACTCCACCACCAGACCGCATTGTAAGTACATTACTTTTTAAAGGATGCCTTGTATTTCATCTAGCTTTCTAGCATAACCATTTGTTAGATCTGTGTAAGTTGAGGTACATTACAGTGTTACGATAACCATTTGTTATCATGTGAAAAGGTGGAGACTGCTGTGTCTTGTTTGATTTACATGTACGCTTTGTTAGTGAGGATCACATCAAGATTTATGGACCTAATATAACATGCAAACTCCTCACAAGTGAACCCGGATTTGAACCCGGATCCTCAGAACTGTGAGACAGATGTGCTAACCAGTCTATCCACCGTGCCGCCTGTGTCTGCATATTTCGGGTTAAAAACAAAACAAAACATCATCTTCTATTTGGAGACCAAAACGTCCGGGTTCGAATCCGGCCTCGCCTGTGTGGAGTTTGCATGTTCTCCCCATGCCTGCGTGAGTTTTCTCCGGGTACTACGGTTTCCTCCCACATCCCAAAAACATGCATGGTAGGTTGATAGAACTCTAATTGCCCATAGGTGTGAATGTGAGTGTGAATGGTTGTTTGTTTATATGTGCCCTGGCGACCAGTTCAGGGTGTACCCCGTCTCTCGCCCGAAGCATCCCCGCAACCCTAGTGAGGATAAGCGGTACAGAAAATGGATGGATGGATGGATATACACGTGTATGAGAATGATCGGTAGATTTAGTCATCTACTCAGTGGATGGGGGAAAGATGTATGCGTGGGTGTTGAAAGGTGCAAACATACTCTCAGGATAAGAAAACATATTCAAACCAGGCATGTGGAGTGCAGGATGCATGCTCTATCTTGAGGCTGGTATTAATAGGAGAAGAGAGAAGAGAATTAATGTGTTTCAGCCATCCCTTAAATGACCCATGCACTCTTGGGCACCACGGGGGTCCGGAATCACCTACTCAACAGACGAAACATTTAGGTCAAGACATGACACATCCTAGTGGATCTCAGCCTCCACAACAATCACTAACATGAGACGAATGGAATGTTTAGTGACCAAATAATGTTTTTTTTTTGGCATAGCAAATGGCATAGCAAACTATCAGGCTGTAGACCTGGTATTCTCAGCCAAAGTGATGGACCTACTGTACCAAGTGACATTTATTTCCGCAGAGCCACACTCTTGCTACTGAAAAGCATTTTATTAAATAGACTGAAAGCTGAGCTGGCATACAGCCCTTTTAGTGTTGCTTCAATGCCTTTCGCATGTCGTTATACTCAGTCATTACTCTTCCAAGTGTCCTTATGCACTTACAGCACAGGGTTTGAACAATACAGATATCCTCTTTAGTGCTCACATTATCCGTTCTCAGGCCTGGTCCTGGAAAGAGACTGTGTTGGAGTCTGGGACGTCCGGCCGCTACACCGTCGAGACGGTCACCACAGAGGAAGGTGTCATCTCCACACTGACCATGAGTAATATTGTGCCAGCTGACTTCCAGACAATTTACAACTGCACTGCATGGAACAGCTTTGGCTCAGACACTGAGATAATTCGCCTTAAGGAACAAGGTGGGAGCCAAGGTCCGACAGGTTCCATCTTACTCTTCTCCAATTCATGTGGTGTCAAATAGTAGAGACAATTTTTGTGTGGTGTCTTTTTTGTGTCATTGTCAGGACCAAAGAATTACATGATGTCAAGTCATGATAACTATTAAGGGTTTTGTTTTTAGACTTGACTTGTTAGGTTAGGTTAAAACAAATCTGGCGCTCCTAATGCTTTAAAAAGAAAAAAAACATTTTAGAAGCTCTTAGTCTCAGCTGAATACCACAAATTAGTCACAAACCCAATATGCATATCCATGCAGGTTGCAACATTATCCGCCAGATTTTTACTGAACAACATTTGGTCCTATATTAAAGATGCCATTGTGCAAGCTTAGTAAACCAGGACCAAATGTGTGCGTCATTTATTTAGCCGTTTTCAAACTTGACAGGTTTGGTTCTGTTGAAACAATTTCTCTCATCAAGTGTGAATGATATTGTTCTAACCAGGGTCCGCACTCAAAGTAATAATTGATTAATTAATTTTCGAAACTCATCGTGACATCACAGCTGGTGTAGACCCCACATTTTACCTGCATTGAAACCAAGCACAGGAGTGTTCATAGAAAACACACTGGAGGAATGTGCAATTACGGGCCTTTGCCCAAGGGCATCTGTGCTATTAGAGTTTATACTCATCAAGGGAACCAAACGTAAGAGTCTTATGGTCACAGGCCACATTTTTAACCACTCTTCTACAGCTGTTCCAGTAATCATGGGTGGGTGTTTGTGTTAAGATAGCCCAATATAACATCCCAAATAGAGACATTAAATTATTTATTTCTTTGTTAAGAGACCCTTTTAAAAAGTAATACCTCTATCTGTTGACCTTTTCCTCCCTGCCACCGAGAAGGTTGTTTAGTCTTCGCACTCATCGCAAATGATAAATTATAAGCTGCTTATGTGCAAGTGACATTGACCAATGGCAACATTAAGCAGCCTTTAATGGTGTAGGAAGAGCACTTGGTTGTTTGGCTTCAGTTTAAAATTGCAGGGAGGTCATAAATGTGGGCAACTCCGGCCCTCATTAAAGTGTTTGACGAGGACCTTTAATGTTGGAGATGTTTGCCCGCAGGTTTGAGATCTTGCTCGTCCTGCAGTGTGCTACTCATCTGTGCAAGACATACATCAGGACCACTGTGGTTAAACCAATACACACTGCCACTAAAGAGCCTTCTGGGAAAATATTCAATAAGAATAATCAGCACTAGGGACAACATTAATACCTTACCAAACATTCAGATGTTTGCCAAAAAGAGAATAGTTACAGTCCCCACAAAGTGATGTGAAATTTCCAGAATTCGTCCTTAATATCTAAGCAACAATCCTATCAATCTTGGGACTGAAGCTTGTTGTGATGAAAGTATGGAAATGAAGGTGTGTTGCTGGAGGCCTAGTGCATATGGGTGTACCATATATTCAGATTAAATAACAGCATCAGAATAATAAAAATAAAAAGAAATAAAACCAGCATGTGAAACAAAGACATATTATCATATTATGTGATTAGCTTTGGTTATTTGAATCCAATCTGTTGCTAACGTAATCCACTAGCTGTTACTCACTTGTGATCAGATGTTTCTTAAAGTACATTCGTGGTTAATTTAATTTCACACCGAGTGACAATACATGTTTAAACATGTACAAGTGCGTCTTTAATACAACTTTTGTGTGAGTGTGTTTGTTTGAGAGTTTTGTTTTATTTTTGGGATATTAACAACAGTTTAACTTATTTTTAATCATATAATCATTAAGTAAATTGTATGTAAAACATCGCTTGCACAGTTAATTAAGGTTTTATAATGGATGTTTTTTGATAGCTCTTCATCACATACAACTATTAAAGCGTACGATTTTGTGAAGTGAGCTACTCTTATAGCTCCACTGTCTTGTCCAAATGTGTTCGACAAAGTTTTGTTGCAATACTTTATGAAGTCTGTGCCAAAATGTTGAACTGTTTCTGGTGTCTCTCTATCGCTGAATTATTATTTTTTTATTATTATTATTATTATTTTTTTTTTTATATAGACTCCCTTCCCGTAGCGGTGATCATCGGCATTGCCGTGGGAGCTTTTGTTGCCCTCATCGTCCTCATGGGAACCATTGGAGCGTTCTGTTGTACCCGCTCCCAGAGAAGTATGTCTGCTCGTCATTATCACATCCCGTGAAAACATGCATGCCAAAATATCATTAAGTCCACCATTACACTTAACATGTCCATCTATTGTAACAGATCTTGTTTTTCATTAACTCAAACAAAAGCTGCGATTGAAATAAAGATAAATGACAGGAGCAAAACTGTCACACTCCACGGAAGATGAGATCCCTTCTTGAGATGGACATCTTTTTTGTGCTGCAAAGATTATGAGCCAGATTGCGTTAAGGACTCATCCCACGCAACCTCAGTCTGACTGCGTCACATTTGAGACTATTTGCATCATGTTCACTGCCACCCACCCATGTACCAAGTGACTCAGGTTTGAGGCAGTCAGCAACTGTTTCTTTCCAAGAAGCGAACAAACTGTGCTACTGGTCCCTTCAGCATGTTTATTGTCTGTATACTACAGAGGAAGCGCACCTGGTTATGCCCTCACTGCCCGTCTCCATCTGTGCTCACCAGAGAGAACTTGCAAGCAAAATTAAAACAGAAAGTAAGAATTTATCTGACAGTATCATCAGCATTGTCCCAAACACAATGAGCCACCATGGAAGGTTGTGTGAGACTGCATATGTACTGTATGGAGGACGAGATAATCTTGTGTTGGCAGGAAACAAGTGATTAATAATTGTTGTGTATTGTTCTTTTTTTAGGGGAGGGAAGTCTATCACAAACCCAGGGATGTCGCTAAAATTTGTCATATTGCAAACCGCACGAGGGGAAATTAGAATGTCAACAAATACAAAATG
This sequence comes from Phyllopteryx taeniolatus, assembly GCF_024500385.1. Classification (NCBI taxonomy): domain Eukaryota; kingdom Metazoa; phylum Chordata; class Actinopteri; order Syngnathiformes; family Syngnathidae; genus Phyllopteryx; species Phyllopteryx taeniolatus. Next base: position 5,604,877 of record NC_084509.1, on the reverse strand, counting down.
GTGTTTATGCAAGCTTATTGAGATAAATGTGCCATCTGTTTCTGACAGATCTGAAAGGAGTTGTGTCTGCAAAAAACGACATCCGGGTGGAAATTGTGCACAAAGACCATAATGCCGCTAGAGAAAACGAAGAGCACACCTCCATGAAACAACTGATGGTGAGTGTGAGTGTCACAACATACTACTTTCCTTCTTTTCTTGTCTTCTTTGTCACAAATAGAATCCCGGAAAAATTAGCTTTTATAGTTATGTGTATCCTTTCCAAGCTGACATTAGCATAACGAATACACTATTAAAGGCAAAGCTGTGGAATTTATTATTTTATTAGTAAGGACATAACAAAAAGACATGTAGTAAAGGCTCAGAGGCTAAATTTATCGATATGATGTTGCAGGCAATACTGTTTCCAGTGTTTATTCCGACTGGCTAATCCTACAGTGGGTGTACTTGTATAGCTCCATGCCTGCAAGACACAGAAAGACCCTTTTTTTGGAGGATTAAGGTTTTTGTGCATGTTGCTCTAGGGTGGGGGTATTTGTAGGAAAAAGGTTTTGGGCTCCGCTTCTTCCTTTGCACAAAAATGAGTTCAGCTATCTTACAAAATTGCACTTTGTCAAGGGAAGACATTTCCAAGTATACATTATTAATGTTCCCTGCCAGCACCAAGTGAAGGTGTTCGAAATACTAAAATAGAACAATTGCTTAAAGTTTGAATCTTCCATCTGTAATGTTCTGTTGTACTTTGAATGGAAGAGTTTCCACAGGCTCTCAGACTTTTCTTGATTTCAATGCAGGTGGAACGTGGGGAGTTCCAGCAGGAGTCTGCTCTGAAGCAGCTGGAGGTTCTGCAAGAGGAAGAGAAAGACTATCAGCACATTAAGGTACAACTCTTGATCAATGACAGCATGAAGGCACTAAAAGCTGTAATGGTGAGAGGAATGCCTTTGGGCCGCAAAGTTGCGTTCAACAAAAAGACAAAATGCTTTAATGTCTCACCAATTTACAGTATGTGATTTTTTTCAGTGATAGATCCTGAGGCAGAATGTGTCCTGCAGGGCTAGTTTTAATAATGAGATGGTGGTTCAATATATTAGCTCTTGACTGGCCCTTAACATGAGAAAGACGATTCATTTTTAAGATAGAGTGTATAGATGTGGTTGGACTACTTCCCAAAGCATAGTGGACTGAGAGAGGTTGTGGGAATTAATTAACCTGATCTTACTCTTCAAGTAGCATTCTTCATCTTTAAAATTACATTTCATACCCTACTCAATATCTGATTGAACAATTTTATTATCATTATTATTTCAAAAAATGCCTGGGACATTATAATGGAACCATTATGGGATTGATAAAAAAAGCAGTCACTATACATATTAGGATAAAAAGGTTACATGTGGATCATAATGGTCCTAGTCTTGAATATGCATTATGATTCCTTCTGCAAATTAGATCAGAATTTATTTTTTTTACTCTAAATTGCCCGTAGGTGTGGATGTGAGTGCGAATGGTTGTTTGTTTGTATGAGCCCTGCGATTGCCCTGCCGACCAGTTTAGGGTGTACCCCACCTCTCGCCCGAAGATAGCGGGGATAGGCTCCAGCATGCCCGCGACCCTTGTAAGGATAACCGGTGCAGAAAATGGATGGATGGATGAAACTCCACCTGCATTTGGCTCTAAAGAGATCCAATACAATTGCTGTACTGCTCCACGATTATTTGGATTCCTAAACTATGCTCATACTGTTAATACAATTAAGAATTATTTTGCCGATATATGATATGTATTTGATTTTTTTTCATGTGAATGTGAACAGTAAAATTATGACTGTTTTTTTTTTGTTTTCAAATCCAACCCAGGCCTCTTTCGTGTGTGGCTATAAAATGGATATATATCCGCTGTGACTGCAGTCTGGACGCTCAGGCCGCCTTCATCTGACCCATACACCATCAAAAGGAGACAAATGTCACATTTGTTGAAGTGTTTACTTTTGTTCAAGACTGCGCCACGTAACATCATGCTTTTTCTGCATGCGCGTCATTTCAAGGACGCATTTCATTTACATTAGAAGTCGCATTGTTATTGTAATGTGAACGACTACATAAAAAGATCAGATTTAACAAAACAAAAATATCAGAATTCGGCATCATACCCTGCAGTTTGACCGTAGCCTTAGTCACAGGTCATAGTTTTACTAGGGTTGCAAAATTAACAAAATTTGTGTTTGAAGTTGGAAACTTTTCATGCCAATTGATGGAAATGTAAATGAATGTGAATATATGGGCATTTAAAGAATTGAAGTAGAAACCAGAATGAAGTTAATTTTCATCGGAAATATGTTTGTTTGATTATTTTTTTCTATGGTACTACTCACAATAAACCAATGGAAGGAAATGTAATTTAACTGATTATTCACATGAAACTGGAATTTTCTAGCCTTTTGCAACCCTCCATACCATTGTTTAATGAAAAAAAAAACGTAATATTTAAAAGTTGCAGTGTTTCCACAATCCCTATAATAATCTGCGATCTTTATACCCATTTTGTATGCTGCTGAAAAGTTGAAATCAGGTTGAAAATGGGACCATGATTGTGTGCCAGTGTACAAACAAAGCATGAGTCACAGTCATACAGCTTAAGCCTCCTGTTGGCTGGTAACAACAGACAAGAATGCTAAATCTAGAAACTTGATAGTTGAGTGTAACTCCCGCGTTCTCTGGTTTGATCAGTGACAATCGTGCCACCGTGTGCACATCCTGCACATATGGAGCAGTTCTAAGACAGAAGTGTGGTCAGAGACAACCAAACCTCTCTTAACTCAATGCAGTGCAGTAAATGTCTGTTGTTGTTTCGTAGCCATTCATCCAATTTACATGCCAATGAGCAGACATGAATGAATGTGTTCGTGCTGAAGGGGGCACCTGGCAACCAGTTCTCCTTTAGTGCACAACTCCTCCATAAGTGATCTACAAGGGATCTGGCAGACTTTTTTTTTTTTTTTTTTCGTGGCTTATCTTTTTAGTTTCATCAGTCAGCTATACTGCTGCATGGCCCATTTTTCAGTTTCATACTTTGTTATATGTTCCCAGTCATATTTGTGGTTATGTGGTGGTTATGCTTTCCCGGTCCAGTCAGCCCACTGCTGTAAAAATAACTTATTTTTTGAAATTTCCCCAACAGAGCAAAATTCTTTTTTTGAACCCTTTATTCACAACCTACCTGTCAACGACATAAAGTGAAAATAAAATGTTATTCTGGCTCAAGGGACCATGTAAATGACATACAGTATGGTGTGTGTGTGTGTGTGTGTGTGTGTGTGTGTGTGTGTGTGTGTGTGTGTGTGAGCGTGTGTGTGCGTGTGTGTGTGTGTGTGGTGCCTTAAAAGCCCATGTCTTTCAATCCTGCAATGTGGCTTTTCTGTATGGTTTTAAAGGTCCTACATTTTGGCTATGTGGACCTCCATAGAGTGACTCTCTAACATGATCTTAGTGTAAAAGTGTCGATTTCATTTTGTAAAACACCTTGGTTTTGTCATACAAGTGTCCAAAAAAGGCCCCTCTGGTAGCTACTTCTGTTTGACCCAGTTTTTTTATCCGCTTTGTCCATATTTGGCTAAGACCGCCCCCTTTCCTCTGATTGGTTGCCCCTCCCCCCTGAAGCCCCCACAAGACCCACTTGTGAGAGCACATGTATTAATGTTGTTATGTTGACAGCACTGGCTCGGGGGTGGAGAGGTCGACGGAGAGCTCTGCGAGTGACGAAGATAAGCTTGAAAAATTCAAATGACCTGATTTTAAGCCTCTCAGCAGAAAAACATCTGGATCTCAGGAATGCATGAACAATTTTAATTTATATTTCATATGTTTAGTGAGGCACCATTGGTGACAATATTTCATCCCAAATACTAGAAAAAGTTGCTTCGGCAAAATATGTCCCCTTTAACACTTCCTTCTTGTGTTTGCGGGTTCTCTGGGAGTAGCCTATTTTCTCTCACATTGAACACTAAATTGCCTGTATTATGTGAATGGTTGTCGGTTCTGTGATTGACAGGCAATCAGTCCACCCCGCCCCTCTTGCTTTAAGTCAGCTGGGATCTGTTCCAGCTTCCCTGTGATCCTGAACAGGATGTGCAGTAAAGAAAATGGATGAATGTTTACGCCCCCCTTTAGTGCATTTCATCTAAATGCATCCGTAAATCAAGTTGGACAGATTGATTCAGTAGGAGTTTATTCTTGAAGATAAATTCCCTTATAACAATTCCCAAAGATGATGTGACCAGTCTGTTGCTGCGAACAAGTGGCACAGAAGAACAACATTTAATTGTCTCCTAAAGGTTACATCCCATAAGGAATGTCACGTTGGTCACTGCAGCATCCCAGCGGGTATCAATATAGGCCTTGCAAAATTTACAGACTCCCATGCGTTTTGGTCAGATGAGCATTGGCAGCGACTCCCTGGTGTTTTTGTCGTGTTTAAAGGCCTACATGTTTTTCTCTGGAGCTACACCCCCCCTCCCTCCACCCCCACCCCCCACATTAGTGGCAACAGGCGTGAGGGCCAACAGGGGTCCTGAATGAGAGATAAAGGCCAGACGCGAACCATCTCCCTGTACGCCGTCAGATACAGACAAGCATAACAAGTATCCTCTCGTGCTGGCTTGCTCTCATTTCCCCCATTATGAGCGCTTTTCTTTTGGGATTTGCCTCTCACTATGCTTGACATTCACATCCTCTCCCATGAGGATAACACACACACACATGCACGCCCGTCCCCTAACTGGACCCTCGGTGACAGTGCGGTGCCTGCAGCCAAGCGCACAAACGATGGCACCGCTATAGGCACAATAACCGTTTTGGTGCTGAGCCTGCTTGACAGTACAGACACTGCAATGTGTTTTGCTCCAATTAAAGCTGGTGTGTGATTGAACTTTGCAGTGACACATTGGATACCAAACTATGAATCATCAAGGCCCGCTTAATTAGCGAGAAGCATGATTTTTAAGGTTAGAATGGGGCTGACTAAATCCAAACAGTTTGTCATAGTTCGCCATGATTCATATTGCAGCATGTGTCCTAATTTAGTCACTCTCTTGAATGGTAATTACAGTGAGCTTGACCGTGCCTTCTGTTGAGCTTTGAGGAGACAACAATTAAGCACGTACACGATGAAAAGAGTTTGTCTTTTATGTCAAGTTCCCCATTTAATTTGTTTTGACTGTTACCCTAGAGAAGAAACTTTTACATTTGATTATTTTTCCAAATAGGACCCCACAAATGGCTACTACAGCGTCAATACGTTCAAGGAGCACCCGACACCAACCATGGCGGGGAACCAGTCCACTGATGGGAGGAATCCAACAAACACAAGCACCCTAGGCAAGCAGCGGGTACCAACGGGCATGTCCTTCACCAACATCTACTCTACTCTCGGAGCAGGCCCCAATCGTCTGTACGACTACAGCCAACGCTTTGTTTTGGGCATGGGCAGCAGCTCCATTGAGCTCTGCGAGCGGGAGTTCCAACGTGGCTCATTAAGCGATTCCAGTTCCTTTATCGACACGCAGTGCGACAGCAGCGTCAGCAGCTACAATAAGCCGGACGGCTACGTGCAGTTCGACAAAGACAGCAAGGCGTCGGCTTCCTCGTCATCCCACTACTCCCAGTCTTCATCGCAGAACTCAGACCTAACCCGGCCCCTGCAGAAGCGCATGCAGACCCATGTCTGACAGCCAGGAAGTGAGGGATGCTGTTTAAACAGGGTGTGAACAAGCCTCAGTGTGAAACTGTATCTTCTTCTGGAGGTGCAGGAGACGGGTGGTTTGATCAAAAGTTGTGACTTCTTTTCAGACTTCGCAATTTCTTCAAATGTGGGTCAAGAAGCCTTATACTGCCGTGTTGCTTAATCACGCGTCCTTTTTTAAAGAATCCATAATCTTGAGTAGTGCCACAGCAGCGATGTTTGCCAACACAGAGACAATCCAAATATGGAGCTTGAAGTGATTTACCACATGGGATTGTTCCGCTGATTAATGGTCAGCGATAAAACAAGGCTTTGTTTGATAATCTGCTCCCTTTGCAAATACATTTTTTTTAAGATTGTCGTTCTAAAAAAAGAAAAATCATTCTTATCAGTGTTGGAGTGAAAGAGTACAAGTGTGAGCTACTTTCCCACAACTCTTTCATGTACTGTAGTTTCAAGCACAATGACTGTATGTGCACGAGGTTTTTAAGTGTTGCAATGACAATTCAACACCCATCACCAACCCCTACCTCCTTCGGCCCTAAGCTCGGCTTGTTGCAACTTTCCTCCTGAACAGGTGGAGTAAAACTTGCGTCTCTCCACATGCCCACAGACATGTTTAATAGAAGAGCTGTATTTGGGCCATAGAGGCAGAAGATAAAGAAGGGCTGAGACCACATTTGCAATCCAGAGTCTTGAGTTTTACATTGACGCTCTGATTAAAGAATATCAGTGTAAATATTGTATATGACTGTAAATTATTTTCTGAATCTTAAAGAGAAAACATTGGTTCACATTGTCCCAAAAATGTATTATCTACTTTGCCTTGAGACCTGTTAGAAATGAAAAGTGTTGACTCAGCAAAGCGGGCTTATTCGATATCAGCTTCTCTGTTGACGTGGAGAGGTATCATTTATAACGGAACACAATGCAGCCTGTAAACTAACTTGTGCTGCACCAGAAGTCATCAGCCACACACACTGAATGAAATGTAAACATATTGTCCTGATGATTCTTATTTTTGTGGTTATATTGCTGTGCGTAGTGAGTGTTACTGATGGAACAGGAACTGGAGACCAAGATGTCACAGGAGTCAAATTTACAAAACTTTTGTCTTTTGATTTAGATTTTCCATCCAGTGAATCTTTATTATTATTATTATTATTATTATTATTATTATTATTATTATCTACACCAACGTGGTTATGTTCAACTTCCTGGCTACAAGTTTGACCTTGACTTTTAATTTAATATTATTTCATTTTATTATAGTCACTCTAAAAAAAATGATTGAAAATGATTTGAAAATTACAACAAAGTGATACGTATATTAAAAAAAATTGCTTTACTTTTCAATTTGGAACAAAAAACTGCTAAAATGTGTTGGTTATAGCAAAATATGTAAGTAAATCCCAAGACATTTAACTGGAAAATGGAAGTCATATTTCTCAGTCCCACAGTGTAGTGCTCCAACTATAATATAAAATATACTGTACGTGTATATTTTTGTCAAAAGAATGAAATAAAAAGCTTGTGTTTATGTATCAAAAGGTATCCAACCAGGTTTCATTCAAATTTGGCAAACTACACTTTTTCAGATGATGATTTCTCCCTCAAACCCCATCAGAATGAGATAAATTATAATCTGATTTGATGGGATTTGAGAGAGAAAAACTGTTGGATTTAAATAGGACAACAATAGCTGTAACGAACTAAGGATCCATCAATTCAGATTTTCTTCTGGATTCATGGGAGCAACATTTCCACCCTTGCAGTTCTCTCAGTTCAGCCATTGATTTTGTAAATGACAAATGCTTCAGCCTTGCCAGAGGTCTACTGTATGCTTGAGTGCTTTGGTTTTTTTGCACTGTATATGCTAAATTTGGATTATTTAGTGGAGAGTAGAGACAGAATAGAGAAAAATTGCCTCTCCAAAAACAATCATAAAACAATGTTTCAAAGTGAAACTGTCAAGTGTTATCGTCACACTTTGTATTATACTGATGTGGGATTAAAAAATAAATAAATAAATAAATAAAAACAAGTGGTATGAATAATGCTGCCACTAAAGATATTTGTCAGTCATTGGACATGATGTCATGATTTTGTATTAAGTGGCTGGTATACAAAAACATCAAACTTCATTAAAATTTGATTTACCCGTAATCAAAATTCCACATCTTTGATCATGCTTTGGGCTTTGTAAGGTTAGTTAAAGTATAGATCTCAAGACTGAGCTGCTTGCCCACTTTTGCAAACAACAATGACAATTAATATACAGGTGATCTTGATAAAGGTTTCTTCCTAGTTTCCCAGCGAACCACCAGCCTGGCCAGAATAAGCATTGAAAGCACATTAAAAATAATTACTCTCAAGGTATGCGAATGGTTTTGAAACTGTGCTTGTGGCGTGGACTATAAATTTATAAAAGAACTGGTCCCATTTGTACACTTGAATGCAAAAAGGTCAGTTTAAACATTGATAATCCATCTTGGAATTTAGCAGACTGTATATACATTTCTTAAATGCTGTCTTTTTTGTGTATAGTTTTCCCCCTCTTGTTTTTCTTTATTTCTCAGTCATCACGTTTAACTATATTAAAGCTCATCAAATCCATGATACGTCACAAACTGTACAGACACTTACATGAATTCCATCAAGTCTGCTTTTTTCTCTCACAAATTTACATGAAAGAAGGCTTAAGTGAGCACTTCCCCTTCACTATTTTTACAGGGAAGACTTTTGCAGCTAAACACAGGACATTTGATAGAAATGAGAAGCTGGAAGTTTAGCTGGCACTCCTTAGAAGTGAGATGAGGTACAAGTTGATTATTCTAATAACTTCAGCCCCTCGGAGAGACGCCTACTGCTATTTTATCTGGTTGCAGGTTGACCAACTTTTCAAAGAAGTACAGAATCTATAACTCGACCAATCAACATATCTTGCCACATAATCAAGCATGAATTGTTACAAACAATGAATAAATCACTGAGGTTATGATCTCTAGTGGTGACAAATGCTTATTTACAGAATTCTTTCTCCTGCTACGTGTAACCACTGCCAATCCATTTCTGTTTAAGGCAGATGTACACAGATTTTTTTTTTCTCACCAGTCCAGGTTCAAAAGCTATAGAGTATTAAATATTTGTGCCACACTAAAATAAAAAATAAAATAAGTAATGATGTGATTAAAAAGAGCAGTTGTGATATTTGGTGACTTAATTTGTAAAATTACAGGGCACAAAATTTACAGTAGAATATATTAGGTCAAATGCCCCAAAAGTAAAAGTCGGACCACCAACATATTTCTGGAAATATCTGCCTCAAAGGTTAAACAAACTTAGAGTTCAAAGTTCAAACCATTATTGTGAGAGGCAAAGCATTAACTCCACAAGTTCTGAGAAGAACCTCGTTTGTTGGATATGTTCAACCATGAATTGAATTCGAAGATTAAAAGGGTTTTTAACAAATCTAACATTCACCTTTATTAAAATGATGACTTTGTTCACATACCACTGTATGACAAAAATACAATTTAAAATCTTAAATCAAAGTACCAGCAACTTGTAACATTGAGACCTTACTTTTGTAACATTTCAACTTTGTTTCGTTTTTCTTTAGTTGTGGGATGGCACTTTATTATTTCTTCTTAAACACACATCCCCAACAAAAGCAAGTGTTAAAAAAGTAAAAATCTTAACACTCGGGCTGAGCAATGCAAGACACAAAATTATGGCTGATCAAACATAAACAAATAAATAGCCAACATATTGTTAGTTCAATTAATGAAAATTAAATGCTGAAAGCAATGTTTATGAAACTGTTCATCCTGGCTGGGTTTATTTATTGATTTATTTGTTTGTTTTTCATAGGGGGAAAAAAAATAAAATAACCTGTGGCCTAAAATACACCAGTCTTGCCTGGGTATCCTTCGGGTATTCTTTCCCAGAGGACCTTGCGTTGCATTGTTTAGTCAGAATGAAGATGTAGGGCTGCTTTGCGGCAATTTTAATGTTACTGTGTGGTTGCAATATGCCTTCATTTTCTGAATCAATTGGCAAATATGTTGTCAGCATATTCTCCTGGATGTAAAAACAACACAGATCTAGTCCAAAAGGTCCAATTTTCTTTGTCTCGTGGATCGCCTGCAATGACACACCCCCCAAAAACAATGCATTTTATTTTACTGGTTGAGCGAACAGGCTCAGTGCAAAGCAAAATGATTAATATTTTATAGGCCAGCCGTCTGTCCCAATTCCACCATCCCATGGCCTTGAATGTACCGCTGAAAGAGTCAAAGCCCATGTGCCCTTTTCACCTGTAGGCTGCTGCATTGTGTTTGTCAGACAACAAGCAGCGTGCAGATACGAGGGCAAAACAGATGAATAAACACAAAGACCCAGAACAGTTACAAGGGGGTGCTACCAACAAAGTGATTTATTTTTCAGACATGCCAAAGACGAGTCTGTGCTACATTCAACACAACTGGAATGGGGATCCTTCTATGAGAGACAAAGCCACTGGTTACTTGTTCACTGCCTCAAATGTAATTCTAGGTCTTGAGGAAAGTGGATAAAGGAACGTCGGTCAATATGTCCACCTCGTTGTATACGATGCTGTCCATAATGGAAGACTGCCATGAAAAGGTGCCATGAAATGTAGAGGCCATCAAATGAACAAGTTCTTCAATATGTGATTGTTTTCTGAATCTCTGTTTTGCTCTCAATTAATTTATTTCTTTTGTACAAATCAGTGTATTGTGTGTACAAGGAAGAAAATGAGTGGGGCTAACAATGTTTAAATGTTTTTGACAGAATATGCTTCAGACCCAGCAGGGATGGCCCTGGTTCAGTATGCAGCATACAATGTACACAAAGTCACACAATAACTGGAACGTATTTGTAATTCAAATGAGAACAATTCTTGCACTGAAAGCATCTTCATTTGCAAACACTACGTGAACTTGGTTTGGAAAAGTGACTTAAGGGGATGATAGGAATCAAAAGTCAACATGTAAATTATTAGGAGCTGTTTTACTCAATGGGCCTACCTGTATGGAGTAAAAGAGAAAAACAAGGTTGTATTTTAACTGTGCTGGTCTGTGAATCTATGATGCTTTTGCTCTGTATATTTGGAGAATAAAGATCATGTTTGAGTTTTGTTTTTGTCTAAATGTTCTCAGTGAGAATGAGACCATATCCATACAAATGCTGGTCGGTATTTAAATACTGTATATATTTATACTGCACACATTTTGGATTATTTTTTTCCCCCACCAGACAAAATTTACGAATTCAATTAATTCGGGTCATTGAAAGATAACTAATATACAAGACAGGAAATATTTTGAAAGTACTTACAAATACAGCATTTACATGAACAAGTTAAAACAAGCAGTGTGTCTCATGTACAGTAGTGTACACGACAAACATGACTTTTTCTATATTAGTTTTTTGCTTTTTATTAGACGATGATGGTAGCTTGTGAAAGGCATTATGTTTTCATATATATAATTCCACTTTACATTCAGTTCATGAATAATATTTGGTCTTGAGGCTACTTAATGTCTAAAATGATCTTATATTTAAGGTTCGCAGTAGATTAAAAAAAAGTCTTCAAGGGGCTCTAAGCAGATATCCGTGTTTTGTTTCTAAATACATTAAATAAGTGCTGAAACCACTTGACTTGATACTAGTGAATGGGGCAGTGCCGACTGTCTAACTACCTGGGCTTCCTCCTACCCTCCCGCTGTCGTCAGTTGCCGTGTTCGGCTGTGACATTATGTCACCGACAATGAGGGTCCGGTGACGTATGCTTATTTTTATGATTATATTCCACAATAACCATTCAATTTTGAAGTTGAGCCTCCTAATGAGATTTGACATCATATAAGCTATTCACCCCTTCAGTACGTTTGATTTCTTTCGGCGCATCCATTGGACATGGCCCTTATAAGTTTTGAAATCTGATTTTATATACTTAGCGATTTGTTTTATTCATTCAAATTCGGCAGGCTTGTTAACATTACTCTTCTCTGTGTTGTGTCAAATTTACATGACATTTTTTGGGCCTGCTTAATGCCACTTTCAGACCCTTGTTCAAATCCCAGGTTTTTGGGGTATAATACAGTACATAAAATATGTACTGTATAATTCATAAGCTAAAAGAACCAAACTTGTTTTTGCCATTAATGTGACCTACAGTATGACCTTTACTACGATATAGATTAAGGACATTAGTTCATTACATTATTGGCATGTTATTATGTTATGAGCCTATTACGTTTCAAAAAGGGCACATTTATTATGTTATGGGCTGTTATTATGTAATGGGTTTCTACAGGCTTGTTTTTTAATATCACAAAAACCTGCTGTCTGAACAGGGATTTGTAGACTTTTTATAAACATTTGGTCATGTGTTTGTTTGTTTTTAACCTTTTTTTGTTTTTGGCTCAATAATTATAGTTTTTTGTTTTTTTTTAATATACCTGTGTATGTGTGGACATTTAGGATGCGATATAAGGGCTGAAAAATAGTAAAGTTCTGAGAAATTATTTCTTTTTTTGTCTTTTTCAGGAACACACCACTTTTACACAACCACATTTAGTAGTTGGTGTTGATACCCTGGACCAAACTAAACCAAACAATAACTATACAATAAAGTTGCTTGCCAATACTCAATAGTCCTTATCTTACCTCTCTTTTTTATCATAACATGACTCTTTTTACCCCTTGTTATTTTCACTGTATTACACATTTATTCTTAGTCTTACTTATTCTTCTTCACTCACATATGAAGACATGAACAATTGAGTAAAGGCAGAATGTTTTCACTAATACATTAACAGAAAGCGTTTTCCGTTCCAAAGCCAGTCAGAAGTTGGACCATAACTCCTGATTTAATGTTGTAACGTTAACGAGAATAACATTCAACATTCTTACTCAGAGTGTAAGAGAATATGAGACACTAGCAAATCAAAGCTCTAATGCGCCATTTATGACAACTTTTTTCTTCCACAGTCCTGTTGTGCTTCTACTGTGGTATACACACCTTGTAAAGATGGTTGTTGGTGCAATTAAAAGTATAAAAATGTTCCATAAATATTACAACAAACATACACTGTTTGGGGGAATAGCATTAATGGCCCACATGTGAAGCATCCAGCAGCAGCTGAAGGCAGGGTCATAACCCAAGCGAAAATTCTGCCGCAGCGGACTGCCTCAAATAATACTGTTATAATGAAATAATAAATAAATTAATGAATATATTATGCAACATGGCGGCACGGTGGCCGACTGGTTAGAGCGTCAGCCTCACAGTTCTGAGGTGCGGGGTTCAATCCCCGTCCCCGCCTGTGTGGAGTTTGCATGTTCTCCCCGTGCCTGCGTGGGTTTTCTCCGGGCACTCCGGTTTCCTCCCACATCCCAAAAACATGCATTAATTGGAGACTCTAAATTGCCCGTAGGCGTGACTGTGAGTGCGAATGGTTGTTTGTTTCTATGTGCCCTGCGATTGGCTGGCAACCAGTTCAGGGTGTACCCCGCCTCCTGCCCGATGACAGCTGGGATAGGCTCCAGCACGCCCGCGACCCTAGTGAGGAGAAGCGGCTCAGAAAATGGATGGATGGATGGATTATGCAACATGTTTTTTCTTGAGTCAACAGAAAGCTGGCTGACAATATTTGTTGCTGAATAAACAATTACATGTCGTCAAACCTAGATCCAGTTCATGTCATTCAAATGTATTTTTTACAGTCCTTAATATTGAAGATATTCAAGATTCAGGATGTTTATTGTCATATGCACAGTAAAACAATTATGTGCTAGTCTTGCTTCACTTATACAAAGAATATAAAAGATAGCAAAAGAAGAATGTAAATAATGAACGATGAAGAATAAAGAACAAAAATAAGCATATAATGTACAAAGAGGCAGGCATTTGTGTATAGCAGGTTGCAGAAGTATTGCACAGTGTAAACATTTCAGTGAGCAAGATTACAAATGATTTTTAAAAAATGCAGAGTGTGGTTCACAGATTGTGATGTCATTTGTTCAGGATCCTGAGGGCTTATGGGTAAAAGTTTTTTTATTTTATTCTTGTTGTTCTGGCTGCGACGCTCCTGTAGCGTCTGCCAGATGGAAGAAGCTTGAAAAATGTGTGTTGTGGATGTGTGCTGTCTGATAATGTTCTGTCCCCTCTTTATGGCACAGATGTCATAAATGAGGTGAGTGGTGTGTAGGTTATGCCACAAATGTGTTGTTCAGTTTTAATGAGACACTGAGAGCCTTCCTGTCCTGTATGGTGCAGTTCCCATACCATACTGTGATGGGGTTAATCACAAAAGTCTCAAAGGATTTCACAGTAACTAATATCAACATCTCAAAATAAAATCCCCAAAACAAATCATCAGCAAATAATCTACAGTATGTGTAACACATGTATAACAATAAAATCTCAGAAGGCATTCATATAACATCAACATTAAATTCAGCATCACAAGCCCACAGTTCACAGATATAAAGCTCTTTTCATTCAACAACACCCTGTTGTCTAAGCCCCTCATCTGGGCAAGGAAAAACGTAAGAAACCCTGAGAAAGGAACAGTGATGGAGGATGCCAACATTGTGGGCAACATTGATCACATCAAATTACACACTAAGTAATATGTATACCGTTGAAACAGCATGAGTTCAGTGCACGAGATTCTTTTTGATAAGATGAAGCGCCTCTGGGGAAGTGGTCCTCTTCACGTCCTGTCCTGGTTGTTCGATGCAGAATCCTCCACTCTGTGCTAAGGAGAGTGTCAACAGTGTAGACATTTGTAGACAGGCTTACCTTGGACAGATGCACATCAAGACTCGTAACACTTTCCAGCTTCATGTAAAGAATAGTTCACATCATCCAATTCTTCAAGTAAAAAAAGTAAAATATAAACCGGTGTGTTTTTTTTTTTTTAATAGCTCAGGCCAGCTTTAACCAAAGTCTTGAATCAAGTCACAATAATTGGACTCCAGGCTGACTGACTCTGGTTATATCTTGGAGATGTCATTAGCCTAGGGGTTCACGCACCTTTCCACCCTGCAATGAAAATGAATTGTTTGTGTGGTTTTAGTTTGAAAACACAGCGTTTGCCCATTTGTGTGACTTAAAAGAAGATCAGATCACATTTTATGACTGAATTATGCACAAATCTGAGTTATTTCAAAAAGTTCACATACTTTTCTTTCAACTGTATACAGTATGTTTTACATGTTGAACAAGCAAGCTCACTCCTAACAGTTTGTTCAAGACATACAGTGCACTAGTACAGTATGGAACAGTAGAGTAACAGTAGTGATTGCAAAATACACACACTGAGTGACATCTCAGGCTGTCAGTCATACTACTGTAATGACTGACGTGTTGACTGGCCGAAGACTGCATGGACAGTGACGAGGATGCCTGTAGATGTCGGTATAGAGTTTCTACATTGAGAGACCATGCGGGAAGGGAAGCGATAAACAGAAACACAAGTCACAGTGCAACGGAAGAATACTGTACATGCTGAATCCTGGACAGTTTTAAACTCCTGCTTGGGCACTTTTTGTATATCCCCAAAGATGATAACCGTGCCTGAAAACCTGACCAATGAGGGTCCAGTCAGAACTTGGGACCTAATCCGAAGTACATTCAAACAGAACGATCCCCATTCTTTATCCATGAGGCCTATATACTCTGACTTGGTTTTCCATAATACTCGCTTTTTGTAAGTCTCAAAAAAGGGGACTCGTCTAGTTAAACGGTCACCCTAACAAATAAATGAGCCAATGTTTTCCGAGACACTCTTTTACCACATAATAAGTTAAAATACTAAAATAGTTAATACAATGTCGTATGAAACAATAAATCGGGGATTACTGTGCCGCTTTTGCATATCCTGCAATAATACTGCACCGCTGAGATGACTGCCTCTTCTAAGGCCAATACTTGATGTTGCATCTGTTTCTCCCATGGTTAATAATATATTAGTATTGATGCACTTTGCTTGACCTAGCCATCTTAGAAGAA
The DNA here is from genome assembly GCF_024500385.1 of Phyllopteryx taeniolatus. Classification (NCBI taxonomy): domain Eukaryota; kingdom Metazoa; phylum Chordata; class Actinopteri; order Syngnathiformes; family Syngnathidae; genus Phyllopteryx; species Phyllopteryx taeniolatus. Next base: position 5,589,090 of record NC_084509.1, on the reverse strand, counting down.
GAAAAAAAAAAATCTAACTACATGTGAAACAAATATTTCACTCCCCCGAAGCAGAGAATGGGCTGTGAACTGCAACATCTTTTTAGCAGTATGGAATACAAAAATAATTTACTGTATTTTTAATGGCAACACAAAGCTATTTGCAGTGTGTTTAATTCAACAGATCACTTACTTGATTTGCCTGTCATTTAATTTAGGAGTGACCTTAATTTAACTCAACCGTACACACAAGGATTTACTGAATGTATGTACAGTATTTTCGCGACCATAACGCGCACCGTATTAAACGGCGCAGTCTCAGTTACGGGGTCTATTTCTATATTTAACACATACTTAAGGCGCACCGTATTATTGGGCGCAGGCATGGTAAAACATACGCTAGCTTAAAACATATGCAAGCATGCATACTAGCGTATGTTTTTAAAAAGGCAGCGGGAGCAAAACTGAGTTCGGTTGTCCTTTATTGAAGTATTTAACAATGTAAACAGTGAGTTCGGTTTTACTTTATTTAAGTATTTAAACATATACTCACGTTATTTTTTGATCAATCCTCATCCACAAATCCATCAAAGTCCTCCTCTTCTGTATCCGAAATGAACAGCTGGGCAAGTTCTCCATCAAACATGCCGGGTTCCCTCTCGTCATTGTCGGAGTCAGTCTCATTGCCGGGGGGCTGTTCAGCAATGATGCCGGCGTTTTCCTGCTTCCTCCACTTGCGAACCATGGATTCGTTGATCTTGAATTCTCTCGCAGCTGCTCGATTCCCATGTTCCTCCGCGTAACTGATAGCTTGCAGTTTAAAGTGTGCTTCGTAAGCGTGTCTCTTCGTAGGTGCCAAACCCATGTTGTTTGACACAACGCACATACCTACTGGGGGCGTGTCTTCCCCCTTTAACGTCCGCATGCTGTCCTCAGTCACGTTCGCCTTTCCTCTATATAAGCGCCGTGTCGGCAGGAAATGCTCCCAGTCAGTCAAGCGGAGCGCTCATCAAAGTCACACAACAACATTTACAGATTTTGGAACTCGGTGCACACATAAGGTGCCCGTCCATTCTGGAGAAAATGTAAGAATTTTAACTGCGCCTTATGGTCGTGAAAATACGGTATATCAGTTTCGGGCAGTGCATTTTGGACCTGTGCCTTCAGTGAGGACTTGAGACTGTGACACCATCTTGCAACTCAATCCCCTTGGTACTTTACAGCGGTTTGACAGATTGATTGCCAGTCTAACTTGCACAGAGGCTCGACACGACAGAGACATATGGTTTAAAAAGATGGTGAGTGACATAGTGAGACAAAATTCCACTGTCACTTGCTTGATGCGATTGCCTTTGAAAGCCCTCCTTCTTGGTCACTTGGGTTCTAAAGACATCTGTTTCTCTGCCTGTCAAAGCAGCATCTGTCTGATACTTAAAAACAAAGTTGAGAGTCTTCCCAAAGAAGGACTACATCGCAGGACTTCCTGTACTTACAGTTTGAAATTGCGCGCAATTGAAAAATAAGACGTCTTAAAAGTACCATAAAACTGAGAGGTCAAACTGTGACGACACAAAAACTAAGAGGACATAGTGTATTATGGAAAATGTGTATACAATTAATAAACATATTCATAAGGTCTCATTTAGTGTGAGAGAAATACTTCCTGGACACTGGTGCTTAAAGGGGAAGTCTCAGAAATAGAGGTTTTCCAGCCATTTGGCTGCCTTTTTTTCTTTAAAGCATTGCATATTTTAAAAACCTGCTAACCTGGACAGTCAGTCTTTGAGAGGAGGTACTGTAGGTTTGTAGCGTTTCAACTGCTATAACCTCTGGATGCCTGCGCTCAGCAGGGTAGCGTTATTTATATCAGAAGGGGGAAGTTGAGGCCATTACGTAACCCAACAGCCTCTTCAGTCAATTTAGCATGCACAGCACAGTCAGATTCAGAGACTAAGTATTTTTTTAAATGATGTGCATTTAATTGAAATATAAAGTGCAGTTACAGCTTGCGTTATTTGTGAATGTTCCAGGTTTTTAGCTCAAATGTTACTTGGTAGTTGTTTATTCCACACTTGAGAAAGGCTGAACGTGTTAATGTTTTGGACTTTGATGCTTCCTGTGGGTCAAATACAATGTAAAATATGTGAGCCTTGTGAAGAAGATGAAAATCGACTAAGGTTTCTGTTTTTCTCCCTTGTGTTCATTTATTTATTTCAGATCCACACTTGGTCAAAACAAATAAATCTTGTTGATTACAAAGGGACTGCAGAGTCAATCCAAGGGGACGTCTTTAATGAATAATTGATTCCATGACCTTTCCCTTTGTTTAGGTGTACGTTTGTGTCACCCTGCTCTGTTTACTGCACTCAAATCTTAAACCCATATTGGACTCTGACATGTTGTTGAGGTATTTTCTAATCATTCCGACGTGAAGCATGTTGCTGAAGTCATGTGTCCATAAGAAAAAAAAGTCATGATGTGATTGAAGTGTAGACATTCACCTTCAAGATTTAAAAAAATACCCATTAAAGATTTAGTCAGACAGTCATTTTACGTAGAGAAGTGGTTTCCAACCAGGGTGTGCTGTAAAAGATCATCATGGGTGCTGCAGGAAATTATCCAATTTCACTTAATCCGTCCGAAATTAAAAATGCAGTGTATCTTCGTCCATCTATCTATGTCAGTGACTTATAGTGGCATGGAGACGAATGAAATACTCTTCCGTGTACAACCCCAATTCCAATGAAGTTGGGACATTGTGTTAAACATAAATAAAAACAGAATACAATGATTTGCAAATCACGTTCAATCTTTTGTTATAATTGAATACACTACAAAGACAAGATATTTAATGTTCAAACTGATAAACTTTATTGTTTTTAGCAAATAATCATTAACTTAGAATTTTATGGCTGCCACACATTCCCTAAAAGCTGGGAGAGGGTCATGTTTACCACTGTGTAACATCACCTTTTCTTTTAACAACATTCAATAAACGTTTGGGAACTGAGGACACTAATTGTTGAAGTTTTGTAGGTGGAATTCTTTTCCATTCTTGCTTGATGTACAGCTTCAGCTGTTCAACAGTCCGGGGTCTCCGTTGTTGTATTTTACTCTTCATAATGCGCTACACATTTTCAATGGGAGACAGGTCTGGACTGCAGGACGGCCAGTCTAGTTCTCTTTTACTAAAAGCCACGCTGTTGTAACACGTGCAGAATGTGGTTTGGCATTGTCTTGCTGAAATAAGCAGGGGCGTCCATGAAAAAGGTTTCTCCAAAACCTTGTATGTACCTTTCAGCATTAATGGTGTCTTCACAGATGTGTAAGTTACCCATGCCATTGGCACTAACACAGCCCCATACCGTCACAGATGCTGGCTTTTGAACTTTTGCGTCCATAACAGTCCGGATGGTTCTTTTCCTCTGGCCCGGAGGACACGACGTCCACAATTTCCAAAACCAATTTGAAATGTGGACTCGTCGGACCCCAGAACACTTTTCCACTTTGCATCAGTCCATCTTAGAGGAGCTTGGGCCCAGAGAAGCCGGCGGCATTTCTGGGTGTTGTTGATAAATGGCTTTTTCTTTGCATAGTAGAGTTTTAAGTTGCACTTAGGGATGTAGCGCCAAACTGTATTTACTGATATTGTTTTTCTGAAGTGTTCCTGAGCCCATGTGGTGGTATCCTTTACACATTGATGTCGGTTTTTGATGCAGTGCCTCCTGAGAGATCGAAGGTCAGGGGCATTCAATGTTGGTTTTCGGCCTTGCCGCTTACATGCAGTGATTTCTACAGATTCTCTGAAGCTTTTGATGATATTATGGACCGTTGATGATGAAATCCCTAAATTCCATGCAATTTTACATTGATGAACATTGTCCTTAAACTGTTCGACTATTTTCTCACACACTTGTTCACAAAGAGGCCCCATCTTTGCTATTGAATGACTGAGCAAGTCAGGGAAGCTCCTTTTATACCCAATAATGGCACCTACCTGTTCCCAATTAGCCTGTTCACCTGTGGGATGTTCCAAACAGGTATTTGATGAGCATTCCTCAACTTTCTCAGTCTTTTTTGCCACCTGTCCCAGCTTTTTTTGGAACGTGTTGCAGCCATAAAATTCTAAGTTAATGATTATTTGCTAAAAACAATAAGGCTTATCAGTTTGAACATTGAATATCTTGTCTTTGTAGTGTAGTCAATTAAATATAGGTTAAACATGATTTGCAAACCATTGTATTCTGTTTTTATTTCTGTTTAACACACCCCAACTTCATTGGAATTGGGGTTGTAGATGGCAAAATATACAATGGGCGTGGCATTGCTCAGATGGTAGAGTGGTCGTCTTCCAACACGAAGGTTGTCGGTTCGACTCTCAGCCCTTGTGACCTTGTCGAAGCGTCCTAGAGCAAGATAAAATAGAACTTTATTGTCATCGTGTAACAATACAACAAAGATACTGAACCCAGTTGCTCGTGATGCAGTAGGTGATTCCGTAGTAGGTTGATCAGTAGGTGAGGAGACAGTGTTAAAGCGCTTTGAGTATCTTGAGGTAGAAAAGCACTATACAAGAGGAAGCCATTTACCTTTTAAAATAGACCTTAGCCATCCAAACAGCAAAATAAGCAACGGCTTCCTGCGAGTATATCAGCTTTGTTTTCAAACAAACAAGCTGAGATTATGTACTGAGTTTGAGTAAATTGAGATGAGCTCATCATTATTTTAGTATTCATACTTTTTGGTGAAATATTTGTCTGTTGGTGTGCACTGAGATTATGTAAAATGGGTGCCTTGATTCAATAAAGGTTGGGAAATACTGATGTAGAGTACCTCAAATGTAATGGGCTCATATGTATTTGCACAATTCACATACTATATTTGTAAGTATAACCATTTTTTAATACTATGGTGAGATTGCAGTCAAAGGTGTAGTGTTGAACTACACTATTAAGCCATCAAAGACTGCTTTCCACCCCCGGAGATGTTTTGCTTGGCATTCATCAAAACCTTTCTGGGTCTTATGTATAGTAATTGAAAGCATGGTCCAACAAAATCTGTCCCAATTTGCTGAAAGATACTGAAAGACTACACTTTAATCACGTTAATTGTTTTATTGTGGTTCATACTGCAAAGACAAACTCATAAAACTGTCCAAATACATCTAATGGCGATAATGTATCTACTGTATTTAATTAATTTTCACACTAATGAACCTAGATTTTCAGCAATGTGCAGTGTCCTTAACATTTGAGCACAAAGAAAGCCGACATGAAAAACTATGCATGATAAATACTGTAATTCCTTCACGTGCTTGAGGTTTGATGGGACGTGTTGACAAACAGTTGTCTGTACTGGATCCTTTTGTGGCAATTTTGTGGGGAGAAATGTCAACCACTTAATCTTATGCCAGTAATGCTGTGATAGAGGCCATTTTGTATACAGGGACCTGCTGTAATTTAATTGTTGGCATGCTGACATTTTGCAAATGTGGATTGCTTGAAGTATATCAATTGTTGGAGGGTGCCACGAGAAAAAAAACTAGCCCATCAAGAGTGCCGAGAACGATAATTTCTCCTCATTGAACTTTAGTTTGCACTGGCTCTTTTTAATGCGAGGAGCTATTCAATTGTCTGTCATTTGGAGCAGGGAATTCTAACACAAATGGAACAGCTTCCATGTGACATTTGCAGCGTGAGTATATCCTGTGTTTGCCACTCTATTTGCTATACATTCATCTTTGATAGCGTTGAAAAGAAAAATCATCATATTTATAATACAAGGCTAGAGGATACAAATAAAGTAATGTTCATCCAGTTTTTGAATTTAACTATTGTATAAAACTACTGTGGGTGACAAGCAATGCGGGTTTTTGAAACATTGCTTTTAATAATCAAGAAACATCTTCATCCATGGTGTTATAACATAAAGGCTGCAGCAGTTTTAGTTGTATTAATGTTGAAATAACAAAGTTCTAACCCAGAAGCATTTACATTTTGCCTGGTCAATGCGCACTTCATAACAAACAGAAGCGCAATATGGTCCAGAGGATGAATTCCAATTAAACAATAAAGGGTTCTGAAAAATCTGACAAATCGGATGACAAGAACACTGGAGGTTGTTTCTCAAGTGTATTTTTAAAAAATTAGTTGACAACACTCAAAAACAGAAAATAAGCCAGTTATTTCAATTGGTGGTTCATACTGTAACGATAAAGATATCAATCTGACCTCAGAGCACAACTAACATAATTATTGCTTTGAAATAATGATCTTTAGCCTTTCATCCACATGTTAACAGATTTTTGGGATGCTAAATATACAAAGCTTGAAGATTTTTTTTTTTATTACTGTTCAATTTATCAAAGCAACACACCAAAATTATGTTCAATCGCAAATTCAATATGTGAAAAAAAAATCAAAAATTTATTTTCATCATAATGTTTCATCAATAAAAATGGTACGTAGGCCTACACGGCCCCCGACGTCAGCTGTCCTCATCACAAGACTCACATCAACACAACAACACCGGAAAATTATGTTCAATTGGTAATTCAATATGTTAAAAAATATCACTAATCACTAATTTATTACAGTGTCATTGTTTAAAATGTTCCGAACACGGCTCCAGCCTGCCATGCCCATCAATGTGCACCGCAGTTACATGATGCCACCACCCTACATAAAGCCTGTAAAAGCAAACACCAGCGCCACGTCATATTCCAAACTCTTTTTCAAAGGTGAGCGATGCAAACAATACAACACTGAGCTGACAAAACCTGTGTATATAAGTGGAAATATACATAGATTATATATAAATATATAAGGGCTTGATTCTGCAACAATGCATTATAGTGATCGAGTTTAACAAAACAAGCCTACACAAATCTATCTAAACTCACTATTTTCTCTCGTTATTGTCTAACAAAAGAGACATCCAGACAGGTAGTATATTAATGAGGAAATATCCTTTAACTTACTTGAAAAAATGGGTGAGACAAAATAAAGTTGTGTATCAGATCCAAGTGCAGATGTTTGGAAATAAAATCAAGAATGTTGATCTCTCAACTCACTGCCTCACTGTTTCAGTACATTTGAAGGGGAGTATAGAAAGAAGAAGTGATGGTCAGTAGGGCTTCTATACGAGGACGGGTGACCGAAAAGATAAAAGTGCAGTGGACCCTCTCACAGCCTGATGACAAGGAATATATATATATATATATATATATATATATATATATATATATATATATAGGTTTGAAAAGGAGATGTCAAAAAGTTGCCCACATGCCACCCTTCAGACTCTAATGATGTTCTTCCTGCACCCGCCCACCACTCAGCTGCCGGCACCGATGTGACTCAGGGTGCCATGTTTCTGTCTGCTGGATGGCCATGACGGCAACTGTGTGTGTGTGCCGTTCATGCAGAAGTGGGCCATAGTGTAAAATGGGTCAAACTGGCCAATGCTTCACAGTGGGATGGGATGAACGATGGGAATCATGCTTTGCACCCCCCACCACTGATACATCGTCAGCCCCGGAGCATGAGATCCAACAGCGGGTGTAATAATGCCTTAATTGTTGTATGGCGAAGGGGCGGGGGTGGGATGGGGAGGTGGCTTGGGGGTATTATTTAATTATTCATGCAAGCGTGAAAGATGGGAGCGAGCGTTAAGCCTAAAGTTTTTGACCAAGCCTATGTTCAACACAAGAGTACAAAAAAAGTACAAAAAAAACAGTGATTCATGTCTCCAATGAGTTGAACAGTTCCTCTAAGAAGCTACTGATCAGTCACATGTGAATGGAATAAGCTCACAGACAGCATTTACACCATTTTATGGACGAAAGTGGGTGATTTTAACGCTAAAAAGCAAGAGCCAGTCCTTTGAGGATTAGAAGTACTAAATGGCAGATGGTAAAAGAGCATCAAAAAGCTTAAAGTAATGTCAGGTATCATGTTGAAAAGGCAGACTGGAAATTACTGCAATAAATATCAGCTATCAAACATAATGGTGCAGATTATTTAGCGTGGGAAACCTAAACGGCACTTTTTTTTTTTTTTGTGGGTGACGTTATAACTCGGGCAACATCGATTCCATACTGCCCCCCTTTGCTCACAAGCTGTAACATATTACCGGTAACCCGGCAGCGTTCATAATTGTCACAAAGGCTACTTTGCATACCATTTCATCGGGAGGTCACGCTGTACTATTTGTTACGTCCTATCATCTGACATGAGAAATCATCAAGAACGTTCAGATGCAAATGAGGACTTAATAGCACTTCAGAATGCTAAATGCTCTTAGAAATTCGGGGGGAAATCATTTTACTTGCATGATGACGATGTTCCTGTGATATCTGGAGGTAAAAATAAAAAAAGGTGTAATCAGAGTGCAGGTGATTGAACACCTCCAACTGTAATACTAATTGCTCTATGGAAGACAGACTGCTAATATATGGAAGTTAGTTGAGTGACTTTTGTTGATTATGACGACTTTTAAGTGTGCCGTTTCTCGCACGAATGATTTCAATATTTATGCCGTGGTGCAACATTTCAGGCTTTTAACTGCAGCGTGTCTGTAAATTCCAGCAAGAGAAAATCATAATTATTAATAACTGCAGCCAATTATGCTTTTGACAGTGAGACTGTCAAATGTTCATATTTTAATAAAAACAATGAGTAAAACATGACATTGATGGGGCGGCACGGTGGCCGACTGGTTAGAGCGTCAGCCTCACAGTTCTGAGGAGCGGGGTTCAATCCCCGGTCCCGCCTGTGTGGAGTTTGCATGTTCTCCCCGTGCCTGCGTGGGTTTTCTCCGGGCACTCCGGTTTCCTCCCACATCCCAAAAAACATGCATTAATTGGGGACTCTAAATTGCCCGTAGGCGTGAATGTGAGTGCGAATGTTATTTGTTTGTATGTGCCCTGCGATTGTCTGGCAACCAGTTCAGGGTGTACCCCGCCTCCTGCCCGATGACAGCTGGGATAGGCTCCAGCACGCCCGCGACCCTAGTGAGGAGAAGCGGCTCAGAAAATGGATGGATGGATGACATTGATGGTTTGATAAGCACACCTTAGATAAACAACAAAAATAATCTATTGTTAATTGATTGAGATTGCCAGTAAATGTCTGTTAAATGTGTAAACTAAAACCATAGCATCGTTATGTTTGTTCTTGGCTGAAGTAAAAATCTGATTTAAAAAAACATTTTTACTCTTGAAGGTCAGAATTATTGCATGAAATACAATATATATATATTGGTAGGTAATGCCTGGTTTATTTTCTAAATAGTGGTGTCCAAAAAAGGTCATATTGTAACTTTGAATTTGTTTTACAATATGAACATACATACAGTAGCGTGCACACAGCACGGGGGGGCAGCTGTTTAACACATCTGCCATATAGCATGAGGTTTTGTGTTCACATCTCGGCTGGGGCATGTATGGCGTTTGCATGTTCTCCTTGCGTGGGCTTTCTCTGGTTACTGTGGCTTGCTCCCACATTGCATAAATATGTATGTTGGGCAGAGGTGGGAGTAAGTCACCTTTGTATCAGTAAGTCTTAACTGTCAATGAAGTCCCAATTTTCTGTGGGAAAAAAAAAAAATCAAGTAAGTCAGCCCAAGTCGCGACAAAATTTCAAGCAAGTCGAGTCCATTTTGGCGTTGTTATGTGCCGCAGTAACTCATCCGTTGAGCATAAAAGAGAATATTGATTGACAACTCCGTTATCCTTCTAACGTCTAATGCCTGCTTCAGACTACAAGACAAATTTGGTCTTTCACGATTACACTATCTCAGACTACTGCTATAAAATCTTGCCGTATCTCGGTCAGCCACAATCAACACTACACGACATGTATTCCGATACCACTGTATCCCGTCTTTTACGATTACTGGGCTTCATCTTGTCAAAACAAACATTGCCGGGGAGGCGGAACCATAAAAAATGCCACCGGTTAACGCGACCGGTTATACCAGTTACCATGGCGAGGACAACAGCAATGAATCGTATTCTGTGGGGAAAAACAAAGAACCAAATGAGGAAAAACGTGTGGTTGACGTCACCGATGCTCAGGAGAGGACGTTCATTCAAGAATTGCCTGAGGTATGTTCACATACTTGTAATACGATACGGCTTGCAAGCAGCCAACAAAACATTATTGTAGCTCAGCAAGCTAGTGCTAGCACTAACTTTTGTATATAAATATGCAGGCGTTCTGTCGACTCATGCTCCAAAGCTTCTGTAAACATTGGTTTGTGCGTGTGAACAAATGTTGACAATGGAGACCAAGTTTGTTGACAAGGGCAAGCACAGGAGAAGAAGCGCCGGACACAATACGCAATCCTATTGGACGATGCCATAGGTGCAATGCCGGAGAGTTGTCGTTGATATGTCTCGGTACACGGAAGATATCCCAAAAAATCAAACATGCTAGACTTTTCCTTTTAGCGTCGTGGGGCTATCGTAGGGCAAAATCGTGGGTCGTGGATTATGTCACACTGCAAGACGTTTTGTTGTTCCCGACAAAATATGTCAGGCCCGGTCTGGGAAATCGCCCGCGACAGCTATTAGGGTTAATATCGGGGCTAAAATCCTGTAGTCTGATCTATGAGTTAGCAAACACTTTAATATATTCGCACTTTAGAAATCACTTTGTACCGAGCATTTGTACTTGCATTAGTCATTCCCGAACACATTTGCAGTCACATACAGTAGCTGTAGGTTTTTAAGGGCCCCAAACCAGTCTCCATATTTTCCTTTCCTTTATTGTCTAATTGACATGACGCTTGGTTCATATTTGACCCCTTAATGGTTAAATGTGAAGTTATTGCAGCTTAGCTGTCTTTATGGGTTTTATAATGGAGGATGAAGTTAGATGTGGTCGTTGTGTCTCTTTTGGTATCTTTGAGTCCCAAATCTTGCATGTCCCTTAAACGAAATATAATAATCTTCGAATCTCAATTCATGATAGGCATCAAAACATACTAGTGGGTTGCCAGGTTTGCTCCCACTACACACACAAAAAATCACTTCTTTCAAAAACAATATAAATGACACATTGTCTTGTAAATAATGTCAAATGTAAATAGGCAGGATTTGGGAAATCATGTAATTCAAGTCTAAGTTGAGTATCATGAAAACCATGTCAAAGTCAAGTCCTGACTGTTATTACAATTGGCGACTTAAGTCCGAGTCAATTCATGTTATTCGACTGGCCCACCTCTGACTTTAGGTCAATTGAAACTCTAGCTCGTCCTTAGGTATAAATGGTTGATTGTCTTTATGTGCTCTGCAATTGACTGGCGATCAGACCTACTAACAAACAAACAAACCAAAAAACAGTCAGAAAAAGACCAATCCCTTTTGCTTTTGGCATACAGTAGGTTAAAATGCCAGATGCCTCATTTCCGAGCGTAATATTTATGTGCCATTGCTGACATGTCGGCTCTGTTCAATAGCTGGTGTGATGTGGAGTTGGTCAGATAATCTGTTCTTGGGTGAACCCCTCACATAAAGGCAGCATTTTACATAAATCAATGTTGTGGAAAACATTTGCACCTTAATCAGCATCAGCACCCGAAGCAGGAGTGAAGAAATAATGTAATAAATAATGTGAGGGAAAGCCTGTGGGTGACAACGCCGCGACCCTGTGTGGGAACACAACAGGTTCAGATATGCTTCTACGATATTTATAATGTTGGAGCTTGTAAACAACCATTAAAAAGCAGCACAGTACAATGTGCCAGATGTTTGTTTTTCCTCATTCAGGTCATAGAGGTGAGGAAGACAATGTGTGCTCTCATCTGCCTCAGAATGGAAAAGCAGCATTGATGGACCATAGGAGTTGTGTCTGGTCACCTCTCTGAACATTTCTTTTCACTCTGACCTTTCAGAAGGCAGGTTATTTTATTTTATTTTAGTTTTTATTTTTGTAGGCTCATTGAGAAGTATCCATTATGAGCAAGAAAGAGACCGGGGTGGAGTAGTACAAAATCCAGTAAAGCCAGAAGCTGTCGTTTTTGCTGTATGAGCAGAAGGCAAATTGGATCGTGATCACTTGCTGTATTATTGATTGCATTTCTATGTGGGCCAAGATCGTGCCTTTATTTGCACACCGACATGCACTCGAAGTGATATCAGGACCTGATTTTCATTCCAATCACGCCATAAGCATACATGCTGAACCTGAAGGCAAAACACAGTCAGCTTTAAAATTTAGGAACCAATACTGTAAGCGAGGCTGTTGTCCAAATAGCAGATTATGCCAACAATTATCACTGTTCAACCCAAGGGCTGATACTGCAAGAGCTGTCCAAAATCCATTTAGGAAAAAGAATGAAGAGTACGGTGGAAATGGAAGCCGACACTATCTGCCTGAAGGGTTCACAATGCCGTACACACTAGGAAATAAAAAAATCGTTTGTGTTGGGCTCAGATGACGATCAAGGTTTATGGCGTTGCCAGCATTGTCCTCCCACACATGACCACAGAGAACCTTGTTGTTGTTCCCATAAGTGGAAATGTTCCGGACAAGACTACCTTACCAGTCAGACATCATCAGTGTCAACAATGTCCTCCTTGACTCACTGGAATAGAATTACAGCAACAAAAACTAGGAGGCAGATTTATTATTTTTCACTGTTGTTGTATCGTCAATGTTTTATATGAAGTCCAACCACAATAGGGAAGCTACATACTACAGCAGGGAAACTACAGCAACCTTATTGTCTAATTCAGTTTGTTTTTCTTACAATTCCTCTTCCAACAGCCAGTTACTCTATGTTCCAAATAATAGTGGCGTTTAAAAAAGTGAGTATTAAATTAAATTCTTATGATGGTTTGTATTCCCATACATGAAAATGGAAAACACAGCATATATATATATATATATATATGTATATATATATATATATATATATGAAAAATGTGTTATTCCTGGTCATTGATGATGTCGTGGTAGATTGGCCTGACTACGATGAGGCAGCGTTGGTGCAGTTCCCGTTCAGTGACGGACGTGAATGTGAGTGTGAATGGTTGTCCGTCTCTATGTGAGCCCTGAGACTGACTGGCGACCAGTCCAGTCCAACCTAACAGCTAACCCAAGCCTAACTTAACCTATCCCCTAAGACCACTATCTCACTGGCCTGGAGACTATTTGGCACCCTGATGGCGACGCAAGTCCCCGTAACGTCTCTGTGACGTCTTTTTGATGTCTCCGTGATCTATCCTGGAGACTAGCCAGTTTGATTTCATTGGGAACCTTTTGGCGACGCCTCGATACATACTCAGTATAGATGAAAACCTTAAAGTAGCTTAATGTCACAAAACCCCAATCAATCATCACCAAAATGTATGTAGACATCTCTACTTATTCCCACTTCAACCTCTGAAAATATCAGAACAATCGTCCCAATATTTTGGATTTTATGGACGTTAAAGCGTTTTCCTCATTACAGGACTGTCGAGCGCGCAGCAAGCACAGCACCCACAAGCAAACACACACACACACGCACACACACACACATACATAAACACATAAAAAAGACTGCTGAGGCTGATCAGTAATGGCGACAAATCTGCCAGTGAGATAGGCCCTTCAGCTTACCTGTTCTTGTTTGGTAACTATAGTGATAGCACCAACATCTTTAATGTTTGGTTGGAATCTGAACATATGACATATTGTAAGTACCAAAAAGACCTGTACATTAACTGTAATACTGTCCAGTATACTGAAATCTTAAAGACTTAAGACTATACTGAATATTTGTATTTTTGTTTTGTTTCAAATAATCATTTGGACATAATGATTAATTAAATCAATTAGCAAACTTGTAAATGTAAGGGTGATTGCAAAGTAACTCTGTACCTTAGATTACTTATTGTAAAATGTTCTCACATTTTTTTTGTGTGTGTTTTTTTTTAAATGTCAGTTTAAGTAAGGGTGTGGTGTGGGATGTCTTTAGACTGGATTGTGGGTCCATTCATTTCATACCATGATGCAAGATGAAATCTAGCCAGTTAGCAGTGATGGAGAGAATGTTGAAGATTCGGGGCTAATATTTTGTTGATATTGTTCATGAATGGCTGATTGCCCACTGGAGGGGATAAAGGTCCGTATGAGTGGTTGTCTTTGGAGTTGGTTACTGGAGTAAGTCTGCTGTATCATACCAAGGAAGAACTTGAAGTGTGAATATGAGAAGTTGTGGCTTCCATCACACAAGGGTTCCTGGTGTTACAGAATTTTGGTGCATGTCTAATTTTAATTACAACCTTATGCTAAAGACTTAATTTCCTCTCAAATGCATTTCTTCTAAAAAAAAAAAATAATCACACAATTTAGAACCAACGCCAAAAAACTGAGAAGAAAAAATATAATACATGAATATACTGTATTATGAGTATTTTGAAACAGGTGGCTACTTTTCAATCACCCTGTAGTTTAGAGAGGATGAGCAGAAAAAAATGTGGAACTCTATGACAATTATAATTTTTTTTTTGTGACTGCTCTACAAAAATAAATTATCGTTTGCTCACACTGACTCCATGAACTCCAGCCTCCTTTCACCCACATGAGGACGGACCAACTTGGAAAAATACAACACTGCCTCATTCCAGGCTCCCAGGGCAACTGAGAGAAACCTTTTCTGAAGGTGGACCAGCCCCATTTTGAGTAAAATTGACATGGCAGCAATCTCATTGCAGTTCGATGTCGTCTGTGTGATGAAAGGCCAGTCAAAAGAAACGTGAACTTAATGTTATCATACGCAGACAGACTGCACTGGGCAAGGAAACGAGAACGCGTGTGTAGACAGGAAGTGGATATGCTTGCCTGATGAATTTCCAGGGATCCACATTAGACCAACACCTACCTCCCTACATTAGCCGAGAATGGCACTGGCTCTGCAAAGCAACAACAGTGCACACAAGGTTAAGAAAAAGAAGCCACTGTCTCCAAGCCGACGGCACTGCATGGATCCGCCGTCAGGACACATAATTAAATTGACAACTGCTTGCTCTCATTTGTCGGTGCAATCTGGAGTGCATGAAGAGAGGTACAGCCAAGGCAGGGAACACAGAAGCTGGAAAAGAAGCTGGAGATCATTTTTTTATGTTCAGTGGCATTATTAACATACAGCCATGCAGAATGAAGATGATGTCACTGCAGAGAATCAAACTGAATACTGTGACTCAACTGTGTTCAGTTTTTTACGTTTTCCCATATCAATATTAAATTAAGGGTTTGTTCACACCACAGGTGATTTTTGCGGCATATTAAAGTTGCCCGCCGGTTTGAAATGTATATTAACGCCTTATACAGTACTGGGGTGGAACACAATGTACAGTGTGAGCTGTGAGTCATGGCTTTCAGTCAGTACATAAACTGTAAAGCTGCTACATTTTCACTTTAAGCCTTTACAAGGTACTGTAGATAATACATTCAATAAACTGGAATTGAAAATGTTCCTATCATGCACATATTGACATACTGTATCTTTTGTTTTTCTTTTACTTCAAATTATATATATCTTTCCTGATAGCATTGTGGTAAAGTCCACATGAAATGTCCAAAATGTCTTCCTATTGATTTGTTTGGCACTTTCCAATCAGTTTAAATTGCACATTACTGCCTCCTACAGAACTGGAATGGTGAAATAGTCCAAGCAATACATTGGTGGCTTTTAGAACATTTGCCAATTTAATACAATAATCTCCTGGTATCCATGGGGGTGAGGGACTGAGCCCTGCTGTGAATAGTAAATATCTGCGAGTCACTGACACCCACTAAAAGAGGTTTGTAATTGCATATAGATGCTACAAGCACTTAAAATGGAGACTGGTTTGGATTTATCTATTTAATGTGGTTCGGAACAAAACCGATGAAGAGTAATCAGCAAAGCATTGACACCATGCATCTAGCACGTACACAATCATGAACCTGTGTTTCATAAATGACTGTATTCCGTAACTAAATTATTTAACACAAACAAACCACATTCACAATGAGCATCAATATTATTGCCAACATACTACCCAAAATAACATGCAAGCACAAACTGAGATGACATCACAAATGGGCAAAAATATGAGCGTACTAGCACTTTACACAAACTGTCTAAGCCATAACTCAGCCTTTGGCATTTCACACACAGTAATAAATGTTAAGTAATACAGGCAAATTGTAACAGCGAATTAGACTACAGTACACAGGCTTTTTGTGGCTGCGTCAAGTGAGAGGCAGCAAACTTACACTTTCCCTTCGACCGTTCCCTTGCACAAGGTCCATTACAGAACCATCAACAAAACGGGGCATCGCAAACGCAGACAAAACACCAACAATGAATTGAATCGAACAACAACAACACAAGGATGCCACAAAATGATGGCAAAGTAATATTTTTTTTTATTTGGCCTGAGCCCAAAAACTGCAAATAGAAGAGTTTTTAGCAAACAAGAGGATAGATTAAAAAAAAAGCTGCAAATAGGTGAATTTGCAAATGCTGCACCAGTGCACCACGATGTGAGTTGGTTTTCTATTGCAACCACTGTGGTTACAGTCACATGATCAGTCAAGCATCTTGAATTTTTCTTTCAGTGTTGCAGTGCTCACCAACTCCCATGTTCCTAGAATCCCTGTGAAGGTATCCAACACTTGGTTTGTCTTGTAAACTATTATATTGCTTGTTCCACAGGGCAAAACAAAAAAATGCAGACATACCGATAGTCGTCCTGCAACTGCATCTGCTCATCTCCTTGATCAATCTTTCAATCTATTCATGTATTTCCAGAAGATATTCTGCATAAATTGCTTAATAATCTATCCCAGCTCTTGCATTTCCAGCATGATGGCCCTCAATGGCTTGTTAGCAGATGTCCTCTGCTGCTGTGGAGAGGAGCTGCCATGATGCTGTCATGTCTCTCCAGTCCCCAGTGAGCAATATTCAGGTTTCTCTGACAACGAAAGAAAAGGACCAGTGGGAGCACATGCCCTTCTCGCTGCACAACAGGTAATAATCACCACCAACACCAAATAAGTGGTGTATTTAAATGAGAACAACGCATATGGAGATTGGTGTATGTGCCTGCCAGTTGCATGCACAAAGTGGCCATGCATAAACAGAGCTAAGCAATATTCATGCCCATAAACAAACCTCAACACACACACGCATGTCAAGCAGATGCTGCAGCACAGGCTAGTGGAATTTTCAGGCACACACAAAATTAATTTTGACACTCAAGCAAATTAGGATGCAGGGCAAGTTGTGCAGTGCATTTTATTAACATATGCTGCCACAACAGGGGGTCATGGTCGCTCAGCAGAGCAGCAAAATCAATGTAGAATTTATTCATTTAATGAAGCAAAGCTTGTTTTTTTTTCTCTGACAAGATGATACAATGGAATCGCTAGGCCACAGATGTTAAACTCAAGGGCCGTGGTCCCTCTTCAGCCCTCCATGTAATTTTTTTGTTGCCCACAATTGTTCTGCGACTTATATTCAAAACTACCCATCATAAATTGATAATAATCAGAAGCATGGGAGATTATATAATATTATTAATATATATTATATAATATTATGGGGCGATGATTCCCTTATGGGTTCCCACATGGAGTGTATAAGGTAAGTGACAAGAAGTGTAACAGGCTCCCGTTCTAGGCAAACACCTAATCTTTCAACAAATACAGTACAATCAAAGTTGGGTAATCCACAATTAGCAGGTCAGGATATGCTCAAATTTCACTGTTGTCTTAATCCACGATTTGCAGAGAAGAGGGAAAACGGGAAACTCACACAGAGTTGGCCTTGTAGTGGACTCACAGAGACCAGGAAACAGACTTATCAGGGCTTGAGGTCGGAACAGACAACTTTAGGATTGCAGAATTCCCGGTCGTGGGCTGAAGTCAGAAGGCTGGAGCAGACAAATTTAAGAACTTCCGGTCGTGGAGGGGAAGCGGAGTGGATTCATGGGCTAACATTCTCGCGTCTTGCACCAAAGATCGTGCGATACTCCGATTGGCTGACAGATTGGCTAGATAGTAGAATGTGACTGGCTGACAAATTAGCTAACATGGGACAGACAAAATGGCACACTGTGACAAAAGAAGCATATTTTAAGTAGAATTTATGATATTGTCTCTTAAACGCAACTTTCCCTTGAAATTGTAGGCTCATTTGTCTCATCATTTGGCCTTTTCCGCTTTCCGAAGGACTTCCAAAAGATAAAATATTTTTTGCTAGTTTGTGGAGCAGTTGGACATGCGTATAGAGAAGCATGGGTGGATGGATGATTTTCAAAATACAATTTCTTCCATACGCTGATGATTAATTAATTACTTTTTGTTCAGTCTCTCTTTGCAGCCCGGTAGCAAATGGCCCATAGGTCCAATGGTCACTGGAATGGGCAAATTAGGTTTAAAATGGGTAAGGTTTTACAACGATAAAATGATGTTCACAGATGACATTGTGATCAGCAATGAAAGCAGGAAGCAGATGGAGGCATGCACTGGAAAGGAGAGGAATGAAGATTAGCTGAAGTAAGACAAAATATATTTGCATGAAGGAGAGGGGTGGAGGGGGACGAGTGAGGCTACAGGGAAAAGAGATAGCGAGGGTTGAGGACTTTAAATACATGGGGTCAACAGTCCAGAGCAATGGTGAGTGTGGTAAGGAAGCGAAGAAACGGGTCCAAGCAGGTTGGAATGGGTGGAGGACAGTGTCAGGTGTGTTATGTATGTGATAGAAGAGTCCCTGCTAAGATGATGGGGAAGTTTATAAGGCAGTGGTGAGGCAAGCCATATGGCGTTAAGACAGTAGCACTGAAGAGACAACAGGGAGCAGAAATGAAGATGTTGAGGTTCTCTCTCGGAGTGACGGGCTTGGATAGGATTAGAAATGAGCTTGTCAGAGGGACGGCCAAGGTGAGATGTTTTGGAGACAAAGTAAGAGAGAGCAAACTTTGATGGTTTGGACACGTCTAGAGAGATTGTGAGTATACTGTATTGGTATGAAGGATGATGAGGATGGAACTGCCAGTCTTGAGAGCTAGAGGAAGACCTAAGAGAAGGTTAACAGATGTAGTGAGGGAAGACATGAGGGAAATTGGTGTTAAACAGGTGGATGCCGTAGGAAGATAGTCATTCAATGAAAAGGATGACACGCTGCAGCAGCCCCTAACGAGACAAGCCAAAAGAAAAACAAGAATCTAAGGATTTTTTTAAAGCTCTATTTCATGAAATAGTGCCCCTGACTCTAATAAATATTACTTCTTAATATGTGACCGAGTGCATATAAAAAAGGGTCATATAGTATTTCCCCAGATCATACAGTATATGAATTACCTGTTGTTGACATTGTGACAGTGCAGTGAGATCAGCTATTATTATTTGCTAACCAAAACAGAAGCAAATAGAGAGACATGTATACAGTCATTCAAATAACAAATGCTTGTGAGATTGACAGCAGTCTAAGAGAGTCATGAAGAGCTCATTCAAATTATTTACAGAATATACTGTTGACACGTGTTTGTAATGGGTTATTTCTGACATGCTGTTTATTTGCTCATCTGATTTTTTCTTTTTCCTCACTATTAAATATAAAAACAGAGATTCCAAACAAGTTGTACTGTACTCTGTACAGTACTATATAGCACAGAAATGTACAGAATGCATGCCCAATGAAGCAACTTTCAGGTTGCTTATACATACTTATACAAATACAACTTCAACAGTTTTTTATTTACTTTTTTAATAGGACCGTACAGCGAACAATGTTAAAATGTCCAGCTGATGAAGTTAACATCACTTCCCTCTACACTAAGCAGCCATCTGGCGTCATTATATATTACTCATGCACTCACTGTAGTAGTCTCGCCACGCTGCACTATTTGCATATCTGTTGTTGACCAATACTGGCCACTCATGCCAGAGTAGCATCTGCTCCATTTGCACACTGATTGAGGAGTATCTGCAACATTTGCACAATCAACATTGTCCCAGATTATCGCGCTACTCGTCACTTTAAACCGCATACACTCGGCGCCCTTTGGACAAACGTCATTGCACCGGACTATTGCAATATTAGTCATTCGAACTGCTCTAAGTGCTAGAGGACTTTGCATCTTTTGCATAATTGTAAAAAAATAAATAAAAAATGTACCGGCATTACCAGACAACTAGCAACCCTTTATTGCTCAGTGACTGTTTTTTTTTGTCGATGTCTTTGTGTCTCAAAAGTGTTTTCTGTCACTTGACTGTCTGTTGTCGTACTAGAGCGGCTCCAACTACCGGAGACAAATTCCTTTTGTGTTTTTTTGGACATACTTGGCAAATAAATTCTGATTCTGATGAGTACTTTTACTTTAGTTTTAGTTTTAATATAAAAGTTTTAAAAAAAAATGTGTGTACACTTGTGAGGCAGTTAAACACTTTAGGTTTCATTGTCTTTTTGTAAAATAAATAAATAAATACATAACTAAATTAATAAATTTGTATATGCGTATTGTGTCATTTGAAGTACACTCCTCACAACAGCTGCCTCATTAATGATCATCTCATCCCTTCAAACGCGTTATTTATCTTACCTAAAATAAGTTTTGTACAGGTTTTGTATAATTATTCAATAATAGTTATCTAATATACAACTAATATAATCGTTAATCTAATTCAACAGCTAGGCGGCACGGTGGACGACTGGTTATAGCGTCAGCCTCACAGTTCTGAGGACCTGGGTTCAATCCCCGGCCCCGCCTGTGTGGAGTTTGCATGTTCTCCCCGTGCCTGCGTGGGTTTCCTCCCACATCCCAAAAACATGCATTAATTGGAGACTCTAAATTGCCCGTAGGCATGACTGTGAGTGCGAATGGTTGTTTGTTTCTATGTGCCCTGCGATTGGCTGGCAACCAGTTCAGGGTGTACCCTGCCTCCTGCCCGATGACAGCTGGGATAGGCTCCAGCACGCCCGCAACCCTAGTGAGGAGAAGCGGCTCAGAAAATGGATGGATGGATAATTCAACAGCTGTGAACCTGTAGGCATCCATGACCTAGAAGGAATTAAATGTCTGCAGGTGTGTTGCATTTATTTGCATAGGTAAATGTTTTGTGAAGCCTACACGCTTTCCAGATTTCTACTGGAAATTATTGCTGTTTGCTTGTGGAAACAAAACAACTTGGTATAGGCATTCTGGGGCAATGATGTAGCCATTTTTATAGCATTTGTTTAGCAGCACAGTGGTGTCTCTTACTGATTGATAAGTAGTAGTTTAACATAGCAACTGTGGATACATGATTTGTTACATTAATTTATCAGTTCTCCGTTGATCCGAAGCTGGCATGTAAAGGGAAAAGCTTATGTACTGTATTTCTTCTCTTTGTCTGTCTGTATGTGATTTATTTTTATTATTATTATTTTTTGTTTGCAGGGGGGTTTCAGCTCAGCACTATCAATAATCTTTGGCCCAACTGTGGGGGCCCTAATTGTTTCATTTCCTCTTCTATTTGTATAAAACATACTCCACTGGGTCTAGTCATAAAATTGAATTATTTTGAAAAAGTTATTCAAACAACAACATAAAAGGACCCGAAATCAAGTCAACAAAGTTAAATAAATAACATTCTCTTTGTGCCTCAGTGTATCCATGGACATTCTGCCAAATTTGATATGGAGTGATTAATCCAACATGAAATCATTAAAATACATAACAGGATAGCCATACTTGCATTTGGTGGAGTAATAATAGTGTTTTGCTATTTGGTAGTCATTTACAAAACTGGCACAATTGGGTATTCAGTTAAAATAAAGACTGTTTTAGTGAATCTTTTTAGGCTGCCCCAGGAAGAATAGAGCATTATAATATCCTGCATTTGCCAAGAGCAGGGCTTTGGAGAGAAATGTTTGTGGAACTCCATAACCTTTAACCACTTCCATGAGATATTTCATAAAATGTTCCTGTTGTTTGTCTCATTACACATTTCAAGCCTAATTTATCTTCCCATGCTCCTTTACACTGACATCATGTTTACTTTCAAGGATGTATTGACTTTGATTAATGAGCCAAACTTTATTGCTGCCTTGAGGATATACATCATAATCAACTGAAAATGAATACCCATTGCCTTCCATTAAAGAGTTTAAGGCTTACCAATAATAAATAAAAGTGGGCTCCCTTGCACCTTGGACAGGCCTCACTGTTAACAAGCAGGATTCCACCTTTGCTTCTATCATTACCTGCTCCGTCGTCTCGGTGTCATGTTCAATGCTTGTTTGTCGGAAACCGCTTGTTTTCTCAACTCTCTTGACAGTGAACTGCCCACAGCACAGGGAAGAATGAGGCAAAAAAAAAAAAAAGCATACCTCCATTTTTTTTGAAAATATGGGCACTCACTATATTGGCAATACTTAAAATTTGTATGTTGAGGCCTGTTTTAGAGTAGTTTGATCTTGTAAACTAGTGACTAACGAGTCAAGGCCCTTTTAAAGAGGACATACACTCTAATAGAACATTAACATTTTAAATGAGCCACGAGGACGAGTGACAGCTTAGTCATTTTGAATAGAGAAAGACTTCAGTGTTTTGCGGATCGCTTTTCTCCCTGCTACTTTTAAATGTGCACAACTCTTTCTAGAGCGAGAACAGAGCTCAAACGGGTCTGAGTGGGTCAGATGAACTGCAAATTGTGGTTTTATTCCAGAGAGCATTACATTTTGCAAATGCAGACTGATACAGCCTTTTACCAGTTTCTAAAAGTAAAAATGTATTTATTCATTTAAAACTTGATGTGATTGTAGACTGAAATGCTGACATTTTAGGATACCGATGACAGTGCATAATATAGCTGTTGTTTTTGTAGTGCATCTGTCTATTTTTCCATCTATAGGTCAAGGTAGAACTTGAGCCTGTATGTCAGGTAAATAGAGATTTCTGCCATGTTCTACATCAATCAGTCACTTTCAAAACTTTGCTTCTGTGTGGCTGCCCAGAGACAGTGTGAGGTCATGTGACTGCCTGGCTCCGTTTAATTGGTCAAATGGAGTCAAATGCCATTGATAGTTACGCTGCATCGGTGAGTCCAGAGGCGAGCCAGACACATCACAACAGAGACCACAATGTACTGTTTGTACTGCTTCCATCAGGACTTCCTTATGACATCTTTCAGCAGCCGTACAATTTAGGAGGATTTCAATTTGAAGTTTCACTGAAAGTTTCTCCGACAGAGCACAGCCACGTAAGACAGCAGTTACACATTCATCATTAGCAGCAAACCAAGCCTCTGGTGGGTGTATGCTGACAGCAGAGTGCAGCTTGTTGTCTTCACTTTGCTCAATCAGCAGCAGGTGAGGAAAACATCCGTGCATTGGTGTCTGGGTCCAGTTCACAAATCCCAAAGATAACCTCCTACAGAGGAAAATACTTTATGTCAAAAACGACTCAATAGTTTTCACCTTCCAACAGCTCAGTGTTTTCATCTTTCTCTCTCAGAAACATGAGCATGAAGTTGTTTATGTTGTCAACAGTAAAACAGGAATAGAAAACTGAAAAGCTGTGATTTGAACTGAGTACCTGAAAGATGTGTTTCTTAAAGGCATTTTCAAAATATGTGATTAGAATTTTCTCAAGGTGGGGCGGCTATGGCTCAGTTGGTAGAGCGGGTCATACGATGACTGAAGGGTCATCGGTTCAAATCCTGGCTCTGACTGTCTGTATGTCAAAGTGTCCTTGGGTAAGACACTGAACCCTAAGTTGCCCCCAGTGGGCCTGGGAGCGCTTTGCATAGTAGCAGCCCCCAATTGGTGTATAAATGGGTGAATGTGAGGCTTTGTAAAGTGCTTTCGGCACCGTGGTAGTGAAGATAAAGCACTATATAAGTGCAGTCCATTTACCATTGAAGTTAGATTTTGTTTAAAGTTCTGTACTTTGCCACATCCATTCATCCATGTTTTTTATCATGCCTGGAACCCATGAACTGAACCCATGCTACCATCACGAAAGTAAGGCAAGTGAAACACAACACTGTCATTAATCTACTTTGCTACATTTTAAAATCCAAACAATAGCAGAACAAATACAAATGCAACATAAGCAACTTGAATGCCCACAGAAACTATTACAGTGATGGTCATTTTAATCTTTTTTCAATTACTATTTCACTGTGCCCAAGTGCCAGTCTATGTTGTTATCTTTGGTGGTTTGACGAATTGCAGTCAGATATTGTTGACATGTTTTATTCCGTTATTGCTCTTTAATTGGTAAATATGTGGCCTCATTAAAATTATTTGTAGACCTGTAGGATATTCCAGTTGAAAGTTATTGTTTTTTTTTTTTTTTTTTTTTTATTACATGCTTGTAATTTTTTGAGCATGAAATAAAGTAAGAACCATCAATGGAAACCAAAATCATTATACTTTTGAGGACTGGATTCACAATCATACTTTAAATTTTAAGTGAGAAAACTCTTCACAGTCTGAGCTGATGCCTGTATGCCCTCGCTACATCTGGACATGCTCCTAATGAGACTATGGATGTTCTCCTGTTGGGATCTCATCCCAGACCTGGAACAGGGCATCAGTCAGCTCCTGGACTGTCTGTGGTACTGCAATACACGATGATAAGGATTTCAGTGTGGGGGAAGGAAGAGCCAGTCAGTAGCATGAGTAGCATACATGCCTTTGTCCTTCCACTATCTCATCTCACAGCAGTCAGGTTATGGTACAAACAGGTACAGTACATACCAATAATTTATCCATCCATTTTTTAATCCGCTCTATACATTTTTAAGGTCACAGTGAACCTTACATTCATGATTTGGACGATGTGAGGGTGAGTAAAAGAAGCATGCAAGCACAAATTCCACACAAAAAGGCCCACATTCAAACAAGTAGTGTTAACCAGCAGGAACACGCCGTAAGAGGGAGAAAGGTGATGACAGGCCCACGGCTGACAAGGGCCTTAGAAAATATATTTTTTTTAAAATCCCCAGCATTGAAGGGGAAGCGCCCAAAGTGATTATTTTCCTCATAGGGCCTCAAATCCCTTGTGGCACCCCTGCTAAGCAATGCACTAGTTGGATGCTATAAGTTTTATAGGATTATAGTGGAGTGCAATGTCAATCACAGACATCATTTCATCAAAACAGGGCTGGATAATTGAAAGCTTGTCCGGTACATGCTGATCTGACCTTTGAATTGGGATGGTTGCATTTTTTTTAATCAGACTTTGCCCATAAAAAAAAAACTCATTATGGAACATCAATTGGAAGTGAATATGGAAGAAAATAGAACATTTCTCTCTTCTGACAAGACTTTCCATAAGATGTTGTGAGTGTGTCTGTGGGAATTTTTGTCCACTCATCGAGAAGAAAATTTGTGAGGTCACCATTTCTTTTCTCGGTCATTCCAACAGTGTGTGATGGGAGTGATGTCCTTTGACACCAAATTCATCCAAGTATTTCTTTGTGGATTTTGTTTTGTGCGCTGGGGCATAGTCAGGACAATAACACAGGTTGGAAGCAAAATGTCTGAGATGAGCTCTAGAGAAATTTTCTTCCGAATCATTAATGCGGTGGTTCTCAAAACATTTCACGTAGCTTAGAGTGAGTGCACACATTTGCATGCGTTATGTTAGCTAGTATTGTCCATTTTCCCTTTTTGGTGGGAATTGGGGTGTTGCCGTTTTCTTCAACAGGAACTCACGGCGAGCCACAGTATGTTCCAACCACATCAGTCCCAGCTAGTACAACTAGAGGAGTTACCTTTAATGGGGCCTGCAAATTATCTTCGGCCTCTTGGTCCCAAGTAACCCTGTGCCAATACCGTGCTCTCCAAAACGTGCATCCATCTCTCTGGTGTCAGTTTGGTATCCAGTTTTGCACAGGACACTGTTTTGGGGTATTTAACCACTTGCGTATATCCATAATTAATTATGATAAAAAATACAGATGCAGAGAAAACTCACAAATTATGCGGGATTGTTGTGCGTGCGCCAAAACTGACGTGCATACGCCATGGAGGCCTACACAGTATGCAACAGGCAGACTTCTTTTTCCAGTAAGGTCGTCATAGGCTGTTGCAGAGTAAGTTCCCATGATTCAAAAATAACCATACCATTGTTTCCTTGTATTTTGAATGTCTTAGTAATAAAGAACCTAAAATTAGGATTTCTTTACACAAACATAGTTACGATGATAAAAGAAAAGACAAATAATATTGTTTTCAGAGATCCGTATCACAAGTGGGGCGCACAAGCATCTTGGTGGGTGGGCACGTTCTCCTATGGCCTGCCCATAGCGACCGGTATGCCACTATAGCGACCAACATCAAGATACAGTAGCGTAGAAAAAAAAAAAAACCAGGCAGTTTTTATTCCTCATTATTCCTCAAAAGTATATTTCATATGATTGTAAGCCTTATGTAATATTATACAATTTGAACATTAACACTGCGTTTGAATATTGAAAACTAAACCTGTACTCACATAATTCAATTTAAATACATTGTACTTATAAATTAAATTAAAAAACATTTAAACAGTTCAAAAACTCAAGTTAAATGAAAGTACATCTGAACTGTACTGTACGTATGTACTGTACGGATGAAAAAAACAACAACATTTAAGCAGCTATAATATTATGCAGAATTTCAACATTAAATTCAGTGATTCTTTCACATACCACTAGAGGCAGCCTGCTTACCACTAATACTTTCTTAATTAAAGCCCTGATCAGTTAAATAAATGGGTGGGTATTCTCTAAATTCATGTCGAGGCTCCTGCGGCCAGGCCCCTTTGATTGCATGGCCTCTGGGCAAGTAGATTTAAGACTGCTCGTCAGCTATTGTTTGCGGATCCCTTTTCATATGGGGGTGCGTAACGTTGTGATATACTGTATTTGAGGATAGAATTGCATATTTTAAAAGTGACCATGCTACAGGTCTCATTTTTTTTAAAAATATTGCCACACTCTTGAGGCACCACTGTTAGTTTGCTGGGTGCACCCACCACCTGTTGATTTCAGTAAGTGTTGTTGCCAAAACTTGTGATTTGCGATTAATTGACCTCACACTATAACGGTCAATGCCTAATGGTAAAGTCGACGTTTCAGCAGGTCGACTCATCAACCCCAAATGCACACCTGCGTTTGCCCAAACAAAGCAAATTAAAATGCTAATAATCCCCTACTTTAAATCAACAGTAAATCTCAAAAGGTATAAACTAGGCATGGGTATGTGGATGCCATGTGAGAGTCTCTAACCCCCCAGTTACGCTGCTCGTCAGATTTACCTGCAAGATAACTCCCACGGTTGGGAAGTCCGCGGTGATAGTCAGGTATGCTAGGTCTCAGATGCGCATCAATGTACTTCCGTGCACAAATATAATGTGTAGACATATCCAGCTACTTGTAATTACAATAATATGTACAAGGTGTACAAAGCTGTAAAATTAGCCCTTGTACAACTTGGGTTGCAGCAGTCAGCAAGTAGCATCATGCTACTCTTCCTTGTTGAACCCTCACGGTTAAAAAAGCTAAAAGGAGTATCATCACTATCAGGTGGCCAAGATGGGGAAGGCGTAGTTTGACAAAAGAGCAAATTGCACTCGATGCATGAAAACTGGGATTTATTATCCAAGTGTGAAAAAGTGGAGACGACGAAACATTTATTAAATTGTTGTAGTATGTTAGTGCAAGACATGGTGTTAAAACAAAAATAAAAATGTACATTTAATTTGTACGCTTCCTTTTTGCCCATGGTCATGTATTTGTTTGTTAACAATGCCTGTTTTCTTATATTGATTTATATTCATAAGAGTATCTTAAAAATAATTACACTTTGCATCAAAAGGGCAAGCCCAGAGCAATTCTTTTCTTTTTTTTTTAAACATGCTTTTACTTCTAATTATTATATTGTGTAATTATATTTGATGGATATTTTCAGCAGAATATTGACAAGACAGCAAGATAAGGCAACATCAGAGGAAACAGCACAGCGTCTTGGAGCATCACCAGATTAAAAAAAATACTACTAAAAAAAAAAAAAAAAACTCCACTTGCAACAGATCGATATCCTCGGTTGTCAAATGGAGGCAAGAATGAGTCTCGGTTAGGGTCAGTCCATCAGCTTAATGCGGATCACAGCTTTAAACTAGTTTTGACTCCCGGCACCTTTCATCACCTTCATCCCACCTTCTTCATGCTCATGCCCTCGATGTGCGCATGACTAACCAGCTCTTTGAGCTCATCATCCTGTTACAGCGTCTGAGTTGACAAGAGAAGTGCCCCCATGTTTTTTGTTTTGGTTTTTTTCACTTCAGCCATTTCCAGCTGCCTTGAGATGCCTTTAATATGAACACACTACACCCACCCAAATTTTGGGTGGAAGTCTTCATTTTTACAGCCTTTTTTAGTGGATTTTTTAAAAGGATAAAAAGATGTCAATGTGTGGATAAGAAATAACCAAACTTGTTATTTTGTGACCTCAGCCTCTTAGGTTGAACAGACACAAGATGGTGGTTGATCTTTGACCTGTTTGGATTTGGAACACATTTTTCCAAAAATAAAATGTTTAGACTGTGATGCTGGTGTCTTACTCATGAGATTACTTAATTCTCATTTTGTTTCTTAATCTTGTGTTGCTTTTTTGGAGATAAATGTTGCAACAACAACAACAACAAAAGACGACGAAAAGCCAAACACACCTAGAGTCAATCATTTAATAGTCAGCTAGGATGATATCTTGCCTCGTGTTGTGACCTTGAAAAGCATGAGCGTCAAAGAAAATTATGGATTTTTCCTGAAGATTTTGATGACTTTACTGTGGCATCTACTCCAGCATCTGGCTGCAGTCGATTTTGCACACAGGCTGCTCTCGAGGATGCAAAGAACCGAAGGAGAACTCAGCAGCACTAACAACATAACAAGCTCCCTGCATCAAGGTTAAGAGTTAATGCAAAAGCTCTATAAAGTTGCGATCTTTCTATAAATCTGTCTTCCATAATCAATTTGTCTTGCCTTGGCTGCTTGGCGCTGATGAACAACGAGCTTGTTTTGGGCCAAACCACAAAAACACACATCAATCAGACAGAAGGCGGCTATCGCGTTTTACCCTGCTGAGGAGAGAAATTGCTTCAAGTTTCATCACATCTCAGTTTTCACCTTTGGTGAGTCTCACTTCTTCTTCTACTCTGGTTAATCTTTGCTTGTTAACTCAGGAGCTGTCTGTCACTTGTGAGATTGTCTGTCTGTTTTTCTCCCTAGCCGCCCTGTCTTTTTTGTTTGCTCCTCATGAAAGATCTCCTGTCTTTTTAACTTTAAATAAGCTTTATCCTTTTGGCACCAAGGCTAGCACGCTTGATAAAAGAAACGGGATGAAAGGATATGAATAGATGAGAGTAGAGTGGAAGGAGATGAGAAACAATATGCGGAGAAAAATGATGAAAACAGTGTGAGCTGATGGAGGCTTTTGTCCGTACTAATAACTTTGCATGCCTCATTAAGCTTTACGCTTATATGGTGTTGGTGAGTGTTGAGTTTGTGAGTATGTGCATGAACAGCAGAGATGTCCAAGTTACTCATTAAGGTTGCGGGTTAGCTGGACCATTAAGTTGATTTTGGGCGAGAGGCTGGGTACACCCTGGACTGGTCACCAGTCAAACGCAGAGCACATAAAGATAAATAACCATTCACAGTTACCTTCAAACCTGCGGTTTAGAGCAGATGTCAAGCTCCCAGCCCCCGGCCCAGAAGTGGCAGCCCGCAGGATTGAGTTGAAGTCAGGATGACATTGGCCCGCACAACGGCATCAGCTAAACGTGCATGTAATTCCATGAGCAGCATCTTCTTAATTGTATGAACTATACAGTACTCAATGTTGGAGGTGTGTGGATACGACAGTCTGCCAATCAGGTACCAGTTTCAAAGGAGCCACATAAAGCTACATATGCGTACGCTCGTGAATTTTAGGTACTGCTGATATATTTTTAATAAAGATAGAATGCCTCCATATCGAAATAAATAAAGAAGGTTGTGAGAGAGCTAGAAAGGCGTAGACGGGGAAAAGGAACAGAAAAGATTGTGCATTTTCACAAGTATAAGTCATTTATCTGGGCTTGTTTCTGAAGGTTGTAACAGCCGTTGTTTGCCTTATTAGGAGTGGAACTTTCTAGCACATTCCACGCCACCCCCTACTCAGAGTATAAGCTAGATAGCACTTCGTTGTTTAGACAGACACTTAGTCGCTCAACTTGTGAAACTATCTGTCTTTGGGCTAATATTTTTCCCAAACTTTAACACTAGTAACTGTTATTGCTAATTTTGGATGCTCTCTTTGTTGTGGATTGAATGAAGACGCATTGCCGAAGAACTCGCAGTTGTGTCAGTGCAAATCTGACTGTAAAAAGTGAAAGTAACTGACAAACGACAACGATGAAAAGACCATTTTCGTTTTAAGTTTTCATGAACGTTAGCTACGTTAGGTTAGTATTTATTTGAAGTTCTGACAAATACGTGGTTGTTACGGCATAAATATGACTGCAAAAAGTGTTTTCGGTGTCAAAAATCACGTTTATAGAAATTAGGACACAATAGACATTTATATGGACGTGATTCACTATTGTTATAATTTTTTTCTGTGACGTTTGAGGTAAATCTGATGATGCGCTTGCTCTCAGTTTGACGCAGAAAATGAAATGGCTCGAGCGCCTGCCGCCTTTATTTTTTGTTTAAAGCTAGCTAGTTTAGTTAGCTCGGCAACAACTGTTGCAGTTACGAACTCCAAATCAATGGATGATCGCATTTTCAGCAAGTGCTGGCGATCATATGCTAAATTACTTTGGATGTTGACTATATTTGGTGTTGTAGGCAAAGCATTTAGGTGATGGATGGAAGTCCTGCAATGGGGAAGTCCAGTGTTAACAGCAGGAAATTGGACAGTAGCATCACATAAGAATAATAGTATCAAAGAATCACAAATCTTGAATTATCTATGCACTTCTTTACATCAGGCTATGAGACTGAGCCGAATGAGTGCAGCAGTGTATATGACAACTGCATATGATTTCTAGCTGTAAAGGCAGAAGAAAATGTGAAGCAGCAAGAATAGTCAGCAGCATCGTATAAAAGAAATACACTCTTTCAATATAAATAAAAAATATATCTAATTTAATATATACTCACACATACATGAAGTATTGTTTCGAACATACTGTATATCATACATTTTGTATCAACTGTCTGTGCATAGCAAAAATATTTGAGCTCTTCCTTTCAGGTGAGTCATGAGGAAGACATAGTCGGCTCCTTGACACTGTGTTCCTCCAGGGGTCACGGTCAATCAAGCGGGCCCAGTCCAGTTCCTCCATCCTCACACTTTGCTCAAGAAGTCACCTCAGTCCATTATACTCCTTGCCTGACAGTCCCTTGGCTAAAAGCATAGCGTTGGCGACCTGTGGCAGCCATTAAACTATAGTTCGCTCTAAATACTATGGCTATTTACTGCCAAGGCACAGCATTAAACTTATATGGTGTCATAAACTAATGGCATATCATCACCCCCGGCCTAGACGACGCTCATAAAGCAGCCATATTTGTCGGGCTAATGATGGTGACCAGACCACTTCTATTGATCGTAGTATCGACCAAGAAGGCTAAAGTTAAAAAAAAGCCCATAGTCTTAATTTGTGTACCATCCGCCCTGTTAATAAGACATCATTATATATGAAGATTGGGACAGATTGGTTCAATCTTCAGCTTCAACAAGTGGTCAAAAAGGTACTCAGACAAGGTTAGCCGCATCATGTCAAAGGGGGTGCTGAATTTACAATGGCACGCTCAGTTACAGCCGTCCTTACTGTTTTTCCTAGAAGTGTTTTTCATAGTAGAGCTGTGAACTCAAGTCACATGACTTGGACTCGAGTCATGAATTTGACTTTAGAATGGAGTCAGACTCGAGTCATGAATTTGATGACTTTATATATATATATATATATATATATATATATATATATATAACAGTGATTATGTCACACTTAATGAAAATATACAATGATATATTTTCCAATAATTCTTTTAAACTGTGTACAATTTTTTGGAGAGAGATTGTGTGATGTAATCAGGTGGATCAGTTTGTCGCTCCTAGCTATGTGCTGAATAAGAACCAGCCCACATTAAGGTTTAAAAGGTTCCAATTGTTTTTGCTTCTCCCAATCTGAGAAATGTCGAGTTAGAACAAACCTCCCTCTTTGACCTTTTTACTGCAGATATTTGGAATTGTCAAAATTCACTTCTCGTGTCAAATTAAGAACGCTGATGATGAGTAAGCCCTGAATGTGAATGTAGTCCTTTTTCTGCTTGATAAAAGTCATCCCCGCACTTGATCACTCATCCAACTCCTCCAAACTCGGTTGTTGTTGTGGACGAGTGGCCATTGTAGTGCATCTGTGGGAATCTTTGTCCATATACTGTCACATTCAAAGCAAGACATTGTATTATATTGCACAAGCATTGAATGAATGGTGTTTTGGGTAAAAACGCCGCTGTCATATTTGTCGAAATGTCAATAGACAAATGAAAGAGGCGTTTTCATGAAGAAAAATCACAGCAAACTAGACAAAGCCAGAAAATCCTCCTGATACTTTGCATTTTGTTTTACTTGGTCTCATTTGCACACATTATTGATGGGATGCAGCTGTCACAGCCAGAAGTGATTTGCATAAATATAATGTGATTACAAGTATTTATTGACGCGCCTAAATTTACATTGTTAATGGTACCTTAAAGTTTAAACGGGCCCAAAATCTACAATTTGGAGCTCAACCAAAAATGTGATCTCGAGTTAAATGTGTAGCACAGGTTTTATTTTGAAAGTTCACTGCTTCCTAATTATTCCCCATTCATTTGAGCTTTATAGATCTCTTTGAGCTATTACCAAGTTTTTTTTGTCAACAATGGACTTGATTTGGATATTTCGTGCATTTGTGTCCATCTGTGCCGTTTGATAAGAAGGAGCACAGCAATGAAGATGTGCGCTGCTACTTTAGCTTATCATGCTAGCCACCAGCTCAGGCAGCAGCATTACATCATGAGTGAATGAAAAATTGTCGCTGTGTGTGCTGATTGCTTTGTGTGCCTAGGACGTGTGAATAGAGTCATTGATATGGATTAATTGCTGTGTCGCATTTTCATGTCAAGTCTGTTATGTCTGTGTTTGAGGTGTTTTGACAGAAGTGACGCTTCATTTTGAATTGTATAGCAAACAGCTGCCTAATTCTTGCAAAAACGCACATTCTCTCGCTCAGATGAGACTTTAGAAAGCTGTTTGAGCATTTATTCATTGTCCTTGACATCTGGCTTCAGGTCGATGTACTAGTGCGCTCGTCGTCCTCACTAGTAAGACAATTTAGCGACCTAGTAGAACAACGTGTCTTACTATTAGCCTTTTTTCCCCCACTACCTTATAACATTTCTGCACACGAGTAGGACAACTTTTGCATAATAGTAGGACACTATATGCTGGTTAGGCTTTACACGATCAGGATCTTTGGGGCCAATCACCGATCAGCAAGTTTAAAAAAACGATAACCGATCACTGATCCGATCACAAGATGGAGCAATGTGTCTATTTAAATGACTTGTTCATTTACTGCATATACCGTATTTTCATGACCATAAGGCGCACTTAAAAGTCTTAAATTTTCTCCAAAATGGACGCGGCGCCTTATAAGGCGGCGCGCCTTATGTGTGCACAGTTCCAAAATCTGTAAATGTTGTTGTGTGACTTTAATGAGCGCTCCGCTTGACTGACTGGGAGCATTTCCTGCCGACACGCTGCTTATATAGAGGAGGGCGGACGTGACTGAGAACAGCATGCGGACGTAAAGGGGGAAGGGTGCATGTGACAGAGGACGCTAAAGACACGCCCCCAGTAAGTATATAGTTCCGGTATGTGCATCGGTTTGGCTAAGGACCCCCGAAAATGGCCCCTACGAAGAGACACGCTTACGAAGCACAGTTTAAACTGCAAGCTATTAGTTACGAGAAGGAACATGGGAGTACAGCAGCCGCGAGAGAATTCAAGATCAACAAATCCATAGTTCGCAAGTGGAGGAAGCAAGAAAACGAGCTTCGCCAAGTCAAGAAGACAAAGCTGAGTTTCCGCAGAAACAAGGCGAGGTGGCCCGAGTTGGAAGACCAACTCGAGCAATGGATTAATGAGCAAAGAACAGCCGGGAGAAGCGTCTCTACAGTCACCATTCGACTGAGGGCAATAACGCACAAACCAAAACTTTAGAGCATGATTTCGACAGAATGCATGTCTACTTACAACCGTTAGTGCTCGCACTAGCTTGCTAGGCTACATAACGTTTTGTTGCCTGCTTGTGAGCCGTATCGTATTAAAAGCACGGGAACATACCTCAAGCAATCATTAAACGAACGTCCTCTCCCGAGCACCTGTGACCACGAACACACTTTCCCCCCCCATTTTGTTCTTATAAACACACGGCGTTCCTCGCCATGGTAATGAGTGTATCCGCTTGCGTTTGAGTTGACGATAAAGCCCAGTGATCGTAAAAAACGGGATGCGGTGGTATTGGAATACAAGATTTTATTGCAGTAGTCTGACAGTGCAATCGTGAAAGAGCAAATCTGTCTTGTAGTCCGATCCCGGCATTACGTGTTGTCTGTCTCAGACCTGTTGTCTGTCCCACACCGCTGACATGTTTTTTTAAAATAACTTTATTGGTGGTCACATATTAACAGTACTACATCAAAAGACACGCAACAACGCTAAAAATAAACCAGGATTAAAATGTACTGTACACGATGGCGACGCGGAGTAAATGTTTTTGTGGAGCCGATTGATCGGCAAATTATGACACTAAAGCCGATCAACATAAAATGATAATTATCGGCCGATACTGATCAGCCCGATCACATCGGTGTAAAGTCTAATGCTGTTGAAGCAAAACTGTGCACTATTTGACATCTGCACGCTACTAGTACAAGAAAGATGTCGGAACATTTATTCAATGTCCTTGATATCTAGCTTAAAGTGGAGGTACTGTGGTAGTATACTCTTTGTCCTCACTTGGAAGACAATTCAGTTGAACAACTGTCTTACGAGTAATATTTGTTTCACTTCCACTACTATTTCTTCACATTAAGACAACTTTGGCATGCCAGAAAGACAACTACATATTAGTGAGGCAAAACTGTGCACTAATTGATATCTGAATGCTTCTGCTAAGCCCTTTGAGCAGTTTTAAGTCTATGTAGTAGTACACTTTGTCCTCACTAGTAAGACAATTCAGCAGAACTTATAGAACATCTAGGGAAAGTGGAAAGAACTTTACTATGAAAACAGTCTTCTACTTGTGCGCGGTCATTTTCCTCGACCGCAAAGACTGTACTATTACGTGGCCCTTGAGCTCAACATCAAGAAAAGTGAACAAATGCTTACACGGCTTTTTATAATAAGACTGAGACCGAGCTTGACTTGATTATCTGTGAGCTGCACCGGGGCAGCCAAAGGGTGGTGGGTTGGCTACCGCAGTCAGACTAATTTAATGCCCTGAGTGAATCATCTCAGAAGTTACAGATGAAACCTTGCAAAAGGTTTAGCAATAGTTATAAATGGATGGAGAGCAAGAATGTGGGAGGAAAGACAAGAACATGTGAATGTGGTTATTGCGAGAAATACAGAAGGCGCCGTCAAAGTAATTCTGGGCAAATAACACAATTATGCAGTTTGATTTCTAGCTGACTTCCTTATCTTCAATCTCCAACATAAAACTTGTTTCTTCACGAGGCACGGAAAAGAAATGTGTGTACCCGGAAGAGCTCACATCTCAGTGGATACAAACTAAATACCAGGGTTCCTGCGTGACATTTTAAGACAGTCAAATAAGAGAGGCCCGTTTACTCTGACGAGCAAGACAGGATCATCTTTTCTTTCTATTTAAATATTCATAAATAGGCAAACGTCTTCTTCTCCATGGAAGCCTTTGGGCAGATTATAATTAGAATCTCTGGGGGACCTTGGAAGCTGTCTTTATTCCACAGGGTAAGTGACTATATAGCTGAAGATTGGTGTTAAGTTTCATCAACGGCGCTCTCGGCAAGTTGAGAATATGTTAATGCCTTCATCGATTGAGGTGGTCGGTTCATTTTTAAAAGCAGACGACGGGGTCTCGTGTGGGAAGAACAAGATGAAAAAAAAAACAGCTATGCACATCAATGGCTAACATCAGTAGCTTCAGCAATTTATATTCTTTTTCTGAGGTTAGTCAATTCATGCAAAACAGCCCAAGCAACTTAACTTTACCTTGCATGGTCTTAGTAGGACTGGTTCAGAAACACATTTGAGCACATACAGTATAATGTAAGTATAATTTTGTAAGTCCGAGTACATAAAAAGATACACTATTATGAAGTTATTCATGGCCATTGCAAACAGTAAACTGGCGTCACTGTGCGGTATTTTAAGCCTTTGGTATTTACTTTAATTCATAGGACTGTTGTGAAGTATAAGGTGTGCTGTATCTTATTTTGTGTCAGAGGGAGCCATTTCTTTCTTCTTAGTCTTCCCCCAGTTTCGACTGCCACTTTTTTCCCTCTTGGCATGCTGCGTATAAGAGATAGGCTTCTGCATCAAGCAAGAGGTAATTGAAAAGTGTGTGTTGGGGGGTGCTCTGGGTGAATAAGAAACTAAAAATAAAACAAATCACCTTCTGAAGGCTATGTCCTCTCACTGTGTGGGAAATCTGTCAATTGCGACACAAAGCACTGGGCCTTTCACATCAGATAACTGCGCTAATGCATGAAGAAGCACAATAGCTATTTTCTTTATAAGATTATTATACAGCTTCGGGACTTTGTTTGAGTCCTGATATTAAAACATATATGAAACAAAAAACTTAATTTTGTGCAGGATGTCATCAGAATCAGAATAATCTTTATTTGCCAAGTATGTTAAAAAAACACACAAGGAATTTGTTTCCGGTAGTTGGAGCCGCTCGAGTACAACAACAGACAGTCAGTTGACAGAGAACACTTTTGACACGTAAAGACATTGACAAAAACAATCACTGAGCAATAAAGGGTTGCTAGTTATCTGGTAATGCTGGTACAATTTTTTTTTTTTGACAATACAGACAGACAAAGAGAAGAAATACAGTACATAAGCTTTTCCCTTTACATGCCAGCTTCGGATCAACGGAGAACTGATAAATTAATGTAACAAATCATGTATCCACAGTTGCTATGTTAAACTACTACTTATCAATCAGTAAGAGACACCACTGTGCTGCTAAACAAATGCTATAAAAATGGCTACATCATTGCCCCAGAATGCCTATACCAAGTTGTTTTGTTTCCACAAGCAAACAGCAATAATTTCCAGTAGAAATCTATTTTATTTAAGTGTGCGTGTAGGCTTCACAAAACATTTACCTATGCAAATAAATGCAACACACCTGCATTTAATTCCTTCTAGGTCATGGATGCTTACAGGTTCACAGCTGTTGAATTAGATTAATGATTATATTAGTTGTATATTAGATAACTATTATTGAATAATTATACAAAACCTGTACAAAACTTATTTTAGGTAAGATAAATAACGCGTTTGAAGGGATGAGATGATCATTAGTGAGGCAGCTGTTGTGAGGAGTGTACTTCAAATGACAAAATACGCATATACAAATTTATTAATTTTGTTATGTATTTATTTATTTATTTTACAAAAAGACAATGAAACCTAAAGTGTTTAACTGCCTCGCAAGTGTACACACATTTAAAAAAAAAAAACTTTTATATTAAAACTAAAACTAAAATAAAAGTACTCATCAGAATCAGAATCATCTTTATTTGCCAAGTATGTCCAAAAAAACACACAAGGAATTTGTCTCCGGTAGTTGGAGCCGCTCTAGTACGACAACAGACAGTCAATTGACAGAGAAAACTTTTGAGACACAAAGACATCGACAAAAAAAACAGTCACTGAGCAATAAAGGGTTGCTAGTTGTCTGGTAATGCCGGTACATTTTTATTTTTTTGACAATTATGCAAAAGATGCAGAGTCCTCTAGCACTTAGAGCAGTCCGAATGACTAATCTCGCAATAGTCCGGTGCAATGACCATTGTGCAAAGGGCGCCGAGACTTCAAGGAGTGTATGCAGTTTAAAGTGACGAGTAGTGCGATAATCTGGGACAATGTTGATTGTGCAAATGTTGCAGATACTCCTCAATCAGTGTGCAAATGGAGCAGATGTTACTCTGGCATGAGTGACCAGTATTGGTCAACAACAGATATGCAAATAGTACAGTGAGTGCATGAGTAGTATACAATTGGCCTGACAGAAATGTGACAAGAAACTCAGACAAAAAAAATTAATCAATAAATAAAAAATGTCAGCATGCTCCGGTTTCCTCCCACATCCCAAAAACATGCATGGTAGGTTAATTGACAACTCTAAATTGCCCGTAGGTGTGAATGTGAGTGCGAATGGTTGTTTGTTTATATGTGCCCTGCGATTGGCTGGCAACCAGTTCAGGGTGTACCCCGCCTCCTGCCCAATGATAGCTGGGATAGGCTCCAGCACGCCCGCGACCCTAGTGAGGAGAAGCGGCTCAGAAAATGGATGGATGGATGGATGTTGCAATGGAATTGTAAGTTAGCTGTTTAAGAAGTTGATTGCAAGAGGGAAGAAGCTGTTGGAATGTCTGCTAGTTCTAGTTTGCATTGATCGGTAGGATTTTGCACGCTCTTGTCTTAGTTCTGGCAGCGTGCAAGTCCTTAAGGGTGGGTAGGGTGGGTACTGACAATCCTTTCAGCAATTTTGATTGTCCGTTGCAGTCGGAGTTGGTCCTTTTTTGTAGCAGCACCAAACCAGACCATGATGGAAGAACACAGGACTGATGACCGCTGTGTAGAACTGCCTCAGCAGCTCCCGTGGCAGGCAGTGCTTTCTCAGAAGGCGCAGGAAGTACATCCTCTGTTGGGCCTTTTTGAGGATGGAGTTGATGTTGATCATCCACTCAGGTCCTGAGAGACTGTAATTCCCAGGAACTTAAAGGTCTCGACGGTTGACACAAGACAACTGGACAGCGTGAGGGGCAGCTTGGGCGAAGGATGCCTCCTGAAGTCCACGATCATCTCTACAGTCTTGAGCGTGTTCAGCTCCAGGTTGTGTCGGTCGCACCACAGCTCCACCCACTCCACTTCCTGCCGATATGCAGACTCATCACCGTCCTTGATGAGGCTGATGACAGTGGTGTCATTTGCAAACTTCAGGAGTTTGACAGCCGGGTGCGTTGAGGTGCAGTCGTTGGTGTAGAGATAGAAGAGCGACGGAGAGAGGACACAACCTTGGGGTGCCCCAGTGCTGATGCTGCGTGTGGATGAGGTGGCCTCCCCCAGCCTGACCTGCTGTGTCCTGCCCGTCAGAAAGCTGTAAATCCACTGGCAGATGGCAGGTGAGACACTGAGCTGGAGAAGCTTGGAGGAAAGGAGTTCACGGATGATGTGTGTTGAACGCTGAGCTGAAGTCCACGAACAGGATCCTCGCGTAGGTCCCTGCACTGTCGAGGTGTTCTAGGATGAAGTGCAGTCCCATGTTGACTGCATCGTCCGCAGACCTCGGAAGGCAAACTGCAGGGGATCCTGCAGGGGGCCTGTGATGCTCTCTTGAGGTGGTCCAGCACGAGACGTTCAAAGGACTTCATGACCACAGATGTCAAGGCGACAGGCCTGTCGTCATTTAGACCCGAGATTGTAGGTTTCTTGGGGATTGGAATTATGTTGGAGCGTTTGAAACAGGATGGTACTTCGGACAGTTCCAGAGATGTATTGAAGATCTGTGTGAAGACTGGAGCGAGCTGGTCCGTGCAGACTTTGAGGCAGGATGGGGACACAGGGTCTGGGCCTGCCGCTTTGTTCATCTTTTGTTGTTTGAAGATGCGTCTCACATTCTGTTCGTGGATGGTTAACGCAGACTTCAGAGGTGTTATTGTGGTCGGTGGGTGTGGGGTGTGAAAGTGTCCTTTTCAAATCTGCAGTAGAAGGTATTCAAGTCGTTGGCTAGTGTGCTATTGTTCTCAGCTTGGGGGGATCGTCACTTGTAATTCGTCAGCAATTGGAATGCCTGCCAGACTGATTTAGAGTCGTTAGCGCTAAACTGTTTTTCCAACTTTGCTGCATAGTTCCTCTTTGCAATGTTAATTTCTTTAATCAGCTGGTTTCTAGCTCGATTATGTCTCCGCTCTGATATGCGTCCTCCGAAATGACTTTGTTGGTACACTAACATTTTCACAGAAACTGATATAGAGTGTGACAGTGTCCGTATATTCATCCAGGCTGCCAGCTGAATTTTCAAAGACACTCCAGTCTATGCAGTCTAAACAGCTTTGAAGTTCCATCTTTGCTTCATTGGTCCACTTTTTCACTGTTTTCACTGTAGGCTTCACACATTTAAGTTCTTGCCTGTATGTCGGTATTAAGTGAATTAAGCAGTGATCAGACGAGCCCAGGGCTGCACGAGGTTTGGCATGATATGCGTTATTTAGCGTAGTATAGCAGTGGTCTAAAATGTTATTTTCCCTGGTGGGACAGTCAATGTGCGCGTAACCGAGGCGACCACATGGGTAGGCGCCATCTTGACTTGACTCATTCTTGTTTACAAAATGAGCTACCCACAATTTTCACAGCACTAACATAAATAGACTTCTCTGATAATTGCTCAATTTTAGCAAAATCTGTGATTTTTTTTGTTTTTTGTTTCTTTTTTTCCCCCTATTGCTGTCCTAATGTGGAGCAAGCACTTGCAAGAGAAGCGCCTATTGGTTCATGTTGACTGACCCCTAAGAAGAAGCTGACTGACTGCAAATGAAGTGGAACTCTTGTCCATGCTACAGTACTAGTGCCATCTCCTGGAGAGGTTAGCAAAGTCTGTCCTGTATATGTTGGTACATAAATTAATAGCTCTCTGTTATTTATCTAATGTTTAGTGATGTGTAAACAATGTCAGCATTGAGCTGTCCTGTATGCCTGCCACATGGGCAATTGTATCAATATATATTCAGGTTAATTTCATCGATACATTATCCAGTCCTTGTTATTCTTATATTATTTCTGCCCCCATGTTACAACGTACTGAGGCAAGTGAAATCAATATTCTTAACGCTATGCAGCGTTCACAGGGTTCAATGATAATTCACCTACGGGCCAATAAGAAAATTGGCATATTAACTTATATGCACAAAGGGCTGTTTGACTTACCAACTAGGGTTTATAAAAGAAAAGCAAAATCAAAATGCTCTTGTATAGACTGCAGCTAAGCATCCTTTGATCCAGCCTTTAAGACTCACTGAGCTGAAGTTTTACTGTGTTCAACATATTGTGTGGCGTCATGCATAATGATAGGTTGAACTACTTTGTAATATTATTTGTATTAATTAATTATTAGTATTATAATCATAATAATAATCATTATTATTATTATTATTATATAAATCGGCACGGTGGAAGACTGGTTAGCACATCTGTCTCACAGTTGTGATGACCCGGGTTCAAATCTGGCCTGTGTGGAGTTTGCATGCTCTCCCCGTGCCCGCGTGGGTTTTCTCCGTGCACTCCGGTTTTCTCCCACATCCCAAAAAAATGCATGCTAGGTTGATTGAAGACTCTAAATTGCCCGTAGGTGTGAATGTGAGTGTGGATGGTTGTTTGTTTATATGTGCTGTCACGATGCGAGTTGTATTAGACCCAAGAGCAGACTGAGGCGGAGGATGTAGATTTAGAATGGTTTATTGCAGGGTGACACAGGGTAAGGATATCCAAGGTGGGGTGGTGGACCGGCAGGACAAGGACAAGCAGGAAGAGGGAACGTGAGCAGGTGGAGTGGCTTGGTGGCTGGAGCAGGCAGCGAGGCGAGGAAGGCACGGGAGGAATGCTGGAGACAGGAAAGAACACAATCAGGTGAGTTCAGTAGCAAGTCATAGGATATTTACTGTCATACCACAAAAAACCTGGAAGTACCAGGGTCGGCCAGAGAGTCACAGGCAAGTGTTAATATTCAGGCGAAGGTTGCAGGACTTAAGAGGTTTTAAATGCAGTCGGTAATCAGTGCTGCTTGAAGACAGGTGATGCTGATTGCTAGGGAGACAGAGGGGGAGAGGGAGAGACAAGGCACAAGACACCAACCAAGCTCCAAAA
Source organism: Phyllopteryx taeniolatus (assembly GCF_024500385.1). Lineage (NCBI taxonomy): Eukaryota > Metazoa > Chordata > Actinopteri > Syngnathiformes > Syngnathidae > Phyllopteryx > Phyllopteryx taeniolatus. The sequence goes on along the minus strand of NC_084509.1, from coordinate 5,546,913 downwards.
GAGGAACTGCAGGGCATGGATCATAACATCTGCCTTGCGATTGGCTGGCGACTGGTTCAGGGTGTACCCCGCCTCACGCCCAGAGTCAGCTGGGATAGGCTCCAGCACGCCCGCGACCCTAGTGAGGATAGGCGGTACGGAAAACGAATGAATGAATGAATTAATAGTTTTATAAAATAATAGTCATCAGAATTATTATATAATAATGATAATGATTGAATTAAAAACTTGATAGAAATATCAAGACCAGCGGGTTTTGTCATGTTAAGCTCTCCCAAGATGATGTGGTTCTGATGGCCTCATCGAACCGTGATCTTCAACTCTTGCTGGAGCATGAAAATCAGCACCTCCACATCTGAGGCCAGTCGGAAAAGGGTGCAGTGCCCTCTTTGGGTCAGGGAGGAGATCCTGCCCCAAGTGGAGGAGTTCAAGTATCTTGGGGTCTTGTTAACGAGTGAAGGAAGAATGGAGCAGGAGAGCGACAGACGGATCTGCAGTGATGCGGACTCTGTATCGGTCTGTCGTGGTGAAGAAGGAGCTGAGCCGAAAGGCGAAACTCTAAATTCACCGGTCGATCTACATTCCTACCCTCGGCCGAAAGAACAAGATTGCGGATACAAGTGGCCAAAACTACTTTCCGCCGCAGGGTGTCCGGGCTCTGCCCAAGCGACAGGGTGAGAAGCGCGATCGATCATCCAGGAGGGACTCAGACACGAGCCGCTGCTCCTCCGCATTGAGACGAGTCAGATGAGGTGGCTCGGGCATCTGGTTGTGATGCCCCCTGGACACCTACCTGGTGAGGTGTTCCGGGCACGTCAACCCAGGACACGCTGAGAAAGACTGTGCCTCCCGGCTGCCCTGTGAACGCCTCGGCTGCCCCCGTGACCGTACACTGGATAACGCTGTGTCCTACTTAAGTCATTTTAGTGGACAACACACAGCTACAGGTTCTGATGACTTCATTGCTTGGCTCTATGTGGACTTGCTGCTACATTGTGAGGTTTGTGGTTTTAGGTTTGTGTGCTTGAAACCCACAAGACAGCTGCTTCTTTCAAAATGTTTTTCCCTTAATGTCTTTGAACAGCTGAGGACAGCAAGGGTGTGTTTGTTCTTTTCAATGGCCTCCAGATGATGGAGTCACTTTGCGGGCAATACGCGGACTAATTAAGCCTTGTGCTCATCTCCTGAAGGGATTGAGCTCCATTAAAGTGAAGATGAATGACCAACAGGAGGGATAAGTTGTCTCTCTAATGTGACCATTCCTTTTACGGAGGCTGGTAAAGTCGGGCACAAGTGTGTGGGTTTTGTTGGCATGTTTATTATTAGGGCTGTGATGACGTATGTGGCCAGTAGATGGCAGCCCTGAATCACGCAACAACTGGAGTCATGTACAGTAAGATTTCATACCGCACTGATGTCTTTTTTAAATCATGTCAGAATCTTCTTCTACGTAACACTCCCTTCAGGGGTTGGGCACAAAGAGTCTTTAATCAAATGAAACCTGAATAGAGTAAAGATAAAGTTTTTTTTTTTTTTTATTAACAATAACATAATACATTTGAGATATTGACTCTATACATATTTCCTTTTTTATTTGATTTATTGTTTGCATTCTAGTTGTTGATTTAATAATAGTCTTTTATAAATAACATATTTGTAACTTTATTTGTATTATTCCGTTGTGTTAATTGTGTTTTGGTTTTAGTTTACTCTTCTTTTAAAGAAAACATTTAACTATGTATTGCAAAGTTTGAAGTAATTCAGTTGTGCAGTTCAGAAGCACATTTGACTGAATCACAGTCTTCTCGGTGGTCAAGGAAAATTGGGTGAAGAAAATGCGTTCTAATATATTTAAACAAGCATTTTGAAATGAAATATTTAAACAGACATTTTATTAGGTAAACTACTATGAGCCATATTAATAGAATATGATAAATACAAGAGCTAAATCATTATTATTTTTTTATAACAAATAAAATAATGCTAAGTTCTGACTGGCACCCATTGTGAAAGAGGTATTAATTCAACAATAGGCCTACGTTGATTTAGCAGAACTTCATGACATCATGCTGGGAGCTGTTGTGAATATTGTAGTTACAACCCCAATTCCAGTGAAGTTGGGACGTGTTAAGTATAAATAAAAACAGAATACAATGATTTACAAATCCTGTTCAACCTATACTTAATTGAATACACCACAAAGACAAGATATTTCATGTTCAAACTGATAAACTTGATTGTTTTTAGCAAATAATCATTAACTTAGAAGTTTATGGCTGCAATGAAGGTTCATTCATCGATAAAACAAAAGCAATAAAACCAAACCTTTTCAAATCTCTCCCATAACATTTTTTTTTTTTTTTCTCTTAAGGTTTTTGTGTAGTAATGTTTTAGTGCAATTCTATCTATGTCCAGTTCACAGTATTGGTACGATATACAATATGTGCTTTTTAGCTATTAAAATGTATTCAATTTAACTATATGAATGATAGAAAACCCACAAATTACATCCATTACTTATGAATGCCTTTTGTACATAACAAACGAAAGTTGGCACAGGCCCCTGAGCATTTGGCAGCGCTATAAGGCCTGGCCCTCCCCTCGCTGATCAGAGGCAAACTTGCCGACGCCACTGTGTCGCATTCTGGGGATAGCTGCACATAAGGACGCTGTCATGTGCCACCTGGCCCTTGGCCCCGTCGGTCGGGAACTCTCACTGACCTCTCCATTAAAACTCGTTTGCCATTGAAAGCCACGTCAGAGAGAGCCCCCAGGGACCACTTGCATGCATTCCCCCAGTGATGAGGACAGAACAGAGGGTGATTGCTGACACCTATTGGGATTTTTATTTTATTTTTTTCATCGTCTGCCCTCTTGGCCCCCTCCTCTTCCCAACTGGCTCGTGAATCCGCCGGGTCCCGAGAAGGAAACAGTTGCACATCAAAGTTTGTCCGCTTGGTCCGCGGCCAACAGACCACTCTGTGCCTTTCATCCCATTACGAACCAACATAAGCTCTGGAGAGAGAGCAATCTGATTAATGGAAAACCAGAAAGATTCTGGAATAAATAATTGTTAAAGTATCAATCAAGAATTTCTGCGTTTTACTGTCTTGACAGATAAACAATGTTCGGTATGTACCTTCTAAAGCAATGGATGCACTCAAATTATAATTAACCATCATCCAAACAATGTTCGTAGTAAATTTCCTTGCCCACACAGTTTCCTTTTGCCTCATTACTTCATTTAATGGCTTTAGACTAAACACTAATCATAGTCAACTTCTCCTGAGAGGTTCTAATAAATCCCCAGTTATTCCCCCACCTCGATTTTTTTTCACTTGCTTCCCAGTATTGTCTCCAGCCCGATGTACCAAACAGGTGTTTGAGTTGTTTTCTACATTTGGTCACCAAACTTAAGACCCCAGCTTGTCGCAGACACAGCATTAACCCCGACAATGACATGTGCCATTAGACCTCACATGTAGCCTGCACCGTGTTTGTCTGGAGTGCTCCTCAGCTAAATGATAATATTTGCTTAAAGAGCTGAGAAGAGATGCTAGAAGGCCCCTTACACTTGGTGTGACTGGCTGGAAAGACATCATCTTCACCTGTTGCCGGTCAGGGGTTAATGCTCTAAGCTCAAAGGTTTTTTCCACAAAGGTGGTTAGGAACTCTTGCTTTTAGTGGCTGTAAGAGTTTCCACATGGCATGCTGAATGTTTGAATCAACAATGAGGGTCCATCGATGAGATGGGCCACTAAATGTTTTGGATTATATTTCTATATATTGTTGGTTTTTTTGTCATTAATTAATATATCCCAAAATATTGTAGGGGGGTGTTGTACATAAATGTATTTTATGCATCTCTTTTGGATCATATAAAAGTGATCCATCCATCTATTTTCTGTATCGCTTCTCCTCACTAGGGTCGCTGCCGTGCTGGAGCCTATCCCAGCTATCTTCAGGCGGGAGGCGGGGTACACCCTGAACAGGTCACCAGCCAATCGCAGGGCACTTATAAACAAAGAACCATTTGCACTCACAATCACAATTTAGAGTCTTCAATCAACCTAGCATGCATGATTTTGGGATGTGGGAGGAAACCGGAGTGCCCGGAGAAAACCCACGCAGGCAGGCGGCGAACATGCCAACTCCACACAGGCAGGGCCGGGATTTGAACCCCGGTCCTCAGAACTGTGAGGCAGATGTGCTAACCAGTCGCCTAACGTGCCACCTGGAACCAAAATCATTCAGGTTAATTTTATAACAATGAAATGAATAGAATTTTGAAGGAAAATCCTACAAAATTCCACATTTCCACACTAGAATTGAAATAATTGACAAGCTGCAAGCAACATTTTATCATACCAATACCAATACAGCAGCACATTTATTTTCATTCCTTACAATTTCCTTCATTTGATATGCGAACGTGAAAACAACAAAACTCTCTGCCTGAACAGTAGTCCATCCATCCATCCATCCATTTTCTGAGCCGCTTCTCCTCACTAGGGTCGCGGGCGTGCTGGAGCCTATCCCAGCTGTCATCGGGCAAGAGGCGGGGTACACTCTGAACTGGTTGCCAGCCAATTGCAGGGCACATACAAACAAACAACCATGCGCACTCACATTCACACCTACGGGCAATTTAGAATCTCCAATTAATGCATGTTTTTGGGATGTGGGAGGAAACCGGAGTGCCCGGAGAAAACCCACGCAGGCACGGGGAGAACATGCAAACTCCACACAGGCGGGGCCGGGGATTGAACCCGGGTCCTCAGAACTGTGAGGCTGACGCTCTAACCAGTCGGCCACCGTGCCACCTGAACAGTAGTCACATTCAACAAAGAAAGTTGAATGTGAGTTTTCTCATCCAGTGGATATTAATTTTCTCGCTTGTTCTTTTCTTAACACCCCTTGTGGAGGGCGGACATTCGTTTTTCAGATGTGTTGCAAGAAAGTTAGGGAAAGCGAAATAAAAAAATTCCATAAAACAATAAAAAGAAAACAATTTCAGGAAAATGAGAATCATATCTGAGTTATTTCAATGCAGCAACGTAACAAAAAAACATACATAGTCGAATACAGACATTTTCTCCATAGGATATTTTTAAAGAATGAAATCAATGTACTGTACTGTTATTTTTATAAGTGTAATTTTAACATAGCTGGTCATATAATTGCATTAAGAAGTTCTACAAGCAATTGTTGTTGTAAAGAAAGCAATACAAATGTGTAGCAAACAAAGTGCAACCAAACAGATGAAAGAAATGTCTTGCAAATTTCACACATCACACAAAACTGTCTTGTTAACAAGCCAGACAATGAATGAATGGATAAAAAAAATTGGAAATTATGTGAAATCAGGCTTCACAATGGTCAAGAATTGAGACATTCTTTCAGTTTTCGGATGGTTTGGGTGTGTCGCTAAATGCTCTCAAAATCCCGCCTCCCCGGAACTTTCAGCCGCCAATCAAAGACGTGCCTCCTCTCATGGCTCTTCCTAAGCAGGGAGAGAATAATTCGTAGCAATGCACATTGGACGCCACATGCTGTCTTGGGCCGCAGAGAGACATTCTGGGACGGCCACCCCTTTCTCTGCATTGAAATTCAGCAGGCATTAATCAACGGCGTAAGACGGCCCTTGCGCCGTTGCGCCGCTGTTTCTCCAACCGCTGGCAAGCTGGCAAGGGACCGCGGGGTGGCGGATCCCGTTTGGTTTGCTGCTGCCTCGCAGGACGTGTGGGGTCAGACGGCAGAGACACTGTAGCCTATGGGTGTCAAACTCAATCTTGCTTTGGGCCAAACTGTAGTGAGGCCCTCCCTCAGAGGGCTGTTATGACTGGAAATCATGTAAATGTACAAAGGCCCCATTTTATTATTACTACATAAAGCATACATATTTGCGTTTCAGCATTCGCGGATTCATCAATTCATTTTTTGAGGGAACTGATCCAATTATTTGCAGAACTGCTCGCTTATTCACAATTTTTTTACCCAATCCCTGACCTTTTTAAAAAAATTTCAGGGGGGAAATATATATATATTTTCATGGCAATTATAATGAGAGTGAATTATTTGCAGAATTTCTGCATTCATGTTCAGGCCCTGCCCCTATCCCCATGAATAGTGGGGATCCACTGTAATAACAATGCATTAAACTTACACAGCACTTTTGCCCAGGGATAGAACAATGACATGGGCTCTGGCAGGGACACGAACCAAAGACTATCTGGTTTCAGATTATACAATTACCAACTGTGCCACTCCACCCACCTGTCCACAACAAATTGATGAATCACTAGTTTTTAAAACAACTGAAACGGTCATCTCGTTTTTAAAAAAATGTTTTGTTAACCATTGCTTGGAATATCTCAAGATATTAAAAGTGAATGCAATTTACAATAATTGTACAGATTTTAAAAAGAAACAAGAAGTAGGCATACATGATTTGCTTTTGCGGGCCACATTAAATGATGTGGCGGGCCGGATCCGGCCCCCGGGCCTTGCTTTTGACACATGCGGCGTAGCCCAAATAACACCAAAAACTTTTTCTGTTGCTGTTGTTTTATTGTTGTTGTTGTGGTCATAGTTTTATGGCCAACTGCACACTATACTGGTAGTAATGAGTCAGGTTATTGAATGAGGAAGTTGCTATTCCGCCAGCTAGCCACTGCATGGAATAATGCTGGTGGGTGTTTATATAGTGGGGGAAGACCTCATGCGAGCATACGCCCCAGCCCGCTGACGGTCACGGGACTAGTTTTTAGCCCCACCCAAAACAGAAGAAAAAAATAAGTCTTGAGCAATATTTCAACAATTCAGTACTATATTGTTCTCAGTCGGTATGGTTTCGGCATTATCCTAAAACATATTTAATGTATTTAGAAATAAAACAATGTTATGAGTGTGGTTGCACTTTAATATTGACAGAAGCCACCTTTGTCGAGAAGTTGTGTATTTATCTTTGCTAAATGGGCAGAGATGGGCAAATTTGATTATCGTAAGGGCAAAAAAAAATTTTCTCACAAATCCCAAGGCGAGACTGAACATGCACTTCCTATTGTCATACGAAAGTTAGGAGTATTTATTATTTATCTTATAATTAAAAACATACAAATGCTGCTAATTGCAGTAATGCATTATAACAGCTTTCATATATTATATGACAGTAACTTACCACTGCCCAATGCCTCTAACCATTTTTAACATGAATGATCGAATCTTGTGAGGCGTCATGGTGGGCAACGGGTGAGCCTCGCTACCTCACAGTTCTGAGGACACGGGTTCAAATCCGGCCTCACCTGTGTGGAGTTTTCATGTTCCTTTCGTGGGTTTTCTCCAGGTACTCCAGTTTCCTCCCACATCCCCAAAACATGCATGGTAGGTTAAGCGAAGACTCTAAATTGTCCGTAGGTGTCAATAGTTGTTCGTTTATGGTCGTTATTTTATATGTGCCCTGCAATTGGCTGGCAAACAGTTCTCTCTCGCCCAGAGTCAGCTGTCAATGATTTGTATCACTAAATGTTGAATTTGATTCACATGGCATCTACTCTGAGGAAGAAGCAGGTTGCTTAAGAGAGTGGACATGGGTGAAAATAAAAGAGTGTGAATATTTTAAAAGAGGCTCACTGGCTCCCATTTATATTGGTGAACGACATCTTTCAAAAATTCTCCTGGTCGCAGGCTCCAATGTTCACCACCAACATCTTGTGCGTAACAATCAGGGGTTACAAAATATGAAATGGCAGCGTAACAGGCTGAAATAAAAACTGTTGCTGTTAGAGGAATACAAACTGTTGGGATGTCACTGGGCTCCCATCGACCTGTGTTCTCCAAAGCAGTAGAGCAGGCTGAGCAGATAACTAGGCCATCATGTAAGAGATCCCCAAATAACATGCACTTGTAAGGCTCTTTTTAATGGTACAAGTGGCGTATGCCACTTTTAACCACATTTATCTCCGGGATTGGGATTCAGTGGCTAATTAGCTTGAAAAACAATAGCTCCCTGATCACCATTCCATTGTGCTCAGTGTCATTGTGTGGTGGATCTGATTACCAACTTGTGATAAACAAGGAGCTAAATTAGATGTGCAGTTGTTGCCATTGTCCCCGGTTTGTGATACCGAACCCGCACTCGCTTTAAGTCCTTTGTACACGGTATGTACGCGCCAAAGCGCACAGGCAATCCCGAAAGAGTCCCTTTAGTCCCAGATGGGGTAAAAGTGTATGGTAACTGACAGTTGCCCGCTTTCTGCGGTCACCTTCCACTAGCTAGGCCGAAGTGTAATTAAACCCATGAGTCCAGTCCAAGCAGTGGGCAGCTTAAGATGGAATATTAATGTAGCTTTGATGGATGGAGTCTAAAGTGATTTCTTGCGGCAGAGCGTGGGTCGCAGGCCAGCTGGTCTCGGGTCAGAGAACTGGATGGGGGGCAGATGCTTATTGGCCATCTTTGCCTCTACTGATGGAGCACAATTGATTAATGTCCCCCAATTAAGAAAACATTAAAAGCTACATTTTCCAAAGCACAGTCTTGTGTCCTACAACACATGGCCGGCATTTTGTGTATCCCCAAAGGCACCAGAGAACAGACCGGCTCAGTTTGCATGGAGTCCACACTTGGCAAATACCCACGGCATTAACTGCCCGGCATGTTGAGCGTTTATTGTTAATGGTGCAGCTTTGAGAAGCATCGACTTAGGCGGCCATTTTGATATGAAGACACCCGCGTCAACAACAGACACTTCTTTTTTGTGGATCTGTGAATCCTTGATCTCAGCTGATACTAAAACAGTCAGCTGTTCATTTACCCCCCCCCCCCCCCCCCTTTAGTGTCCTGTTGGTATTCATTTGTATTTTTTTAGAACATCACATTAAGCATACCACACAGTACTAACATGATTTTAGCAAGTCGTTATACAGTAATGTTCTTCCTTTTCTTAACACCACTTGGTGAAGGTGGTTGTCCCTTTTCGTGTAGTAACCGGCAAAGACGTACTACTCTTATCCTTCAATGCTTGTTGAAGTGGCTTGCAATGTAAGGAATATTTTTTTTTTCATAAAAAGTTACATTTTGAATCGTACCTGGGGGGTGTTTAACTTTACAAGTCCCTCTGTATTAATGTTGAAACACTTCCTTGACTGTAGGCATGTCAGGCCCTGGCTTGAGTTTCGCAGGAATTTTTTGGGCTTTATGAACATTAAAAACGGAATAAATTAGCTGTTAGTCATCCCTCATTTACTTTTTATGCCTTTTGACTGTATCAATGTGATGCATTGTTGGCAACTAACAATGGAAGGTTTAAAACACAACACAGCAGATCACATGCTTTGAGACGAGTATCTGTAAGTAATATCTCTCTCTCTCTCTCTCTCTCTCTCTATATATATATATATATATATATATATATATTCCTCAAAACAAGCACCAGTTTTTATGCTCTTGAATTTATGCCCAGCCTTACCTATATTATATATTGTTCCGTACGTGATCCATGGCCTCCCAGAGGAGATGGAGTGAGTGTCCTTGTTATTCTGCACACAAAGTCTGTAATGGTGTTGTAACAAGAAGCCTTGAGCTGCCCATTAGAAATCCTGAAATTTCTTACAGGAAGCGCAGAAAAAAGGTAAAAATCTGTCACGAGGATGTTGTTAAATTGCTATAACCACACTACCAAAACACTGCTATTCATGGATATTCTTCCAGTATGCCAGTAAGTAAGACTGATCACATCCCTGAGACTATGCACGCCTCAAGCCGAGACGAGGTCAAGGCAGAGGACAACTGCAAGGCGCTTGTTAAGTGTCGGAGGCTCGTGCCGCTGGGACTCCCGAGCCATTCCTGGCGTCTCCCACAACGGCACGCTCGGGGGTCTCTCGTCCCACGGTACCCCTCTTGTCTGTTGCCCTCACCGTATTATGTCTAGACCTCCCTACACTCGGAGCGCAATAGACTCTTGATTCTATAGAAACCAAAAATAAACAAATCAGCAAAACAAAAGGAGAATGGGAGACAAAAAAGAGGCGACGGCAGGGGCACCGATAGGCTTCTGCATCTGTTTGAATCTGTCAGCACCCTGTCCACTAAACGCTGTGAGAGCCTGTTGTGTCTTTACCATGATGCTACAGAATAGCTGAGATAGCCGAGGGTGCATTAGATCATATCCTTTTCCATCTAATTGGCATAGGGTGCACAATGCCTTGAATACCAGAACTTGTACTAAAAACAATCAGAAAATGTCAGACATGTAACATGACAGGGCACTGCCATGTACATAATACATACATAATGTTTTCGGAGGATGTTCAGATTGTGAGCTTCCATTGAGTGATTGCTATTATGACAGCGCAGTAGTCAGGCTTGTTTGTCCAGGCACAGTGCATTATAGGTGATCAGTTTGACACAGGCGGCACTAACTTGTTATAGATGGACATGGATATAGGAACAATATGGCATATAAAAAAAATCTTCTAAAGTATCCATAAAACAAAACTATGCAGACGTATTGTATATTTAAAAGACAATACAAAAAAACATTTCAATTGGGAAAGCACCGAAGCCAAGAAAATTTATTTCTGTAGCATAAGCTAAATCAGGAGTGCTTGATAACAGAAACCCGGGTCTGATGTTCCACAGTATCAGTTTGTTTTTCAAATGAACAGTAATAGGGGCATATTATAAGTACTGCAATTCAAGTGATTAGTACACATTTGATTACACTTACACTTTGAACAAGGAGCAAACATTGACAGGAAATATTAATTACAAAGATAACAAATATATATTTTTTTTAAAAACTATTAGACCGTAGAAAAGCATATCAGGAGGGTTCTAGCAACTGACATTAGAAGAAAAGTATATTTGTATGTGTTTTAGATTTTGGGACAAACATTTAAAATTGGTCATTAAGATTATGAACATTTGTAAGCTATTTTTTATTCTTCTTAAAGGCCATCCATGTGTTAAAGTTAATACTTTAGAGGTAACGCAGAAGTATAGTGTAACATATTACAATTCAGAGAAGTACTATTGTAATGTAACTAATTCTAAATGACTAGCTTTTGTATTGTACATTCGGTTCTTCTTATTTTAGTAATACTGATGACTTGCCGTATTATACTGAGCAACCATGACAGAGACGTATGTATTACTTTCCTACATGGCTACAATTTTAATTTCTGGTTCTCCAGTCACATTTGATCTCACCGCTACTGCTACCCTTGGTGGCGTAACAAGAAAGTAAAACATAAAAAAAGCAGATTGTTCTTGGAATGCTAACCCCGCTAAAGTCTTAAAAGATACGCAGGAATTTAAGTAATTCATGACGGCGGTTCAATATCGTTTTGGCATACTTTTTTTCCCATAAAATTATGGACCAGTGTCAAATTGTAAGATTTCAGGGGCATTCAAGTTCAAAAGTTCCACTGCCATTCATTATTAATCTATTTGGAGTCACAGCCACAGTGCCCATCATAATACAAATATTTAGATATGATCATGGACATCAAGACTTCTGATTGTGTCATGTGTGACAGTATCACAAGGGTCCATGACAAAAATCTTGAATTCTACATCTGTCACTTGTAAGAAAGTTTTTATTTTATAAATGTAATGTACGAGAAAGTCAACGGTTGTCAAGCTTTTTGTCTCTGATGACCCCAGAATAAGTGTTCACAGCACTTTCCTTTGCCTTTCTTCTGGCGATGGATAACTCAACATTTAATATTCCATTAAAGTTTCTAAAAAAAACTAAACAAAACAAAAAGAAGAAAAAAATAAACTTTACATGAGACAACACACGCGTGCCATTTGTTGGCAGCCAAAATGGGGATGACTATAAATTCTGTCCGTAAAGAGATCTTCATAACCATACTCATTGCAAAACTATGCAATTAACACTGCGTAGTTTGCAACCTGACAATTTGAAGCAAAGGTGCAGCCTGGATTTATTGCATGCAAACCAAGCCAGACATTGTTCAAGAGAATGTCAGCTTTCAAAACACCCGTACACGTGGAAACGCAACATACAAATACAACTCTAATAAAAGCGATGACTTATTGTGCAGATTGATTATTAAGCGCACGTCGATCGAGGTCAAACGCACGCCTTATCTGGATGTCATACAACGAGAGGAATCTTTAATGAAGGGTTATTGAGCTCCATATTTTGTAAGCACACCTGGTAAAGACAACTCCCACTCATTCGGCTGGCCTGCTATTATTTTACACCTGCTGCTCTTGTTTTGGAGTGACTCAATAACATTGCATCTGTACTGAGTATTGGACGTTGATGGAAAAAAATAAATAAAAGCATGGTATTCTGCCTGTTGGCACATAAACATCTGTTGGTAATTTTTTTTAGAATACTTCAAGCGTGAGGCTATTGTGCTTCCGATGATTGTTATCGCCTAACATAACGCGTAATACCGGATGTCCAGAATTGTATTTTTATTGAGATTCAGTTTACTACCTAAGCCCCTTAGATACAGATGTTTCAATGCATGCCCGGACATTATTGCTTTCTACTGTAGTTGGTACGTACTGTATGTTTTCTGTCTGTCTGTCTCATCATTGATAAAAACATGTCCAGGGATGGTAACTGAACTACTGTAACTTCTCAATAATGGGCATTTAAATGTCTTCTTATTTATAAGAAAAAAAATAATAATCTTGGGCAAACAGGAACAATTGCATTTTTTCATTACTTGAGGGAGCAGGACTGATATGTGCTCTGAAACATGCTAAACTCTGCCAGTAAAGTCTTCCTTCATCACAAATGTACAAGTAAAATAAGAACAACTGTAGCCGCTGCTAAGCTTTGCCTCAGTTTATTTTTACTTTTGCCTTAATTTGTTACACTAACAAAGTCAAACATTTTAGACACAGCTCTCATTATGATACAGGATAGTTCTGCACTGTTAAAAAACTATAGCCACAATTGAAAAAAACAAACAAACAAAAAAACACTGTGTTACATTTATACCTCTCTGACAGTGTCAATCAAAACTATTGTATCTATTACCATCTTTGTGGAGGCAGAATATTTGATACAGCTCTTGTATTCATGTACATTATGATGTACAGTTGCATATGAATAGCCCAGTATTACATTAATATGATATTATAAGTTACAAACTACTGTATGTAGGCCTCGATCAGACTACAGAATTTTAGTCCCGTTATTGGTCCGATTTTCTATCACAGGTGATTTCCCAGATCAGGCTTGACATATTTTGAAAGGACAAAACTCCTTGTTATGTGACATCTTCCATGACCAACAATTTGGCCCTATGATAGCCCTATGACTTCAAGGTCTAGCATATTTGATTTTGTGGATATACAAACCTGAAAACCTGAACTGGATAAGCAGCATAGAAAGTGAATCACAAGAGCACTCTGGAATAGCATATTAGCATTTTGTTTTGTGTTGTTAGCATCCTCTTGATTATTAGTTTTTAAGAGGTCTAATTAGCCCAATTTATTTCTTCATTTCATAATTCCTCCTACATCCAACAACTGTCTAATTTCCAAGATCTGTTCTACTCACTTCTTAGGTCATGAGTGCAAGCATTTATTTATTTTTTTATTAAATAGTTTTCTATGGACTTTTCAACATACAAGGTTTACATCAATGAAGCGGATGTTGTTTTACACTACATCAAGGATCAAGACTGTCCTTAATTCAGTTTTCAATGTTTGACTGTCTTGTTTGTATGACATCACTGCGTTTGGTTAAATGTTAAATTCTAATGCCATTTTTGAAAAAAATAATAATAATAATAAATAAATAAATAAAAAATCCTATTTCACTATCCCTGCCATGCACTCAAAAGCCTTTGAATACCTTTTTCATGTTAGGACATAGATTTGAAAACCAAAGGGTTATAAGCACAAAGCATCTTTTGACACCATATAGGCATAGTCCCAATCAAGCCATACTTTTTTTTGATCAATTATCCTCATTGTAATCCTTAAAGGGGAAATTTAACTTCTTCTCTGCTGTATATTTGTGTTGCGCAACACAGAGAACCAGATCAGACACATACAGGTATGCGAAGAGAGATGTCAAGAGTGAATCTTGAGCTGGGTGGGGTCGGTGTCTTGTTCAAGGGCACCTCGACAGTCGTCAGGAAGCAGACTAGCATCTCTCCAACAACTAGTTGCCACTTTGTCCACAACGGGACCTAAACCTGGACCATCCAGTTCCAAAGCACAAGGCCATAAAGATGAACTAGTGCAATCAATAAGACGACCCAGTAACATGGATCGGACGTACCACACTCCAACGCAATAAAAGCACGGAACAATATTTCAGCCACATCACTGATGAGTAGCAGGAGTCGCCTTGAGAGGAGCCTCATGCAGTGTTATCACGGGTGGAAAGGGGGTGTGAACAGCGGCAGAGATGCCGCCGAGGTCAAGCCTTTAATAATGATTACAAACTGAAGCTGGCTGCTGGAGCGACAGGCTGCAGCTGTGGGCCGGCCGGCCTTTGAAGTGCCCCCCGCCTGTTGCAGAGTCCCAGGCCCCCTCGCATGAGGAGACGCTGGAACTATGTGACTGCCTGTGGGAAAGAATGTCATGCGACGCCAGGGTGACGGAGCGCTGGATGGCTGAAGCGCGGAAGGCTCGGCTGGTACTGCTTGTGGGGTGGTGGGCCGAACATTGGCGACCACTGGGGATGGCACAGGGAGACGAGGGAGACAGAACAGGGCTTAGGACAAAGCCGGTGTTCTTTAGTTTCACACACTTCCAGGATGAGGTTCCATCAGGTTAAAAAAAAAAAAAAAAATGTACAAGCACAAAATTGTACTGTTTCATGTCTTTTTATGACGGAGGCTAGGGATTCTGTTGTGGAATTATTCTGTATAAATAAACTTTTGTGACAATCTGAATGGTTTTTGAAGTGACTCCCTAATGGCCTGTGGTTTCCACTGCACGGTACCTACTCAGCTTTTTTAAAATTTATTATTATTATTTTTTATCCACATTGTTAGCAAAGTCAGATACTATTTCCACTTTCTGATCTTCCAAGTTTGATACCACACGAGTAACCTAAAACCACTTTTGGTCCCTCATTGGTCAAGCTGATTTGTCACTGCCAGATCATTGAAACAAAGAAAAGAAATAGCTAAATGTAATGCTAACGTTCGTGTATCACGTTGCTGTGCCTCAACTTTGCATGCTGAAGTACTGTCCTCCACAGTCTCGACTTTGCCGTAACATTTTCTTGCTGCACTCATTCGACTCTCAAATAAAATTATCTCATATACTGAGAAGGAAATGCATTCAATATGGTTTTTATAACCTCCTACTTTACTATTTTTAGTGTCTGGTTTCTTGTCCCTGTTAGTTTTCTGTCTTCCATCAAATTTGTTTGGGTGCATTCATTTATTATAGCACTGTTAGAGTTTTCATTGGCCTATGTGGCAGTTGGGCCCCAAGATCTCTGCCTAACAACAAGTGACCAGGCAAATGCAAAATAAATCTGAGAAATTCTTGCACTTATAACGACATGATAGGGATTTCTTTTGCTGTCTACACCAACGGAAGAAGTTAAAAAAGGCAAGAAGGGATCTTATTAATTAAACTGTAACAACCTGAAATTAAACCACATTAGAGTTGTACATAAATTATTAGGTTATATAAAGAGACATTTGCTAAGGAACGTAAACCCTTTGCCCTCTTTTGAGTCTTGACATTCACTGGAAGGTTTTATAGCTGATCTGCCTAATTACTACCTGCCGAGCCATCTTGCAGGTGAATTATTATACACATAAAGTTTATCGTGGCAGGAATCCAAATGTTCACTTAACTTGCAAAATAAGCGTTGAATGATAAAAGCTTTGTGGTTGGGACACGATTGGGGTGGAAATATTTTATGTTTGTCATCTACTGTCAAGCTAGCATTTTTAAAATGTGTATAAAATGTATGAAGTAGTCAAGGGTATTTTTGAACAAACATGTACAGTACTAACTGTATCCTGACTGAAAATTTTAATGATTTGAAAGTTTGTACATAACTGAACTTTTGCATTAACTTTATTATTTGTTTTTATTTATTTTGCTCCCCCCGCAGTTGTGAGATGTGATTTACAGTTCTTGATGGTCTCTGTTGTAAAATATCCATCCATCCCTTTTCTACAGTTTATCCTGTTGAGGGAAGTTTGGGCCCACCCACGCCCGTCGTTTTAAGGGGCCGTGCCTGCCCACCAAGATGCTTGTGCCCCCCCACTTGAGGCAACGATCGCTAAAAATACACAAACATTGAAAATTTTTTGTTTATTTAAATTTAAAAATGTATTTGTTGTTTTATTTTATCATAGTACCAGGGGATGAACTGGCAAAGAGGCCCACTGAGCAAATGCCCAGCTGGCAGTCCACTTGCGTCGTTGTTGTTTTTTCCTTTTTTTCTAAGAGACCGGCCCACAATTTAGAGGAAGTGGTCCATTGGTCTGTCTTCAATATAGACAGTGTCCAGTACTCCTGGACACTGCAATAATGTATACATTTTTCACAGTATACGTACGGTGTATATACATATAGTCCCCTTGAAGAAAAGTCCGCCAACCACAACTGGTAGTATACAGTATACAGTTTTTTAAAAAAATTTATTTTTTTGGTTTTATAATGCCTTTTTGAATGTAACAGATTTGTGCAACGCTGCAATGAAGGAGACATGACATCAC
The DNA here is from genome assembly GCF_024500385.1 of Phyllopteryx taeniolatus. Classification (NCBI taxonomy): domain Eukaryota; kingdom Metazoa; phylum Chordata; class Actinopteri; order Syngnathiformes; family Syngnathidae; genus Phyllopteryx; species Phyllopteryx taeniolatus. Next base: position 5,530,221 of record NC_084509.1, on the reverse strand, counting down.
CAGCGATACAGCGAGAGCTTCCGCCTTTAACAAATGAGTGGAAGAGAAGAGGAGCAGCCGCGTCATGACATCATCCATTCCATAACAATGATCCATTGTGTTGCATGGGCTTCTGCACTCTGCCAATGGCTGTCCATAAGTTTTATTTGGCATTTTATAGCCGTTAGATCACATGCGCACTATTGCCTGCTCAAAAGGTGGCTGAGTGACTAAAAGTGAGCATATAGCAGGAAGGCAGGGATGGGGGGAGCACGAGACCACCGTGATTAACACAAGTCCACTTTGAGCGCCATGCTTTCATATCCTGCATGTGGATTTCCGTTCAATTTCCCATCAGCAGACACAGAGCAGCTAAATGACAGTGAAGCAAGATAACTTAATGAGCAGCAAATCCCCTCTATTTTTGACTGAGAGTATGACTTCCAGCAGGGTCATTGAGGATTTTAACTCTCTAGTGGAGAAACGTTTTTGTCTATGAATACGCTTTGTGTTATGTGCAATAATAAGACTGTTCTAGGGTGAGTTTCTATAAAAAATAAAAAATAAAACGTTCACTTCTTTCATTTTTGTTAAAACTGTTTTGTTACAACTGTCAGTTTGACATAACAGTAGTGCATTAGGAAAATGATCTTTTAAAAAAATTAGACCTCTCTGGCCCCATCGTGTACCTTTGTCTTTATTTGGATTTGTGAGAAGCCACCGTGCCTGAGGAAAAACAAGCAACCACAAACAGTGTGACTGGCCGAAAACAGCGTGACTGGCCGCAAACATTCTCGTGCACTCGCTGGCACACTCACAGGGGGCACACCCCCGCGTCCTTGTGCTGTTACGCTGTTCCCCGTTATTTTGGGCTCGAGGAGCTTTGCTGAAACCATTATGTTATGTTATTATGTTATATCCACGGTTAACAACAGAATTTAAAAAGAAAGGACTGGGGATGAAACAAGGGTGTACAGAGCAGCTGCCTTTCAGAGATGAAAGGGCAGACAAGACAATTCAGAAGCAATGCAAAGCAACAATAGCAACATTTCTGCTCGTCAGGTACGTTTATCACTACTTTTTGATTTTTAATAGATTGTACATTGCAAAAAAATAAAACTTCAAACTGATATCATTTAGTGTCACAGTAACATTGCTGTAACATCATGGGTGGGGTCAATAATACAATATTTTATCGTTAAATGTTTGAATATAGGATGTCCCGCCCCCAAAAAGTCATTATTTGAAATATGAATATCTGAATAACTACATGCCCCAGGCAAAGAGTAATAAATCACAGACACACATTTTCCTTTTTGTCTTCCTCTTTAAAAATGTTCATGGCCTGTACAAATCTGCTTCTCTGTTTGGTGTATTTCCTCCGAAATGTAGGCTACGCTGCACACTGTTGTTTAACTTTGTGTGACAAGGGTCGTGGGAGTGCTGGAGCCTATTGTGTAAGGATATTCTAACACACAAATTGCCCTTTAGCCTGATGAAAAAGTAAAACAAATATAAACTCAACTTGTAAGTTTAACTTAGTTTTTGCAATTTAAATCTACATTTGACATATTTTCTGTGGGAATTGGCTTTACTGTTCAACTCAGAAATTATGTGAATTTTTTTGGAAGACCTTGTAATAACAGTATTAATTATATTGACTGTTAACAATGTTAAACGGGTTCTTGATAAACTACCAGTAAAGTTAAAAGAGTTGCTGACAGTCTTCAATTGTCATTATTTTGGTGGGAGAAAATTATTTCAGAAATATGAATCAGTAGAGAGGTCAACCAGCATCCCGGATTGAAATCTAAGCGATAGCTTAACCCGAGGATAGACATACACATGAAATTGATTCCAATTCCAAGGAAATTGAAGGTCACTCAATCTCCTGAAAGGGAATATTTTTAATTTCTAAATTTAGACTGTACACAGACCACAACCAGCACAAGTTCATTACAACATAAATCAAATAGTCCATTGCCAAAATAATGTGTAATATCTTAAAGCTATTTACTCTGACAATCCACGACCCAATAAAAACATACTGGTGGAAAAAAAATAAAAAATCAGTTTAACTGTCTGCCAATTTCAGGATAATGGTATGGCTTGGATTAGAGGCCATAAATACATGGTCCAACTGAAACGAAACAGCAAAAAAGGACATTAATGGTGGATGTGTTGGTGTTGGAGGGGACAGAAATCTGCATGTAAAAGTGACCACTTGGGTCCATATGAGGGAATTTCGAAAGTATGGCCCTCATAAAAATAAACACATTTAGACTTCACATCTTGTTGCCAGGCACACAGTCAGAGTCTACAAATGGCTTCTTAGCCATGGTGTCCTTCTTTACTTGCTTTCCGTCTAGTTCAACTTGTTCACATTAGACCTGTCTTGCCAGTGTTCTACAATCTATTTTAACACACTACACATGACAGTATGCAGAGATGGGAGTAAGGTACATATGTGCAAGTCTCAAGTCACTGTGGAATCAAACAAGTCAAGTCAGATCAAGTCATTACTTGCAAGGCGCAAGTCAAATCATACAATCTTGCTCCATTCGCAACATATAATGGAGTGGTAATAAAATGTTTTTTTTTCACAAATCATAACACTAAAAAAAAGTATTCACACCTTATAAAAGTTGAAAGTTGAGTATGAACAACAACTGAGATCATAACTGATTGAATTTATTCCACTGACTTGTTTTAAAGTTGTATTTCAAACTCAATTTAACTGAACTTTATTTCTGAACAAAATATGCTGTGTACTTTGTGATGACAGCTTCTACTTTAATTAAATCACTCAGTTGGGTTTGTTAATTTATTTAGAAGCCCTGACTCACTCCTTTTTTTAAAAGTTATTATTTATTTTTATCTCCACAATGTTAGCAACACCGCTTCACTTCTTCTGTATTCTGGAGTTGGCATTATATTTTAGGCGCTACTTTCTGCTCTAGAGTGCACGAGAGAGCTAAATAAAGAGATAGACTTTTGTGTGCCTATGAACCAAAACAGCCATGCCGATTGCCATCTTCTTGCAGACTTCATGGACAGCATAGTCCTTGAATCCAAATTTTATTATCTTTGGAGCTCCTTCCGTCATTGTTCATGCAGGTGGCTACTTCACACTGGCAAGAGTGCAACAATGCAGACTGTGTTGCCAAGTTGGTGCGAACGACCCCCAAAACATTTCTTTCGTTAAAAAAAAAGGCAAACTCTAAATTAAAATGTAAATTTCCAACTCTAAATGAGACAACTTGTCAAGTCATATATTGTGGTCAACTCAAGTCTATTGGCTAGCAAGTCTAAAGTCAAGTCAAGTCTTTCTGAAGTATTTGGTAAGCAACTCAAGTCGACTCAAGTCAAGTCAATTGACTCGAGTCACCCCATCTCTAACATTATGTTATATACCGCCAGATGTGATATTGAAGTCCTTTACTTCAACCAGAGGTGTGGACTCGGGTCAGACTCTAGTCATGAATTTGATGACTTTAGACTCAACTTGACAAAATGTCACAAGACTTGCAACTCAACTTGGACTTGAACCGCAATGACTTCACTCGGACTCAAGCCCATTGATTTTAAAAGACATGCTATTTTTTCCAAAGTAGTGAGATACCAACACTCTGCAACTCTCTCTCAATAGCTCATCATGTCAAAGCTTTTTTTATTACAGGAATTTCAGAATGATGTTACCATATTGTTGATGTTTTCAACAGATGTCACCCAGGTGGAAGTGTTACACCATACTACAGCTTTATTACAGCTTATTTCTTTTAACAGTTAACGCCCTGTTGTGCACATTCATGTAAAGGAATTGACCAGCAGGTTACTCTTTCACACACTGCTTAAAGTAATGGTTTCATTGAAAAAAAAAAAAAAACATAAAAAACACAGCACAACATAAATCAACAATAAATGTGGCAGTTACATAAGGTACACATTCCATGAAGTACTGGTAACATACATAGAAACCACAACGACAATTAATGCAACAATATGGACGTTATTTATTGTAAAATAAATAATTAAATGAATAAAAATCTACATTGCACTGTGGGAATCGCATGGCTTGACGTCACCAATGCTTGTTTTCGTTAGCATTTGCAGCTCGCTTTGTGAGCAATCACGCAAATAGTTACACGGCGGACCGGCCATGCACTGTCTGGGCTTCCTGTTCATTACAGTCTGGTTTAGTCAGTGTAGTGTTCTTGTATTTCTTTTTTTTATTCACTTTATTAATCGCTCAGCACACAGCTAGCATCTATTCTACATGAAGCAACATTCTTCTTCGTGTCCCTCTCTTCTTTGCATGTTATTATGTAATATTTTCATGTAGTCCCCCCTAGTGTTCCGACTGAGATACCACAGTTGAATTGAATACAATTGTGCCTTTATAACAAGGTGACAAACTTGTGTTCCTATTTTTTTTAAATGAATGCCTTGTTTATGATACTCACAAGAAAACTGAAACCTATTTATATTGGTGTTTTATTTATTTTTATTTGTGTTTGAAATTGCCTCACTTGAAATGTTTGTAGATGACAAAATGCTGTTTCCTGTTATAGGCACAATATGAATTTAAGAAAAAACGAAAAATTGATTATCTAAAAGATTGTTAAGTGAAATTATCAAGCGAAATGGCTCATTTTCTCTTGTGTATTCATACGTGCTCTTTAACCAAACAAAAATATATTTTAGCCGATTGCTTGATTATTCGATAGAATTGTCAATAGGATACTCGATGACTAATTGCAGCACTACTGGCTGGAAATTCTTATTTGTGACAGGTCTGTTTAATGTCACTTCAGGAATAAAGTGAGAAAAAATAAGTCATAGCAATGCCACATTCTATGACTTACTTTCTCTCACTTTTCGTGTAGAATAACTGAAAACGTACTATCAAACGGTTTTGAAGGGGAAAAAATAAAAACAATTTTGATAACTGAATATGGATTTTAAAGTGTATTAAATATATAACTATTATATTTATTAACTATATAAGTATATAATATATTAATTAAATATATAAATATTCATCCATCCATCCAATTTCCATACGATTTATCCTCACTCGGGTCGTCGGGGGCGTGCTGGAGCCTATTCCAACTATCTTTGGGCGAGAGGCGGTGTACACCCTGAACTGTTTGGCAGCCAATCACAGGGCACCTATAAACACACAAAGATTCGCAGTCACATTCACACCTACAGGCAATTTAAAGTCATCAATCAACCTACCATGCATGTTTTTGGGAATATGTGAGGAAACCAGAGTACCCGGAGAAAACCCACGCACGCACGGGGAGAACATGCAGACTCCACAAAGGCAAGGTCGGATTTGAAGCCGGGTCCTCAGAACTGTGAGGCAGACGTGATAACCAGTCGTTCACCGTGCCGTGTGTATAAATATTATTTATATATTAAAATATAGCCTTAAAAGGACTCGGGACTTGCTTGTCTCAATTGGGACTTGACTTGGGACTTGAGGGCAAAGACTTGAGACTTGTGACTTGCAAAGCAATCACTTGGTCCCACCTCTGACTTGAACATAATTGAAAAGTAAACACATCAATGCAGATTAAGGGGCTAACTACTGCAGGCTATTACCTTAACATAACAGGTTACCCTGTTCAGATATTTTGAAGGAGAAACCAACCCAAGCCTCTGATTTTTTATGACCCGCGTTATAAATGAAACCATTCCCCATAAATATGTGGACGTCTCCTCCTGTGACCAATAACAGCGCTCGGCCTGATGAGTGTGCCATAATGTGATGTGGAAGTAAGACGAAAAGTTGTGCATGTGTACTGGCAGCCATCGGGTGTCTGTGCTCTATTCAAGCACACAACCGCAGGGTAATGTTCCCCTCTGCCACCATTAACTTCCATAGCCTTGCATGTTCCTCAGCCAGTGTAATATTGAGCTACCTGGCACCCGTGCAGCTTGACATTAAACTTTATTTTTTCATTCAGCTCCACAAGGCGTCACGGTAGACGTTTCCCTGCTAACAGACTATTTTCTGACAAAACAGCCATCTTCAATGCAAAGGGTGAATGACCTTTTATCGTGAGAATATTAGAATATAAAGTTGGAAATGTTCCATGGAAACTAACAGGAATGTATGAGAATTAACTAGAATGTGTGTCTTAGTCATTTCGTTAATGACAGTTTTTATGATTTTGCCTTTATACACCTGTGGATTAGAAATGTGATTGAAGTGTAGACTTTCAGCTTTAATAAAAATGGTTTCCCCCCCAAAATGTATGGCATTCATTTATTTCAAGGGCCATTGAGTATTTGAACAGTTGACTTTTTGAATTTTAATCATATCTATTAGCTTAAATTTATTATCTTAAAAATTGTTTGCATTAATGACTGCTTGAGGTCGAGAGCCTAAATGCTGTGCTAAACAAGTCCTTAATGGTAAAAGTCATATCAACTGTTCGTTTGAATTTTTAAAAATGTATTAGCTTTCATGTATGTCTGCGTATAGTAAAACATTATGTTCAATATTGTTGAACAGCTCGTATGGATTAATTAATTCCCATTAATTCCTCAGCTACTTTCAATGGAACATTTTTTAATTTTACCTTCCCTCCACAACCCAATGTCTCTTCCAACATTAATGTTATAAACCACAAATATATCAAAACGTCTATGTGATTTGGTATACAACTTCGAAATTAAAACAAAATATATCATTTCCTCAAGTGCAGATGGGGGAGGTGTCTTTTTGGGGCGATGCCTTTTTTGGTACAACCACGTTTTAGGAATACTCCAGCCGAAGGATGTAGTCTCTCCAGCGTGTCCTGGGTCGTCCCCAGGATCTCTTCCCGGTGGGATGTGCCCGGAACACATCACCAGGGAGGCGTCCGGGAGGCATTCGAATCAGATGCCCCAGACGTTTTAGGAATACTAATGAACAATATTTCCAAAAAGTAAATGAATCAGACTGTTGACTTACATTGGTGCTGCTGTTTTGATTAGGAATAGAGTTATCACAGGGATTCAAATGGGCTCAGCAGTTAACGCTTCAATGTCCGTTTTTCAATCATACACTTTCTACAGTGTCTATTAAGTGTGGTAATGACTCTAACTAACTGTATTGTTTGTTTGGCTTAAGTGAATGACATAGACTGCAAGGGATTTGGGTGCAGTGTCTATTATAGGGATGTATGCTGCATATAGTATTTTATTTCTTGTAACAGTCATTCGAAAAGAAGTGTTCAAATGTTCCTATTTCCACTCAATTTACACAGTCTTACAACAGTCACAATTTTTTTTTGTCTCCATATATTTTTAAACATATGCAGGTGGACTAATGAAACTTTGATTAATCAAACTGTTTACTTGCATTGATGATGCTGTTTTTTTTCTTAACAAAGAGTTAACAGAATTTCAAAAGGTCTCATTGGTAAGCTCTTTAATGTCCATTTTTAAATGTATCCTATCGATAACGTTCTTCAATGGTTGTTACTAACAGAATTTTTTCTGAAGAAATATATCTTAAGGAGGCTTTTATTAGTCTTAAGTGAATGACGTGGTGACAGATTGGGGCACAGTGTCTATTATCGGGACATCCACTATATACACAATTTTATTTCTTTAAAAATATACTTATGGCTCGTTCCAGTTTTGCTCCCATTCCCACAGTCATGCAACATTCCCAATTTTTTTCTGTACCGCTATAAATTTGATGGGGGTTAGGTGAGGTTCAGGGTTTGAATCTTGGCTCCAGCATCTTGTGTTGAACAGCTGAGATAATGTGGTTTTACAAGTCTACAAACCATCTCATAACTGGGTATGTAGCTGCGTTCAGAATTAACCAATCACATTCAAACAAATGTTTGTCAAAACATTGAGTCAGAACACACAATGCCAACATTTAAAGGTGGATGGAGTTACGAACGGTTTAGTCTTAGCACAAAACCTTCAGGCTTGTTCTTATTTGGGTTTAATCAGAGACATTTTAAATCCCTAAAACAAACAAACACCTGAGATTTGAATAGGGTTGTTTAGACCTTTTGTATCCAGTCCAGTTTCCTCCCACATCCCAAAAACATGCATTACTTGGAGGCTCTAAATTGCCCGTAAGAGTGAATGTGAGTGTGAATGGTTGTTTGTTTATATGTGCCCTGGCGACCAGTTCAGGGTGTACCCCACCTTTCGGCCGAGGATAGCTGGGATAGGCTCTAGCACACCCTGATGTGGATAAGCGGAACGGAAGGTGAATGAATGAATGAATGTAAGTCGGGACTATTGTAAAAAATAAATGCCTAGCATGTCAGGAGAAAAAAAAAGTGTCTTCATTGTTTGCTTCCTGGTGTAATCACACCCTATAATCGGGAAGCATTCAGCTCAATTGCAGTATTCTACTCAATAGCTGAATAAACAAATTCCATTTCAACTGTGTGACTCATTTAATGCGCACTGTATAATTTAAAATGGGTGTAAATATAGCCTCCGCAACTGACAGACCATCTTTCGCAAAAACAGAAAGACGGATGCATTATCTAAGCATTGTAACTCAAACCCAAAATAACAAGGCAATGGACGACGACTTGTAGTTTTCCTTTTGTAATATTTGTTTTAAATCTGTCATCACAAACAGCCACCTTATCATTTTGACAAAACAACTTATCTGTGCACCTGTAGAACTATCTGCCATTCCAAGATTATGCACAATCTGAATGTCGAATTGTACCAAGAAACATCTATTTGACTCGTCAACTGGATTTGATTAAATAAATGAGCACAGCATCTGAGAAAATCAGTTTTTAAATGCTTTTGTTTTGCTTTACCTGCAAGTGCTCACTCGTGCACAGTATAATGCCCCTTTGTGGTAATGAAGCGTACGACAATAACAACACCCATTTATATTTAAGATGACAGGCTCTAATAATAACTCAAGATCGACTGAAAGATAATTTTCTTAACTGCTATATATATTTATATATCCATCCATTTTCTGAGCCGCTTCACCTCACTAGGGTCGCGGGCATGCTGGAGCCTATCCCAGTTATCATCGGGCAGGAGGCGGGGTACACCCTGAACTGGTTGCCAGCCAATCGCAGGGCACATACAAACAAACAACCATTCGCACTCACATTCACACCTACGGGCAATTTAGAGTCTTCTATCAACCTACCATGCATATTTTTGGGATGTGGGAGGAAACCGGAGTGCCCGGAGAAAACCCACGCAGGCACGGGGAGAACATGCAAACTCCACACAGGCGGGGCCGGGGATTGAACCCCGGACCTCAGAACTGTGAGGCAGACGCTCTAACCAGTCGGGCCACCGTGCCGCCTCTCTCTCTCTCTCTCTCTCTCTCTCTCTCTCTCTCGCTCTCTCTCTCTCTCTCTCTATATATATATATATATATATATGTGTGTGTGTGTGTATACTGTATGTATACACACACACATTTTACATAAATGTATATACTACATATCTAAAAGGATTTTTGCTTTTGTAAACAGAGAAAAAATGAATTAAATGCTATTAAATGTGTTATGTATTTAGATTGTATTAATCTATCTGACCAGCAAACTACTTAAGATTTACTTTTGATTTAATTTAACTAACTTTGTAAAGTTGTTTAAATGTTTATTAATGTATTTTGATTTAAAAATAATAAATGAGAAAATGCAACACAAAAAAAGAAGCATTTTGAAGCAGTTGAAGCACCCTGAAGACAACTAGTAAGTAGAAGTGAAAATAATGATTATAGTGATTAGAATAATTTAATAAAAAGGTGTTAGAGTAAGCCTTCACGGAAATGTTGCCCCCTCAATGCCTTTGTGGTTGTTTTTTTCCTCCAAAGTCTTAGTATAACTAGTAAGATTGAGTTCGTTTTCAATTTGTAGTCTTAAAAAAAAGGAAACGAAACAAAATGAAAAGAGAAAAAGAGAAAAATAGTCCTCTTTGTGGGGTGAAAAAAATATTTCCATTACCATGGATGCCTTCCATAATGTTCTGTAATATTGTAATGTGTGACATTGTCTTCTTCATTGCACGCCACGTACAATCATGAAACAGCAATACTAATCGTTTCGAAAGTTATTGCGTTTTATCCTAAACCGTTTATTCTCCACTAGCAAACAAACTGTTTACATTTACTTTGGTTTGTGGAATATTTAATAGTTTCATCCAAGAGGTTTTCATGTCTAATAAATGCAACATTAAACTTGAAGCATTGTCGAGAATTTGAAGCACCGTCAAATCTCCTGTAGTAAGATCAGACTAGCTTTGAGTTACTGGGCTCTCTGATACTGAGCCACACTCAAAAAGGGGGGCAAGGGACAGATGTAGAGGATATAACAAGCTTTCTAACGACCCTCCACCTCCTCCTCCAAGTGTTGGAGCTCTGTCGCCACTTTAGAGGCATACACAGCAAATGAATTGCGCTATTGTTGCATTTCACCTGCTGGGCCAAAGCGCCACTCCGACTCCTGTCGCTTTTTGAACTGGCTAACCCACGATTATATCATTGGACCTGGATGTGTACCTGACAGCCTTTAAACGGCTGACAACATATTTTCTGTCCCTCCACATTGCTGTCTGTCTTTCTGTCATTTATCTCCAAGATCCGGCTCAGATGCAAATATTTCTTAGGCGTCTTTCTGGATTTCTAACTCTGACAAATTGCCCTTCACGTGCTGACAGATTTCCATGCCCTTTCCATTTCCCCCCTCCCCCCTTTTCTTCATCAGTGCCACTGATCATCTTGGCTGAATGGAGAATTGTACGTTTCTTGAAGTAAGCCCCGCAGGAGAATGCATGCTGAAAGACGACCCCCTCCTCCTTATCAGTCAATGGACGTTATTCTATCGGCAGCTAAGACCTTGAGGAAGGCTTAAGTTTTTAACAGTTATGAATAGCTGCTTTGCTTGCTTCCTTTTCCTCTAACCTTTCGCCCCCGGGACAGATACTATGGATGTCTTTGCTTGAACCTAATAAAAACTCAGTGAAGAGCTGGCCTGAAGGTAGTAAAGGACATACGATGACTGAGACATGCAATTGTTCTCAATGTTTCTGACATTTTGTCCAGAAATCAGACAAGGGGTTGCAAAGTCTTACAAAAGCAATGACAACTTATTGGTGGCTTGCAACTCACTCAAGTTTTACAGCCAGGATTAACTACAGTGTTTACTTAGCTTATCTCAAAGGCTTGTTATCATCTGTTTCTTAACCCTTAGTGACAAAGCACTGAACATTTTTTTTTTGCATTGCTTGTCAAAACAGTAATGGCTATTTTCTTAAATATTCTTGATAAGGCAATCAACGTAGTGAGGAAAAGGTAATCAGCTTTCGCAAAAACAACATCAAAGATATTTTTACTACATCTATTACACTTTGTCATGAAACATTTTTTTCTGATTGCAGTGCACTAAACTGCAATAGTGCACTATTGTACATTTCTCAATTTGAGGCCTTTCAAGGTTTTGGTGAGCTTCTTTGTCAAAAAACCAATAAGTGTAATTCAGTCCATGTGTAATTCAGTCCAAACCAATAAGTGTAATTCAGACAATTATTGTTACGGTGGAACTTCCCTAGTTCTCCCCGTGCCTGCGTGGGATTTCTCCGGGCACTCCGGTTTCCTCCCACATCCCAAAAACATGCATAAATTGGAGACTCTAAATTGCCCGTAGGTGTGACTGTGAGTGCAAATGGTGTTCTGTTTGTATGTGCCCTGCGATTGGCTGGCAACCAGTTCAGGGTGTACCCCGCCTCCTGCCCGATGACAGCTGGGATAGGCTCCAGCATGCCCGCGACCCTAGTGAGGATAAGCGGCTCAGAAAATGGATGGATGGATGGAACTTCCCTAGTTGAACAAGTTTGATCGGAAGAAACATCTCATGCATTCTGCCAAACTTTCGCAAATCTTAGTTTAGTGAGCATCAAAACGAGTAACTCCACAAGCGTGTTTTGCCTTTTCTTTGGCTTTTTTTGCATTGTGAAGTGTGATGGTGATGACCATGGAACCAGAAATCAAACATAGCATTTGCTATTCTTGTCTCTGTGTTGACTGTACAGTACAATATTAATTGTATTATTTAGACAATGATAAAAAAATATCCATAATGTCCATATCTGCCCTAAGATTGACAAGCGATCAATTCAGGGTGGACCCTGGATGGATGGCCTCGGCGGAGGTCTGCACTCTGCCAAGTGACAGTTTGCATTCCAGTTCATTTGTCATCTTAGTTTACCTGTAGGCTCCAGATGAAAATTGATGATGCAGGACTGGTACTTATGATTTCTGCCTTGTTCCTACGCAACTACCATGTGTTCCCCTATATGTAACTGGATATATTAGCGAAAATGACATGTATTGATGTGATCCTGTGGGATCACTTCATGGGATCACAAGAGATGGAGGGGAAAATAACACAGTGGAAAAACAACTTCAATTCATCTGGCAGGAGAGGAGTTATGCATGTCCAATCCTGAGAATTCTGCAGTCTGTTTGAACAAAGAAAGGAGGAAAATGTAAAAATACAACTTTCTTTAAGTGGCACATCTAAAACCCAGACAGCGTATTTCCTTTGCAACACTTTAATTGTTGTAATGAATTAATAGCAGCATTAAATTTAGTCACGCAGTGAAGACTTTTTTTTATGTTGCAAAGCTAGTCATCGTCATAACAGCAACTCTGCCCGCATAAATGATTTATACCAGTGTTCACACCCACCATGATCATGGCGATGTGTCGACAGATGCCAAAATGTCACTCTTCACACACATGTGCAAACTCTGGGCTTTGTAAAGCAGTTGTGTAATTGTTATTTAATTTATAGATCGGCCATGCTGTTTTTGCAAAGGACAGTTTAAAACTGACAATACTACGGTGGAAGCTGCAGCAATTAATCACCATTCAAGGTAGGGAAAGTAATTAGAGATTATTGACAGGGCATAATGCACAGTGTTAACTTTCCTTAATACTATTTCAACATTGTGTGTAAAGCTTTTTCACATCAGCCCTCATTTAATTTATTTTCTGTTTTCTTCTGTCTCAGTGTACGAACTAAAAATGGATTGATCCATTACCTTTACGATAACTAATGTTAGCTTCGTAGATCGAAATTTTTTTTTTTTATCTAGCTGTGGTCTCCCCCGATGTCCTCAAGGGGAAACATAAATCACATGAATACAGGTAAAGGAAAAGCTGTTTACTGTGTTTCTAGCAGGATTGCTACGTCATCAACTTTCACTACAATATATGGAGGGTTTGGATTATTTTTGTTTTTTTAAATTTGAACATTTGTTTCCACATTTACCTTTAATTAAAAAGAATCAGTAACCCATGATAATTGAGGGTCCGTGTGATTGCGTTACACGCCTGAGATGAGTTTTACGGGGATTCAGCACCTTGCTTAAGGGTATCTCAACTAACACTGGAATTTGAACCTTCCAATTTATGACAGACCGAGCCACTGTCACCCAATGACACAAATTTCTCGAATCGGAAAAAAATTGTGTGCATCTGTAAAATTGAATCAGCCCTATATGGTTATATGAGGACAAGTAAAACACATCTCTACACACTTAAATGTGCGGTGCAAAAGTCAATGTTGTAGTGGAAGGATACACCTGCGCCTTTTGGACAATCTTGTCAACGACTCTCAAGCTTAGTCGTGAAAACTCAAGGGAGCCGCTCTCGCCTGAATGGCTTTATTAGTGCCTTTGCAGTCATTGCCGCCTCTCTTTAATGGAGCAACACTTAGAAGTGTGATGAAGTAACACCGGGCCCATTAGCCCGATTCGCGGCACGGCACCAAGCCGCTAGTGTGGAGTGATATTGGCAGCAGGTGGACTGATACAGTTCAGCCAGCATGCGTCAAGTGAGGAGTTGCAATCACGCTATCTATACCTAAGATATGCAGAAGAAATCATTACTGGAACCTCACAGGGATGGCTTCACGTCAGCCTTGATCGTAATCTATTTCTCATCCTGATTAAAAATAGTATGTCATTTGTGAGGATATTAATACATGACTGGAGTCATGCGTCCCTTTGGAAATTGGAGAACTTCCTTGGCTCTCATGGTTGTGAACGCGTGATGTACAAATAACAGATCTCATGTCAGCAGGGTGTTATTTCCGCTTTGCACATTTTCATTCTTTTTAAAATAAAAAATCATCAAATTGGTCTTTCCACTGGATTTGCTTTGAACAACCAGGATGCAAAACAGTGTGTGTGTGTGTTTGTATTTGTGCGTAAGGTCATTAAATCATGCCTGTCACACCACAGTGATCCAGGGGTGCTGAAAAGCAGGCCACTAAGCCTTAAGGAGGCATGCACCGTCTTTTCACGCACATTCCGCAGATTAACATGTCAAGAAGAGAAACACATTATGAGATGCTGAAGTCCCTGCAAGGCTGAATTAAGCATGTGACAGGGGCGTGTGCAAGTGTGTTTAAGAGTGCCCTGTTCATTCAAGGAATGTCCCCAGACTACTCGGTGGAGCAGAACTGCATCGAAACCGAGAGAGTTTCACCTCAGCTGAACAGCGATACTGACAGGCCGCAGTTAGTGTGCGCACGTCTCACATTCACTTGGCTGGAGCCTTTTACCTCGTCTGTCATCTGCGGTGGCAACTTGAGCGGAAAGAAAATTACATGCTGCAAGCTGAACGTTCGCTCGCATGCTCCGATGATCGCATGCTCAGCATGGCTCTTCTTAAGTTGATCAGGTTCATGAGTCAATTTAGACTATTGACCTTGCACATTCTGGAATATATATACTGTAGGTTTTGTTTTCATGGGGAGTTCACTTTGTTTTTAACATTGTATGATGGCTCAGTCGTTTATATGTTGGCACTTCGTGAAAAGCTTTTACAACCTCAAAGGTAGAACATAATCATAATCATAACCCTGCTATAATATTTATTTCTAGCGGTGACTGTGTACAGTTGCCGTTTGAATCTTGAATGGCTGTAATTAATGACTTTTCTTTTTTGCGCTGAAGTTGGTTCGCAAGGAATTTTCCCAATTTATTATTGTACTCAAAGTTAGTGTATCTTAACTGTTGTAGAAAATCTGTTCTTTTTGATAAGATAACGTCTAACGGATGTTTTGCCTTTTGAACATGGTTTCTTGTCGTATCTTGTTGTATCTTGAGCGCGGACATCATAAACTTTTTAATCTGCTCCTCGGTGTCTTCTGGAGCATTGCCTGGAATTCCTGAGAAAATTAGGTTGTGGCGCATGCTTCTTGATTGAATGTCCAACGTAGTTTCTTCCATGAGTTTATATTCCAGTCTAAGAGTTTGTAGTTCTGCTGATGTTGACATCATGTTTGATCGAAGCGCCGTACTATCTAATCTTAGCTCATTCACTTGTTGTTGCATGAATTCCAAGCTCTTTCGGAGTTCGATAATCTCCTGGCGAAGCAAATCGAGTGCAATTGACAATTTCTTGTCGATTGAAAAGAGGACACTCGTCTGTATCTCTGTCGAATCGAGCAAATCCTCATTTGAGGTGGAATAATCAGCTTTTTTCCTCTTCAGCGGTAGTTCGACGCGTTGGCTAGGATCCTCCATGGCGAGACGAGCTGGTGTTGACTTAGCTGCGCGGATAGCAAGTGGCTTTCTGTAAGTTACCGCTGCTCGCAAAGCTGGCGAAGGAAAAAAGAAAAGAACGAAGCGACCATCCGCCGTTGAAAAAGACTTGTAAAAAGAGAAATTTTATCTTGTAGTAGCTGTTTTTTTCTTAAGGCTCTGCAAAGGGCGCCGCCATGTTTTTCGTCTTCGGAAATCACACAATCTCTCGCATTGTCACAGCATGCATTCCAGTGGAGGTTCGACAGGTAGGTGAGGCTCCTTGTGTGGTTGACAACAGTGAAAGCGTTGTGGTAAACTTCTCAAGACGCAAGATGCCAGGTTCAGATTGCTATTTGCAGTGGTGGAAGTTAATATCTGATCAGCTTGTAACAGCTAGCTGCTCAACATAAGGTACAGTCACTAAAGTGCAAAACTCAAGTCATAGGGCTATCTGACGCAATGATTCAGGATACGCGTAAATCCTGAAGTCTGCGCCAAGCTGGGTTTTCCGGCGCAATGGAGGGAGTGTCACTGGAAATGCACCTGATGGAGTGACAATTTGATGGCAGAAACTTGATCTAAATCTATGCCTGCTCAGATCACATCTAAAATATGGCACAAAGCAGACTGCTAGTCTAAAGCGATTTTGGTGAATTTGGTCGGAGCACAGGGAGACACATACTGAAGTCGCCAGCAGTTATCACCAGCTCATTCTCTATTGAATGAGGGTATCCGCTCACATTGTCTGTTTCCACACCATGGACAGAGAATTGACAATGCTCCACTTACACATGGATCGCTGCGATTACCAATCACAGCACAGAGATGTCTTTGTCGAGACTGTCATTGTGTCATTAAAGGGAATGAAAGGATCTGCTTTGATTGGTGGCGACACAAGTCGATTGCAAGCCCACCCGCAGATTTGCCGGGTTGCGCTTATCCACAAAATTACCAACACCGTTCTAAACCGACTCTTGTGCACAGATGCTCTGCCTTTCTCGAAAATAGGGCCCAAAAAGTCATTTACAATATATAGGTATGTATTTTAAAATATCAGCATATCTATGTACATAAAACAGGGTAAAAAAAAAAAAAAAAAGGCTAAATAAAGTAGTAATATGTATTCTTATGAGTTGCAAGGCGGCGGCATACTCTACACTGCAGCATCACTTTTTTTTCCCCAAAATCAAATCATGTGTACGCCACTTATTTATGAGCATAATGTTCTAAAATGAGTTTGAAATATGAAAGTGTTTGTGGATCATAGTTTGGGCTATATTTAGGATTTTAACTACTAATATAGGGAATTATATACATTTTTAGAGGGGCCGTGTCTTATTTGAACATTTTTGTGATTCGACTAATAGCGAAGGTTTACTGAAATAGGATTAGAAATAATCCTTTCCAAATCATAGATAATCCTGCCATATACCAAACAAGGGTGTTCTGTTGCTTAAGCGTGTTCTATTGATTATTCAAACAATAAATAGCTCTGAGTTTCAGATTTGAGTTTTGCCTGTGAAGACTACATTTATACTAAGGTAGAGGTGTAACCAGCATGTAAACCTGAGAGCTGCCTATGGTTAGAAAACAAACAATTATGAAGGTGAGAGTAGTTGGAAACTCAATCACAGCAATTTTAGTGACATTGACCATAGCTAATACAACCATTCACTCCTGAAGAAGAAAGTAACCACTAGGGTGCTAAGTAACAGACGTTGAACGAGTAGATCAAGAAAAACAGCAACAGTTGATGACAGAAACATCGTGAGAGCTGCAAAGATGGTGCAAAGACAACTCTCTGTTAGTGACATTAGCAACAACTTCTAGAGGGCAGCAGTGAAGGGCATCAATAATCTACTGTTCGCAGAGGCTACACCATAAAATGTAAATCACCCATTAGCAAGAACAAAAGCAAGGCCAGACTAATTCTGGGAGGAAGTTTCATGGACTGACAAGACAAAGATTAGCCTTTACCAAAGTGATGGAAAAGGTAAAGCTTTGAGAAAGAAACGATCTGCTCATAAACCCAAACATTGAAGCTCATCTGTGAAAGTGGAAGTAATGTCATGGCGTGGGCTTGGATGCCCTCTTCTGAAATGGGCTCGTTAATCTTTATTTGATAACATGATGGCAGCTGCAAAATAAACTCAGACGTATACAGAAGGATTGTGTTTGCTAGTTTAAAGACAAATGCAACCAAACCTATTTCTATGTCATTGATAGATAATGATGAAGATAATGTCATTGATAGATAATGATGAAGATAATGATGAAGATAATGATGCAAAACACACTTCAAAAACAAAAATTTGTTCATTGGGGTAACAAAGTGGAAGATTTTTTTACTGGCTAAGTTAATCTCCAGACTAAAACCCTATAGAGCATGCATTGTACCTGATAAAAAGGAGACGAGTCAATGCCGGTTCAGAAAGGTCACAATGGTCACAGAGGAAGCTATATCCATGTACCAAATATGAACAGTATGCAGATATTTGTACTTACACTGCAAAAGTCCTATTTTAGAATGAGCTATCACAATTGAACAGTAATGAAAGGTGACAGTGATGGATGTCCAGAAAGTGAGAGAGAAAGAGAAGGTCAAATGGAAGGAAGGGAAGGAGCTAAATGATTAGTCGCTGGTATTTCACGCCGGATGATACTTGGCCAGCCTCCCTTGTGAAACTGGCTTGCTGTGCTTCAGTGACTGACTGGTCCCTTGTCCCTTCAGGCAGATCTACACCCAAATATTTCTTCCTCACTTTGTTTGTTTGGACGTTCCCCAGCAACGGCAGGTTGTTATGTCAATGCACTGTTACCTGTCCTGTTTGTCTCTCGATTGTCAATTGTTTCATCGTATTTATTGCCAAAGAGAAATGCTGTTTTTAGGAGATGAGTGTAAAGAAAATGCTTGAGTCAGAGCCTCACTTACAGACGCCACATTGCACACATGACGGATTTGTATCCTGAACCTTTTATTTGAGGCTTCGATTCCGCTCATTATTCTTTTATCTACTGCTATCAAAACACTGTAAAAAGTGCACTCCGACTGACTGACTCTGGCTCCATCCATCCATCCATCCATTTTCTACCGCTTATCCGAGGTCGGGTCGCGGGGGCAGTAGCTTTAGCAGGGACGCCCAGACTTCCCTCTCCCCAGTCACTTCATCCAGCTCTTCCGGGGGCATCCCAAGGCGTTGCCAGGCCAGCCGAAAGACGTAGTCTCTCCAGCGTGTCCTTGGTCGTCCCCGGGGTCTCCTCCCGGTGGGACGTGCCCGGAACACCTCACCAGGGAGGTGTCCAGGAGGCATCCTAAACAGATGCCCCAGCCACCTCATCTGGCTCCTCTCGGCTCTAATCTGAGATCCTCCCGGATAACCGAGCTTCTCACCCTATTTCTAAGGGAGAGCCCAGACACCCTGCGGAGGAAACTCATTTCGCCCGCTTGTACCCGGTATCTTGTTCTTTCGGTCACGACCCACAGCTCGTGACCATAGGTGAGGGTAGGAACGTAGATCGACCGGTAAATCGAGAGCTTCACCTTTCGGCTTAGCTCCTTCTTGGCTTGAGTAACGCTAAACCATTACTATGCTCGCTCGACCTGTCATTTCCCATGTAAATACATCTTTGAAGAGTTTGTGCAACGGATAGGTGTGGTCTTTGCAAGGTTGACTAATCGACAATTTGGATTTAAGAGGGCAGTGAGATGTGATCGTCCCTTACATCTCTTAAGAATGCATTAATACATTTCTTTTCATCAAGTATCATTACAGTGTTTTCATCCCAAGCAGGCTCTCCTAAGATAGATCTAACTTTACAACCTGAACCACATAAAAGCACTGCAAATGTGTCATAACAGGTTATAACGTCCAGTAATTTAAAGACAAGTTCATATTTTATTGCCGTAAGATGTGTTGCACCTGCAATTCTGCAGTGCTTTAAGAGCGGTTGTTAATTGAGAGCGTCCACTCCCCTCCACTTTTCCATTACCAAACCTCCACAGCATTAACACTCATTTGTACCGTTATACATGTAAATAACTCCCACTTTTTATTAACTCTTCTTGCCTCAATTTCCTTCCACTTTAAAGTGCACTTTTTCAAGATAATTGCATTTTAGTGAATCACGACTCATATAGTTGGTTGTAAAGTGCTTGCAGGCACACACACAACTAGGCAAAAGCCTCTTGGGCCACATTCATGCACTCTCAGAGCCATCTTTTGCCAGGGTATGAAGTCATGTTAGAAAATCCAAAACACATTCCTCTGACAGTGCTTTAAAGTGCAATTGCTCCATTGGTGAAGACATGAAAAGGTTAAAACAGGATTAATTATTGTCTTTAAATATTACAGACTTTCTTTCGATTAAATAAACAGGAGGAGCTGGACTCTGGTCTTCTAAGCAGCTGTGAAGTAACAGGTGCTGTCCACTGTCTCCTCTGATGGATATAATAGCTGCTCTCTGGCTGGGATTCTCAGAGGAAGCGTGATCCAGCTCTAATCTCTGTCTAATTCAGGGAGGATTTGGTTCTTCAGATGAACAAGTGGAAACCTTTGCAAGTGCACGAAAGATGAGCTCATTGAAAATGGCTGGAGATGAAAACCATTGGCACCGGTTTTTCTTTATAATATCCATCCCAAATTTGTATTTTATGCTTCCGTTGTTAGGTTAATGTTGTCATAGTGGGAGCACTAGGTAGCCTTTTATTCCCCGCAGAAAGTTCTTAAATCTTAATGAGCATGAACAAAAAGTGTTCTATAAATTATAAATCCACTGTACCTCCCATTGTGCTGTTATACTAATAAGACATACTTAATGTGACAAACAAAAGCATTGCCTGAAAAGAAATATGTATTGAAGTGTATGGTAATATTTTTACGGGAACGTACATGTGGGAATATTAAGAAACACTTAGTAGAGCACAGACCTAAATGTTACATACACTTGATAACTAAAGCAATCAAATGGTTAAGACTACTTGGAAAAGTACATTTTGAACTGGATATGGATACTGCACAGTAATAATATAATGCATGCAAGCATTTACTCTTTTCCTTTTTGTGTGATGTGGCCACAGAAGGGCACCAGTGATGGCAAAGAAGAAAGCACAAAATCAGAAATCGAACTCTATTAACTTCTCTTTACACACGTATGAATGTTAAGAATGTTAAAAGGGTACTTTAAAAAAATTGCCTATTCAGTTGAAGGTTTTATGATGGTGACAGTTTGACAGTCTATATCTTTAAGTCAGTGTTCTACGCAAAAATACAGCACATTGGATTCTGTAGTAAATACAGTGGAATTAGGAACAGGCTTCTCAAATGGCTCAAGATCCACTCTAGTTAGGTCTTGTACCGATGACATCACCACTGTCAACCCCATCGTGCACTTGTCCTTAAATAAGACCTGCCATGCTCTTGATGCTTTGCTCTTTGGTAAGAACATAAATGCTCTACAATGGGTGATTGCTCCCTTGAGTGACTTTAAACCTACAGTGCAGGGTGCACAGTAATGCATTACAGAAAAAGACCATTGGCAAGAAAGCAACTTTTGAGTCACAGTGTCAAAGTCTTGATCTCTGCGTCCACTTGTACTTCAGTGGAACCTCAGAGGTCCCTCTGAAGTCATACCAACATTTATGGAAAAAATTACGCTTGCAAAGTCACACAAAAGATGGAACATCTAACTGCTGTCATGTAGAAAAAAATAATGTTTTTATCCTCAGTGATCATGCACATGTTCAGCTGTTGACAAATAAAGAGCAGAGTGTTGTGTGCGTGTGTTTTTTTTTTTTTTTTTTACAATCTACAATAGTTAACTTCTTTTCACACTTGACGTGCGAGCGAAGTGCATTGATGACATCTTAGCATAGAAATTCTGTCATGATTCATTTAAGTGAGTGTTTTATTGTTCGTACCTCATAATTATCATCCTCATAAACGACGGCTAACTTATTTTTGTACTCAACAGTTAAAAAAATTACTTTAAAAAATATTTACATAATGATGGGGACAGGTTGAACCTGTAACTGATTATTTGTGCAGTATTTCCAATTAACATTTTAAAATGCCTATATACCTGCCTGTTCATAACGTTTTATTTTTTTATGGTGGCTATATAGGAGTAACATATTATTTCATTTTTCTGTTATTTAAAATGGAGAAAAAAGAGTTTCAAACTACAAACAGTACTACCAAATCAGCAAGGATTGTGTTTAACTTCATGTCAAGCGTCATTATTGTGTGCAGATCATGTCATGGAACTCACAATATATTGCAAAATCATCCAATAAAATGAACAAATAGCTGAATTGAAGTGCTGGACTTTGTGATGTTGGTGAATGTTAACAGTAACAAATGAGTGCTGACAGAACAGGATGCTTTCGTCTGACACGTGTCATCAGTTTGAGTCAATCTGAGCACTAAACTCATCCAGAATGTTGCTGTTGACACACACCAGGGGCCGTATGAAAAACTTACACAACAAACCCGCAGGGAAGCACACACCTATACACACACGCCCGCACACACACACTCAAACACACACACATACATCAGCCAGGATTATTGTCACAGGGGTTGGTACATCATGAGTGCCGGAGCAATCACCACGTGTACATCTGCCAACAATTTCTTTTTACCTGAGGACAAAGGGGAAAGGGGAGGAGGTTAAGCGGAAGATACCAATTGTTTATTTATATGGAGCATTTTTTTTTTATGCAGGAAGAGTGCTCATTTCTGGATTTTGGAGAAGATAGATTTACTGTCTCCATAAAATAAAGAATCCCTTACGAGCATCCTTGTTTAGCAGGCAGAGAGAAACCAAATACCTTATGAGATGAAAATCTACACGCAAATGTTTTTTTTTCCGCAAACTTGAATGTGGGAGGTCACAAAACTCACTTTGAGGTTTAATCCAATTATGGAAATGATAATTTGTGTGTGCACTGGTCTGGAAGAGCCTGTGAGACCTTTGTTCTTAGTAATTCACACTTAATGCTATTTCCATAAGTGGATAACGCAAGTTGTTTGAACTGCTCCTAGAGGGAAAACACTGCTAGAACCTTACAAAGAATTTGTATTTATACCTACATCATAAAGACATGAATTACAATTTTAAAAAGCTGCATGTAAAATAAACCAGAGGCAAAAAAGAGATGATGCCAAAATATTTTTGTTCTCATTGTAAAGAAATGCTGACTGTAAGGATGACTCGTTCTTGGAAAACACACAATTATGATCAGTTTGGGTAACTTTGCACATAGTAGTGACAACCAACCATGATGATTACACACTTAAAAACCCTGTGTGAAAAATACATGAGCAAGTGCAGATGTATGTTTGCATGCACAGGGTTCAAACAGTAAATATATATTTTCTGATGGGAATGTCCACTGTTCTGCTTGCCCTACCCTGGTATTAAAGGCTAAGTAAATCATTTATGTTCTTCTGATTTTGTCACTCAACACACAACACGGATTTTCTTTGTGTACTGTCACTCAAGCACAACGACTCTTACTAGATTTGTATCCAACGCTGACTTTCAACAATGATGACATTGAGCCTCCACTGTAAGCAGTCCAGCCTGGACATCCATCATGCATCAACAATTACAACATGCTTCATGTTTCAATTGCCTGAATACATAACTATCTTAACCTTACAATACTGGAGGGATACCTGTGAGATAAAATAATGACACTCTGCCCATCAAGGTTTATCTTTGAGTTCAATACTTCTCCTCCTCAAGCTTTACAGGAGAAAGGCTGACCACTGTGTCCTGTAGGTGGCGCAAATAGCCGCCCTGTTCCATGGTTTGGGGTTTTCACAATGCTAAATAAAGAAATTCTAGTTTAATAGTTTCCTTGGCCCAAGCCACACTTCTCTCCAAAGTAGTTTTTGAGTCATGCTCGTTATAAACATACCTCTCTTAGTATGTCATTGAGTCACTTTCATAATTCTCATAATAATTTCAGGAATAGCGAGAATCCATTTGAGATTATATCCAATACACGAAGGTACCTGTATCTGTGGAAAGCTACATTTGGGGATAATCAGTGAATTAATTGTTGAGAATTTGGGCGATTGTGTGCAATTCGTGTTGAGGGATTATTATGACTATAAGAAAAATAGTAATGTTAAAACTGCCAACTAAATGTATCTTTCAACCTCAGCTAAAGGTACTTTATCATAATGGATATAATCTCAAATGGAGCTTTTCAACGGCTAATGCTCAGGGTACACCCTGGACTGGTCGTCAGCCAATCTAAAGAAACTTAGAAAAACAACCAAACACTGAACCTAACATGCATGTTTTACGAATGTGGGAGGACACCGGAGTACCTGGAGAAAACCCACACAAGCACAGGAAGAACATGCAAACTCCACAAAGGAAGGCCGGAGCCCAGATACGAACCCACAACTTCTGAACTACCTGAGGTGGTGGTGTTACTCAGTCGGCCATTGTGACACCAATTTAGAATGCCGTAAAGAAAAATGATTAGCTTTAACCTGAAACCAGAAATTAAAAAATAAAAATAAAAACTACATTTTCTAAATTCATAAAAAAATTTGATGTCTGCAGATATTCATGGATTAATCCTCAATAATTTTATTCAGTAGCAAAGTAGAGACTGTGGATTATAATGCATTTTTTAAAGAAGTATAAAAGTAATCTACAGTATGTGCTCCTATCACTTACCTTGTTAACTTGTCAATAAAATAATGTTATTTTCTTAATATCTGGAAATCAGCAGTAATAACCCCTATTATTAAAGACTGGCCTAATACAAAATAATAATACAGACATGTCAGTATTCTCCCCGTTATTTCTAAAATAACTGAAAGTGTCATTTGTTACCAGTTAATGGCACATCTAAATAATGTCCATTTCACACTGCATCCTATGCAGTTTGGATTCAGGAAACATTATTCCACAGAGAAAGCCAATTGCTATTTTATTGAACAAATTAAATCCAGACTTGATAGGAAAGGTGTTGTTGCTGCTGTTATCAATTATTTTAAAAAGGCTTTTGATACGGTCAATCACAATGCTCTTTTATCCAATGTGTCAAAGTTCAAGTCTCTACTAATGCATTGACATGGATGGAGTCATATTTATCACCGAGCCTCTGCAGTGAGTTTGGAAGCAGATTCAATTCAAGAAAACAGTGCACAAGAATTAATGACACTTGCTCATCTTTTACTGATTGCGCTGATTGTGAATTTCTAATTGAGGATCCACAAATGCGACAACGAAACGGCAATAATGAATTAGTTTGACCAATGAGTGACTAGCAGTAATTTACATAACTCATAAGGTATCAGTTTTGCATGCCTGAAACCCCAGTACCTGCTTCTGTCAATGGAAAAATGCCAAGAGTGAATTGTGCTGTGTGTAGCAGAGTAGATGCAGTGCAGTGGAAAAGGGACAACGGTGGTCAAGAAGAAATGTACTGTGACCACACATAACTAAACAAAACTCTCAAATCTCCACTGAACTAAAGAGAAATCTCATGTCCTTTCAACCAATGTAAAAGAGCATATCACTGCCGTCATACTGAATCTTTGCATTTCCAAAACAGTCACTTTTCAGGAAGCAAAAAAAAAAACAAAAAAAAACTGGCATGTTTGTTAAACCATTAACATTTTATCATCATAGAGAGTAAGGCTTTCGATTGGCCATAAATTTGTGAAAATACCAGACCCGATTGGGGACTATATATTTGTGGAAAAAAACAAATGTAATTGACCAAATTTTGACAGGGAAGGTGTCAGTGACAATATGTATAAATGACTGCATTCTCCAAAAGTAAAAAGTTCACTTGGGATTTGCTGTGATACATGACCTCATTAAAAAAGGTGACAAAGTAAGTCAATGCCAGGTTGAGAAGACGACATCTGACAAGTTGACCTTCGACACCAACAACAAACATCTCTGAATGCTACTTGAGATATGGAAAACTAAGAAAACACTCTCCTTTACACCTTTCTGTTGTTTTTGGGTCTCCCTCTTCTACACCATGAAATTACTTTGCCCTTGCAAGGCAACTCACAGATGCCTCTTGGACTTAAAGGTCAGAGGACAAAGATTTAAAACATTTTCTTGATAACTTTAGAACCACTGCCATTTATATAGCAGATATACAGCAGTTACATCGATATGATGCAGAACGCGCCTTCTGCTTTTTGCATCTAGCACCTTCCGGTCTTCGTCTCTTTCCGGCGCTGTGACGTCACACGAGCCAAACATCCTGTTCATTCGGCGTTGTGTGCTATTGTTCCATGCTATTGCTATTGATTGATATATTTCTCGTATGAGTTAACGATGTCACGATGGTTTATTGTGTGGCATTTGGTTGTACAAATGGTTCAGGCAACGGCAAGAGTTTTTTTTTGGCTTTCCAAGTGAAGAAGGAATACGTGACCAGTGGATAGGGAAAGTCAATCGACAGAGGAAGAAACGTGCTCAGCTATGGGTGCCTAGCAAGCATTTCAAATTCTGTGCTGATCACTTCGAACTGGCGTGTTTTGAGAAAGGCTGAGCAGAAAGCATTGGATACAGAGGCAGAAGCTGAAACCAGCTGCGGTGCCAACTATTTTTCCTACGGCCATCGGGACCTCAACCGACAGCAACAGAACTAAATCTCGCAGCCGCCACGGTGCAGCAGCGAAGCACCGCAGACAAGAGGTGAGCATTTCCTTGTATATACCTACGACTCTATTATGGTTACTATGCACTGGGGAGTAGGAAAAAGACTTTGTGTGCGCCGTGTTATAACGCAACTCGAGTGAGGGGCACACAATATATAGGACTACTGCATACTATGTAAAAGCTTGTGCCGTGTCACTGAAACATATATGAATATATAATACGTATAGTCGTGCTCAAAAATATTGGCACTCCTGGGGTGCCATTATTTCAAGCCATGACTGTATAAAAAGAAATGCTTTTGACATACCGTCACATCGAGCCAGTGGCCACTCTCTTTTTCTGTTGTACAGCTGCTACTTGGTTGCTCGTCGTCGTCACTGACTGATCGGCTCAAACATGTACATTTTGACGATGCCAAGTTCAGTTGGGTGCTCCTGTACGTCGAAATCCTCCTTCTCCACATATTCCAACACGTTGCTCGCCATTGCGTATAGTGTGTAGTGCGCTGTGTTTGTCAATTGCAACGTCACTTCTGGTAGCCCTTGTGGTGGATAGAGTAACCACACCCCGGTCGGTGTCTTGAGCAATCGGGTATGTTCGGGGAGGACTCTATATGCGTCATAAAAACCAGATTTTTAGCTAAAGTATGGTTGAAAACTTGCTGGAGGTTACGTGCATGTATTACATAACATATAAACAATGCAAATATGAATTTGAACTGATCCCATAACATCTTTGTCATCTGACCTTTAATGTGTGTTTAAAGAATACGTATGTTTGAGTGTGCATTTCCATGTGTTCTGAAGCTTAAAGAGTCATCAGGCACCCCCTTTTCCCTTTCTCTGACATCCCAGAATGGCAAAGCACACGGGTGAAGTGAGGATTAAAGAAAAGTGTCCTCTCAGATGACGGCTCCATCTGTCCTCAGGATCGAGTTATAAGGCGTTGTGATATTGGCTGATTCATTTCAATCAGCAGCAGATCCGATTCAAATAAGCCCCTCGACTGCAAAGAAAATCCCCTCTGAGGCTCTGGTACCATTTCGTCAGTGGAGAAAGAAGAAAAAAAATAGTTGTGACATTTTTTTTCTTCTTGTTATTTTTAATCTGGTGATCAACAAAGCTTGGATGTTCATTTGCTTCATCATTCCACAACCTGCAGTGATTATAGTCTTCTTCTTCTTCTTTTTTAATTCCTCTCTTTCCCCTCCAGTTTAATCACCCATCAGGAAGCACCTAGACCCCATTAATCAAGAAAATTCGATCACTCCCACCCACTCTGCAGGAAAGAAAAACATCATCAGGGCTTTAATGCATTTTGTCAATGCATTTACAGTGAGTACAATTGTGTTCATACTTTGATCTTCTTTAAATGACTTAGGTTTGACCTCTGAACATGTTCATGTTGAGCGTCATTAATAAACTGGTCCTGCAGGAAATGTTACTACAACATGTCTTTCTTTAGCTGATGTGTGTCTGCTAATTACTGCGCGTATCCTGTGAACCAAAATAGTTCTGTGTGTGTGTTTTCCATTTGCACTAACATTTGTTAATGATATTTGTAGGCCTATAATTTTTGTTTCATAAATATTCAGTTCAAGCTACACACAACTTGCTATTGTCTTTAATACTGTGACTGAAATTACTTTTAAAGCTGAACTGAATACAATCTACAATATCTAAATTTCAATGAATACAGCAGCACTAATTATTACAATTTAATTTGGTATATTTAGACAAATAAATTGTCTTATGCAAACTATCCATAAATCAGTTTTCTATGGCGCATGTCCTCATTCAGGTTGTTGGCACAGCCGGCCTTATTCAATGTTGCGCCCGCATCAAAGATTTTAAAATGGCGCACCCTCCATCGGTGATTTACATACGCTGACAAAAAAAAATTAAAAAATCAATATCATTGTTTTGAACATTGTTTTTAATTTATAAGACAACAGGTCACCAATTCAAAATATAAAGTAACATTTCAAAACAGTTTATTATTATAATTAGAAATATTTAAAAATGAAAACCCAATAGATGTCTATCGTACATGTATAATATACAGTACAATGTATGTTTCATGATTAGAAATGACTGTACATATTAGATGGTAATAATGTAGTGTATTTAGACAGTGATGTAAAGTTTAAAACATGCTTGAGACAGGTTGAACTGTAACACAACTAACAACTACAGTTAAGTAAATGTACAAAGGGGTAAAAAGCGAATAGCACTTTGATTGACCATTACAAGTGGTAAAAACATTAGCTAGTTGGATGTAAATAGAATAAAAAATAAATGCGTACATTCAGCAGATTAGACAGCGACTTAATTGTTGTCTAGCAACCCGAAGATTGTGGGTTTGATCCTGAACCCCGGTGATCTTGAGCAAGATACTGAATCCCCTGTTGCTCCTGCTGCTGCATTATCAGTAGGCGAGGAGACAAGTGAAAGCCCATGAACCATTTTCTGCAGTTGTTTTTGTACATTCAAACTTCCTTTTTATTATTTTGTTTGACGGCCATCTTATGTACATCACTTGGTTACCGCTGGGTTGGTTTTGAAAGTGCTCCATAAATAAAGTTGAGATGTGTTGAGTAATATCGCACAGCACTTGGCGGGGGTACACCCTGGATTGGTCGCCAGTCAATTGCAGGTCACATATACATGTACCCACTCACATTCACACCTATGGACAATTTAGAATCTTTAAATAACCCAACAATTGTTCTTATTACAAGCAATTGTACCTTCGAAAATGATTTTGAAGACAAATTAACAGATTTAATCACGGCACTCATTCATTACTCACCACTCTTGTATCCATTCAAAAGGCTTAATATTTGCTTTATTTGGATGGAAAAATAAAGTTTGAACTTTGAAAGCAAGCATGTTTTGTAGAATCTGATCTGATTCTAATTGTGTGACACCACTGACATTGCAGAGTGAGATGACAACAGCAAAAATGGGCAAGTGAAAACACTCAATGCAAGAAAGAAAGCCACGAGACAATTTTGAAGCAAT
Organism: Phyllopteryx taeniolatus; assembly: GCF_024500385.1. NCBI lineage: Eukaryota > Metazoa > Chordata > Actinopteri > Syngnathiformes > Syngnathidae > Phyllopteryx > Phyllopteryx taeniolatus. The sequence goes on along the minus strand of NC_084509.1, from coordinate 5,501,017 downwards.
AAATCTGCGAACAGGTGTTAACATACACATGGTGCTTGTATAGTTCTGAGACAGGTTTGAATCATTGGTGGACTATTTCACTGCAATGAGGAGTGGATGAAAAGTGATGAGTTCACTGGCATTCAGTCTGAAAGACAGAATTTTCACACTACATAGTAAATAACAGCACATCAACTGCAACTACTGGAATAGCCATATTTTAACTCCGTACAGTAACAAATGCTGTCGTCAATGAGATTAATGAATGATAAATGAAGTAAGCAGACTCACTTTCAAATTTCATTACTTTTGCTTAAACAGTGATTAGCTTCTTTTTACACTTGAAAACTACAATAGGACAAATGTGCCACATTATGCCTTTGTCACTTTTCGTTAGAGTGATTTTTTTAACAGTACTTAATTTTTATACATGTATGACAGTTAAGATGATTAGATGTTAAAATGGTACTAAAAAAAATACTGTCCAATTAATAGAGTGTTTATGATGACAACAGTTTCACCCTGCAGCTGATTATTTCAATTTCCATTATTTTGTATGACAAAAATATGTTGAGAAATGTGTTCAACCATACTGTAGGTCGATATGGCATGGTTCATGCAAAATAAAAATAAAAAAATAATTACTATAATTATTTTTCTGTTTCCATTTTGTCCAGTCTTTGTGAAAGTGTAAAGCAGTTTCAGTCAGGATTAGAAAACAACAACAACAACAATAATGGCAGGGTTGTTTGACAGTGTGATATATGTTGTCAAAGAAAAGATGTCTTTCACTCACTGCTTCCATTTGCCAGCTGTTGACACTATGACAGAGTGTCTTTCTGTCAGTTAACACATACACATGCACACATTCTAAGGCGTAAATGTGCCATTAAATGTCTCGTCCATCTGCCTTGCCGTGTGTTTCATCAACTTTAAATGCTTATGAAATTATCTATATCCTAGCCATGGCTAGGAGCCTTTTCTTTTTGCTTCACCAGCTTGCAATGTTGTTTGTGCGTGTTGTGCTCGGGGCAAATGGAGCTCGTCATGTCAGCGCCGAGGACAGCCATCCCACCTCCTCATCCTTGTTTTGCGTCCCTCCTCGTTCACCCCAAACACACACACGCACACACACATGCACACACAGAGCCTATGAATGTGAGCTTGTGAGTGACTGCGTGTATGTGTTTCAACCTGTGCACACAGCCTCGAGTGCCTGGCACAGAGCCAGCTGAGTGCAGATAACATCTTGAAAGAAACATTACAGTCTTGCATACTCATTTCAAATCGCTCAAATGTTTATAGCAACCAGCGTCACAACAGGTGGAGAAGAGGACGAACCTTTGGCAGGCCTCGCTGGTCTCGTTTGTGCGTGGAGCCGAGCATTTTGATGCCCCATGACAGCAAGTTAAGAGGAACTGACTCACTCAAGCGCATCTTCAAATATAAAGGCATAATAAAGGGTGAGCTGGGAATGGTGATGTGTGCAAATGTCCAAATGGAAATCTCCCGTTTTAATGTAAATGTCTAAAAATATACAATTGTTAAACTTATTTTTTTAATATTCAATGTTTTGGAGCAAGTGGCCAATTCATTTTAAATAATATAGTGAGAACATTCAAAAGAAAACAGCTGAAATATGTGTACTATATTTAATATGTCGGTATGCACTAAAATGCATGAATCCTTTTCAAAATATCTTTTTATTATTTGTTTGTTTTGCAATAAATTATGGTGTGTCCACTTCAGCATGGCCATCAATTTTGTTCTGTGTTACTGCAGGATTCAGCAGTGTTTACTATTTCCTCATAAAATCTAAATATTTTAGCAAGCATTTTGCAGCAGTAAGATTTTATTTTATTTTACTTTTCAAAGTAGAAACTTTTAAACTGTTTTTCATCTCCTTGTTATGATCAAGATATGATCATTCTTAGTCTGCAGTTTCCTCCTGCTCACTCTCGACAGACATAGTGAACAGTCTGCATGATTATTTTTAATTGCCCCTATTATAAAACTGCAAGCGGGGGTAATGTTAATAATTTTAATAACAGTCGCATAAGACGTGATTATTTGTATAGTTTAGTGCTTTTATGAGTGTCAATCATAAGTAATAACTCTTCCTCTGAATAACTCACAAATGAGTCATGTTGCCTTGAACTGTATGGTCATTAACAGCGATGCTTCAGTACATGTGGGAAAATACACAACTTTTATGATAGTGTTACAGTAGAATACAATGCTCGGTTTGACTTTTTTTCATTCATAAAAAATATGGCTTGCAAAGTAGGCACAGTCTGCTGACACCTGGCTGTACCCTGACATGAGCCAAAGACAAAAAATTTAGTATTTCAAAAAAATGCAGACCCTTCTCAGCATCCTTGACATATTCTGCTGTCAGTGCAGTTGACACAGGAGAACTGACTAAACATGTTGAGAAAATAAAAGTAACTCACAGCGTGCCAATCACAAAATAATACTCTTTATTTTGTTTTTCTTCCACAGTGGAAATATTTGAAGAAGGAAAAAATGGCACGACTGAGATCATTACCTGCATGCTGGCTCAAGCCATCACACTTTAAGTGACGTTAAGTCTTTACACATACACACACACTGACACACATACTTACACACACATGTGCACACACACATCAGAAAGATGGAAGTGTTCACCCATGGCAACAAGGAAAGTCCTTTCTGTCAGCGCAGGAAATCATACTAGTGCAGGATTTGTGTCAAAGTGCGACTTCAAGAATGATTTTACATCAAACCAATGTTGAGTTCAAGAAACACACACACGCACACACACACAAACAAAAATGTTTCCTTGGTTCACTTCATTTAGTTCATTTGGGCAGGACCTATGAAACAAGCTTTCAACAAATACGCAATTGCTCAGTCATTCGGCCACTTGCTTGATCCCACATTTCACAGCTGGCAGTGCGCACCCCCACCCTGCCCTCAGCTCCTCTCCCACTAAAGCCACTTGTCACATTGACATGTCTCCGGCTTGCTTTGTAAAATCCATTCCCGGTGTTTGTACATTAAACAGTACAGTAAAGCCTGTTACATAAATACCTTTCAATAAAAAGCCCAAATTTAGGGTATCAGTCAGTGCTGAATGGAGCCCTTGTAAAGAATCAAGGAAGACAATGATAACATGGATAACAACTCATCCAAAAAGTGTCAAATGCTCCATTGGTCCATACAAGGTGTAGATTTCTAACTTCTGAGAGTCAAAGAGAGGTCAGAAATGATTTTGTACAATGAGTTATCAGCTAAGAGCTTACTGCGCATTTAAGCATTTGACCATAAAGTTTTACATTTAAATTGATGAATGCGGTCCGACATGAAAATGTCAGACACAGCAGGAAAAGACAAACAGCTGGCCAGCTTTGCTGTATTTTCTATTGATGACTACAGCTACTGTATTGCATTACTGTATGTATATGGCTATGAGTCGTGGTCTCCAATTTGACAGTTTGACATGACAGTTTCACATCACGTCCATTCGGGGCCAATCAGAGCAATAGGAGTAATCAATTTAGCACTAGCTTTAGTTGAAGTACAGCCATATACATGAAAACAAATTTTCTCTCCAATAATACAAACTTTTTTTGATGTTTTGATAATTCTGCTGCTATGATCACATTCAGGCTACTCTCTTCAGGGTCTGTTCATTTTCAATGATAAGAAACCAGGTAATAAAAAAAGTAAAAGTAAAACCATAACCCACCACAACAGTTAAATGTAAAAAAAATAAAATAAAAAAAAAGGACTTTCATGTGATACTTGAGCAGGAGGATCAAATAAATAGCAGCATATGCTATGATTCACAGACAAACAAAGCAGATGTTACTTCCAGAAATACAAAAAAGGACCAGATAAAGTATAGTAAAATAACAAAATAAATGTAAATTGATAGATGGATGTATAGAAGCAATACAGTATGTCTCATTTCATTACAGATGTAGTAATTGTGATTTTTTTATTTTTTTTATTTTTTCTCTCCGTATTTGTCATTTACTGCCTCCTATTGGACTGGAGAGGAACACCTGAACATTTTTTTCCTTTATTATCAGAAAGTTTTGCTAATTAAATTCTATACATTTCATTGTAACTAGAAATATGCATTATTTGCTGTGTTAGTTTATTCTTTTATTTATTTCTATGTTTTGTTTTATTTTATTGTCTTTTTTTCCTGAACATGCATCACATGAGTTTATTGTATTTGCCTTATACCTGAGCTGCTACACTCTCAGAGAAGAGTTGAGCAGCTTTATTGTTTGACCTTGGTGGAAGTCTGCACTGCACTCTACCTGTTGACAAGCATGAACAATTACTAATTATTACTAATTACTTATCTCCTCAGAAGATGTATACTGTTAACCCTTGAACCAGCAATCACTGACTTCCTTCGCAAAAACCCTGCAGCAAAAACAAGCATACAGAAACACTCATTTATATATATTGTACATATAGAAACACCCACTGTTCGATTTACAAGGAGGTGGGAGGCAGTGTCGTCTTCATCAGACAAGGAGGCGGGCAGCTCTGCTATGAGCTTCTAAGTACATTAGGCAAAACGGCCCCTCGGTACATCAACGGGGAAACACTGCGGAATAATTTAGGCATAAAACATATTTGTTTATTAATCCATGATAAATTGTTTCAATGACATGGCTTGCTTAAACAGAAATATCCAGTCTTTTTTTTGTTTTTGTTTATAGTGCTGCTCCTCATTAAGATTGCAGGGCAGCAACCCTGCGGTGTATACCTTGGACTGGTCTCCAGTCAATTGCAGGGTACATGTAGAAAAAAAAAGGACTCGCCCTCACGTTCACACCTTTGAACAATTCATTGAACCTAATTTATAGTAGGGTCATTTGTTTTTTTGGAATGCTGGAGGGAGCCAGAGAACCTGGACAAAACCTTTGCAAGCACAGGGAGAACATAAAGCCCACACAGGAAGGCTGGAACTGAGATTCAAACCCAGAAGCTCAGAACTGTGACGCTAACGTGCTATCCACTAGCTCACTATGCTGCTGCATACAACATATACTTGCACCTCTTTAAGCTAAGGACGAGACATTATGTTTCGATTGCTGTTTGTTTGATTATTAACCTTGTATGAAACCATAAGATTTCAGTAGGGATGTGGCTGGATCAATCTGGTGCAGCTTGAGTGAGATTCCCCCCCCCTTTTTTTACTGCCGCATTCTGGTTGCATTAGGGCCAAGTGGGGCAGTGACTACCAAGTTCCAGCAGCAGGACCTGCTGTGTGCGGCAGCTAGAAGCCATTTTATAATATGTGTTACCACCACGTACAATACTGGAGTGGAACATCCACCTCATTGCGACTCCCTAGTCCATCAAGACTATTCAAAGGTTTTGCTGACTGTGTTATTTCTTCATTGACAGGGACTGCATCATTACACTCCAGCTTTTTTTATCTGCCTGCTTGATTCATACACAGCACTGCAGAGTCTGTTCTCATGTCAGCTTGTCAAAAAGCGATATTTCATGTCATTGCCCTCGGCGTCCAATAGTGATCTATGTACGAGGCACACTTTTGTTTCAGTGTGAGGCACAGCTTGTTTGCAATTAAAGCAATAATCTCAGTGACACATGCTAACAATGACACTTTCTGCCTCACTGTACGTGGTACGTGCGTGACATATTTGAATTTAAAGGAAGTGCTATACGCCGATATATTTCCCAAAGTTATTGTTCCGACCGAAATACAGTATAAGGTGGACAAGAAAGCCCAAATGTACAGATTCACTAAAAGACATTTCATTACAGTGTATGGAAATAGTCTCCTTTAGACATTAACAACAGAAGAACATAATGACACAGGTTTGACAACATAGTATAAATAAAAATGGATTCATGCTGAAACGGCGAGATCCATGACAGCAATGACTTTAGTGAAACTTTGTCAATACTTCCCCTGAAATGCAATATGCTGGTGTAGCCAGCTGATGAAGCTCTATTGAATGTATCAAATGCTTTAAACCAGTGAACCATTTTAAGGCAATCGTTTAAATGTATTACATTGCTTTAGAAAATATCTCCGTTTAAAGTAACAAAGCTGAACTTAGTTAAAATTTGATTAACATAGGGTTTACTTCCCACAGGCGTCGGTCGTCTTTCTGGGTTTTCACGAAACTATGCATCAGCACGCCTTGTCCGGGATGAGTGGGACAGCCTACAGACACACAGTCAACAATTTTCTCAAAAATTGCCAAATATCCACTTAAAAAAGGCCAACAACTGACCAAGACTAACCCAAGTCAATGCCAGGAATGCAGACCCTGGTCAGGAACACGGCATCCATAAACCATCTCATGTGGATTTAACCAATGACAGAGCAGAGCTGTGTCTTTAAAGAGTGACCAGACTGTTTTTTTACGGCTTTGCCCTGGACTGGACACTAGCCACATATAAATATGGTACATATAAACAAGCAATCATTCACACTCACGTTCACAATACTTTGAGTTTTCATTTACCGGTAACCGAACATGCACATTTTTGGAATGTGGGAGGAAGCCATGCAGAGTACCCGGAAAAAACCCAGGCAAGCATTGGGAGAACAAACAAGTCATGATGAGTGAAACTGAAAAGCAATATGACACAAAAAGTAATTTTGGGGTCACATTTCTTTCCTTTGGCTATTGACAGCTGGGATGTCAAAAGTCTAAAAGAGTGTAATTGCTGTTCAACCATGACGGCCAACAATACAATATCTGTATTTCAACCCAAGAATGGGCGCAATATAATGTTGGTGGTTTAATAACCCAATTCCCTCCAACATCCTCTACAGTCAATTTGGCTTAAAATGTCATAGTCACCACACATTGTAGTTTTATTACCAACTGAAGCCAAACTGGCGATGACAGAGTTACACATCTTGCTCAATATGTAACCGCCAACGTCACTCACATGTCCTGTACATGCATTACATGAGGTGACGCAATACCCATGCCTGATGACTGGTACACTGTTAAAAATAAAGACAATAGGCCACTTTGTGCACTCCGGAGAACGTATCCACCTATATTTATTTAGTTAAGCCCTGCTGTTGCTTTCAGTGTCAACATTTAGACACAACTTCCTCTGTCAAGATCGAGCGAGCTATGCCCACTTAGTGTGTCACATTGAGACTAATTGCCTGCACTAAGCTGACAGGTGAAGGTGCGCGATGCATGTCTTAGTGGGTGGGTGGATTTTGGGGAGGGTCGTGGCTCAGGCTTGACACCACTCCACTCCGGTGACCTGCAGGTGAACTTGGACCAGTGCAAAAATAACAGGTGCTCCAATTAGGCTGCCAGTGTGACACTGCAGGGCTCTTTCAGGAAGTCATTCTTACCTTGCTGTACAACAATTAGCCTCGAGGGACTCCTGTAGAGACCTGCAAAGTGCACAACCTTGAAAACTTGCTAGCCAAGACCTTTGCCTGCGTAGGAAATTTGATATGGATATGTATGCAGTCGTCGCCAGCAGTTGTCACAGATATTTTAACAGTTTAAAAATGTTGCTGCATTAGTCACACCCCAAAGTCCATTAACACTGCTGAAGTTGTCGAGTGGAACTGAATTGTACCCAAATTTACATGGTTTCCAAATGACTAAAACTTTCCATCAGCGGTATGAGCTTTCAATTTTTGGGGGGAAGGGCGGAGTCATCAGTGGATAGGCCCCTCCCATTGTTGATGGTGTCAGTGAGCCTGACCACTTTTCCTCTTGTCGAAAAATGTTTTACTTTGGGGGAATTTTTCAGGTACTTGGGCACTCTTGGATACTCTGGGGTACCCAAATACTTGTTTTTATGATTTATTTATTTTTATATTATAAATAATTTTTATTATTATGGTCACATTAAGACCACTGGCATATCTGATGACATCCAATGACTGTATTAAAACACTATCAACGCTGAAAAAAATACTACACTATGTTTGGCCCATGTTGCGATCTCTAGGACTTTTACTAGCATACAAATTTTGAATGGGATCCAAATAAAACTTTGACCTATGTATGAGTGTGACATAAAACAGGTAAGAATATACTGTATGTGTAAATGAACTATACATTTGAGAGGAACAGAGAAAATACGTGTTGATGTACTACATATCTGACATACATAGGATGCAAGCTATACAAATGTGTGAATTTCATTAAGTGCTCAATGGATGCACAGTAGAATGTTAAAAAATACCTATGATGTGTGTAAGTGCCTCCGTTGTTGAAATGCACAGGTATAGGACGCACGTTAAGAGTGTTTACTCAAGGCGTTAAAGCGCAGCACACATCACTCAGTGCTAACCCTCACTGTTTGCTTTAGAAATCATCCAAGTCCGGTGTTTGGTACTAAAAATACACTTTAGAGCGTTCTTCGCTTTGCATGGGGGCAGAGTGGAGCCCTTAGGCGCACTACAGTCCATCTATCTGTTGTACCACATGAAGAGGATAGATGTCAACACACAGAGTCCTTAAATGCTTTGTTCGCGTAAATATATGGCCCACTAGGACAATGTGTCTTCAAAAGTTTTATGTGACATGAATTGATGCACCCTGACGTTCACTCCGTCTACTGTACAAGCCAGACTTACATTATTTGGATAGTCAAATAGAGGTGTGATTTCCAATCACAACCACTGTGCTGCGGCACATTAGTATGAAGTGAGCGACCATCAGTTGTGCTACAGGAAATTATCAGAGGTGGTTAGAGGAGCCAAAAATTGTACTCAAGAGTACTGTTATTTTATTTTACAATGCAATGACTCAAGTAAAAAAAAAAAGTAATCCCTCAGAATAACACTTGAGTAAGAATAAGTGTTCAGTGAAAAAAAAAAAACAAGTAGGTAAGTTTTAAGTAATTTACCTTATTTAATTTCAAATAGCAAATGTACTTTAAATGGACAAAAATATGAAATGGGACTATACAGTCAAATATTGCCCAAGAATCTTACTTAAACCCATATTTTTGTTTCATATAAAATAACATCAACTAAAGGATATTCAGCTGCAAGAAATGATCTTAAATTAACTTTTTGTTTTGTTTACACGTGAAACAGCACAATAGGCTGACAAGACAGCTATTATTAATTATATAATTACGTAAAATTTGATTATCTTGAAGTTCGACGGGGATTTACCCACATTTTTCTGTTTCATGATTCTAAAACAATTTTAATTGTGTCAGCTTACATTTGTATCTTCAGTGCTGTGCATACATCGTGCATTCCCTTTCAATAATAAATCCAACAAATGGAAATATGGTACATGGTTGTCATCACGTGGCGTGTTGGACGAGTGGTAAGCGAAATCGCCTCACAATTCTGAGACTGGAGCCTCGAATCCATGCTCCAGCCTTCCTGTGCAAAGTGTCTATGTTCTCACTCATGCAATCAATGAAAACTGACTGCCACTCAATAGTTTACAGACCTCCTCCAAACATATCCTGATCCACTACGGTCTTGTAAGTGGTGGTAATGCATGTTATACAATTCCACACACAGCAGATATAATAATAATAAATAATATATATATATACATTCATTCATTCGTTCATCTTCCGTTCTGCTTATCCTCACTAGGGTCGCGGGCGTGCTGGAGCCTATCCCAGCTATCTTCGGGCGAGAACCCTGAAGTGGTCGCCAGCCAATCGCAGGGCACATATAAACAAACAACCATTCACACCTATGGGCAATTTAGAGTCTTCAATTAACCTAACCTGCATGTTTTTGGGATGTGGGAGGAAACCAGAGTACCCGGAGAAAACCCACGCAGGCACGGGGAGAACATGCAAACTCCACATAGGCGGGGCCGGGATTTGAACCCTGGTCCTCAGAACTGTGAGGCAGATGTGCTAACCAGTCCTCCACCGTGCCGCCATATATATATATTTCAATACACAGTTATTTATTTATGGCAAGACATAGCGTATTTTGGTTCATATTCATGCCGCAGCTGACATGTTGGCCTCTGACTACTGTTCTTTAGGACTTCACTGTAATGTACACTTTACTACTGTGTGGGGTTGCGATTGGCTGGCAACTATTCCAGGGTGCACCCCACGTCTCCCAGTGTCAGCTGAGACAAGCTCCAGCTCACCCGTGACCCGAATAAGGAAAGCACAAATAGAAAATGGATGAATACCGTAGTGGTAACATGAAGTAAAAGAAAATTTGGAACAAAAATCAAACAATGAATCCTTACTGTTACTTTAATAGGTTTCATGAGAAGGTTCAAATGTATAAACAAAATTCAATCAATGAAAATGCAAAACAGCAATAATAATACCATGGGAACTTGAATTGGTAACCAATATGTGCATTTAAATATATCAACACACAAACCTGAAAGACGGCAAACAAGCTCAGAAAACAAGCATTATTTACATCAGAAAAATACTGCATTTTTCATATGAATCAATTGCAAATACATGTGTTGGATTCATATTCAAGCTGCAAAAAATGCTTGCAAGGCTGAACAAAAGCTTTTGAGGCAAAGTCAGTCACAGACAGTTAAAGACAGCAAAAGCCTGCAGGCTGAAAACGTCTGACACTTTAAATGTTGCTGTGTATCTTTGGCAAAGAGGCTGTAATTTATTTCTTTGGAGAATCTCTGACAGCTTAAAAGTTCCTAATGGCTTTTGAGGCAGAAAGAGGAGCCATCCTGACACCGCAAGAGAAGCAAAAGATCCTGGACAGCTGCAACATTAGCCATACAAACTATTTTACTAATCCAAATTTCAAACAGCAGTTAAAAATAATGTTGTATACAGATATCAAAAGGACCATATATCTTATAATTTACACATTTCTACAGTATTTGCAGGTACAATGTTAAACAAATATGAAGTATAAAGCTTCCTAGAAGAACTCAAATGACAAGTTTGAAAGTAACTTTAAAATGTACTGTATTTGCTTCCCTCTGCAACCAACAAGGCACTGTAATATTAGTTATGATTTTTTGGGCAGTGAAATAATGCTACATATAGCACAGTAAGGCAAATGCTAACATTTTGGCACATGCATCATGTGAGGCAGCTCGGCGGATCAATATCAGTGACAAATCATTTAATTCTGTAATAAATATCACTGTGTTGTGACTAAGGCTTCATTGGCCTACTTGAGATAGGACATACACTGCATTTGTAGCAAAACTACCATTGCAATCATTTTCTTAGTGTAAATTAAATTTCTTATTGGTGAAGAAATTGATTTACTTTTTACATCATCTTTACTCATGACGTACAGTACCTTCTGATCTCCACCCAAACGTCAATGTAGACTGAGCAGACGCAGCTTCAAAGGAGCACAACAAACGAATGCATAACTCACAAATTGTACTGCAGTTGCTACGTTTTAGGTTCATTTCGGTCTCTGGCCTGCCCTCCTCAGCACTTTTCCTCAAAACTACATGAACTGCAAGTTGGTATTTACACTCGGCCATTATTTGTACACTTGTGTTTTTTACTCTCATTTTCCATGAGTTGAAGTAGTATAGTGTCACTGTCCAATAAAAATCATGAATCTCCAAATTTGGAGTTTCACATTTTTTTGAATCCAAAACAAAAATCTTTTTGTTCTTTTTTTAGCTAAAATTATTAGGTTGGCAGTGGCAGATTCCCTCGACTTGAACTGTGCGCTTTCTAACCAGTGAATCTTTCTCCTTTTAGGACCCTGTACTTCAAGCTCCTATATGCTTCTTACCATGACTTTGCACCCTTTTTTTACTACACCAACTTGTTTGGAGAACAGAAAATACAGTGGAACCTCTGAAGTTGTGAGGCTGAAACTGGTAAACGAGTACTACAGTATATCTGCGCAAGAAAATCATGAAGCACTTGAGTATATCTTCTGAGACATCAGTTCGGTGCGCCTCCAAAGGCTTTGTTCCACAGGATTTGCTTTTTCTTTGGCTTTTCTGAGATGTCACCGCAGAGGGACCGGGTGAAAAGAGAAAGAATTGGATCAAGTTTGTCCTTTGTTTTCGTAAATGGAATTTGACATCTTTCTTGAAATGGGAGTGAAAACAAAATTGTTTAGTTAATATATATATTGAGTGTATTTTCACCCCTGAAAATATGTGTAGCTCCTCTGATAGCAAACCACCTATGTGTAAAGTGATCATGAGGCACTATTTGTTTGCAGGCTTTGGGGCAGGGGATCAGTCTTTGGTTGTGTTCTTGTTGCTTAGCTCTCTGCATGAGTCTCTGAGGGTATTAGGAGAGGAATCGCCTGCTCTGCGCCCTCCGTCCCCCTTGCTGCACTCTGACGTTGTGGGGTGGGCGTCGGCACGGAGCTTAGTACGTCGGGATCCAGCTGAGGCGCAGTTTCTTCTGCGTGAGCCGGCGTGGCGTTTCCCTCCATCTTTCTCAGCTGCTCCTCTTCTTCCTGCTTCAGCCGCCGCTCCTCAGCTTCTATTTCCTCAGTAGTGGGAATTGAGTTCTTCTTGGGTCTGCCCTTAGGCTTGGTAGGTGCCTCCTGACCTCCTTTGAGCACCTACAAATACACACATAATCTCTGTCGACCGTTCTTGAAATAAATGGCCTCAGTAGTCAAAGGCAGCGAATGCTATATAGTCATTAAGAGAAGACATACATGACTGCTGGATGCCCCTTTTGCACTCATTTATCTTCAGAGTTAACAATCTCACTTGTTGACCTGACCCTCTTTGACAAAGTGTTTGCTCACTTTTGTCATTACCATCACTCACTCCTTCGACCCTGCCCCCACAGGTGCTTCCTAATTACTTCAAGCTGTCCGCTTAACAGATGAAAAAATATGGAAAAGTTGAATGCCAAAAAGGCCGTACAATTTGGAAACTGACCAAAATGTATTGAAACAAAATACTGTATGCCTCTGAAGTTACAGTACTAGGCCGCATATCACCTGTAATTATTATTATAATTGTTTTTAATTTAGGTTATTATTTACCTGATTGGTAATATTTTAACACGGTATAAGTACATTTTATGCTTGTTTTCTATTTTGTATGCCACCTGAAACAAATTAGAAAACTGAGTTATAAATTGAATTCGACTTGGTCAGTCGGTTGTTTGGTGGATGCAGATCTGTCCCATATTGTTTCATTACCAACAGCAGTTAACTTATTCTTAAATTTGATGGTTATTACGGTTTAATTGTCGCATTAAAAAGGAATATATCATTAATAAATGTTTTATAATGGAGACACTTATTTACATTATTTCCATCCATCCATTCATTTTCCGTACCGCTTATCCTCACTAGGGTGTGCTGGCACCTATCCCACCTGCCTCTAGGAGAGAGGCAGGCTACACCCTAAACTGGTTGCCAGCCAATCGCAGTACATTATTTCCAATGGGAAAATTTGATTCAAACTGTACTTCGACCAGAGTTCTACAGTAGTAGCATATATAATATTGTATCACTTACCATCTTCTTCCACTTCATGCGCCTGTTTTGGTACCATGTCTTCACCTGAAGCTGTGTGAGGCCAAGGGACTGTGCCAAGTCTAACCTGAAATAAAATCAAATGTATCACAAGTGCTGCTTAAAAAAAACCCACAAAACAAACAAACAGTAATGCTATGTTTTGAATGACACTGTTAAGAGAGGTATTCACTTAACAAGAAACATTGTTTCAGCTTTGTTTTGCAGTTCATTAGAGTACCTAATGAAGTGAATGCATTGACTTTATTGCTACATCCAATAGTGCAACTGCTTTCAAACAGAGTGCCTTCCGGTATCAAAGACGGCAAGTTAGAAGCTTCTCACACCTGCACTGTTTGAAACATCTGCACCAATATCAGTAATCTCAGTGGCAGCTTGGAGAAAAAGTGGATGCAACCACCACATGTGCATGCTCCATGACTAACAAGGCTACTAGCTCTCGTGTAATCTGATAGGCTTTCATTTAAGAAAGGGAGAAATGCTTATCTGAAAATTAGATTTAGTCTTCTTCTACTCTTTTCAAAGTCTGTTGGAAGAAGGAAATCGTAACAATTGTGTGTGTGTTATTTTTATACTGTGTTCAAGTCGAGACAAAAAAACATAAAACAAACTAAGATGAATCTGTAAGATGAATCACCTCATTTACTGAAGGCTCTTTGTTTAGTGGAAACAATTGAGCCTATTTATTTGCTAACTACTTCCTTTCAGGCTATGAGTAACTGTTTAGTCTTGGGTGTAACATCCATCCTTTTTCTGAGCTGCTTATCCTCACAAGGGTCGTGGGAGTGCCGGAGCCTATCCCAGCTATCATCGGGCAGGAGGCGGGGTACACCCTGAACTGGTTGCCAGCCAATCGCAGGGCACACATAAACAAACAACCATTCACACTCACATTCACACCTAAGGGCAATTTAGAGTCTTCAATTAACCTACCATGCATGTTTTTGGGATGTGGGAGGAAACCGGAGTGCCCGGAGAAAAGCCACGAAGGCACGGGGAGATCATGCAAACTCCACACAGGCGAGGCCGAGGATTATCTATTACCTATTATCCTTGACTTCTGATTATAAAACTACTCATTCCTCAATTTGTTGTGTATATGTAATAATATGATGAGGCGATTAAACATTCATATGGTTTCACAGTCATAACAGCCAACTGAGGGAAACAGTAACTACCGTATTTTTCGGACTATAAGTCGCAGTTTTTTTTTCATAGTTTGGCCGGGGGTGCGATTTATATTCCGGAGCGACTTATTAACACATTATTATATCATTTCACGTGTTATTTTCACACTGACAACCGCAAGAGGGCGCTCTAGGCTTGTGTATCTGTACCTGCAACTGACAATGAGTCTGATGAAAGCGACGTAGGAGAGGGAGCGGCGCATCGTCTACCTGCGCGAGTTGGCGAAGTTGTTTAGAAGTGAGACCGAGGATGAAGAATTCATTGGATTTAGTGATTTGAAGTGACACTGATGGTTTGGTAAACTTGTTAGCATGTTCTTTATGCTATAGTTATCTGAATAACTGTTAATATGTTACGTTAACATACCAGGCACGTTCTCAGTTCGTTTGCATCATGTAATGTTAGCTGAATGTGTTACTTTAGCATACCGTTCACCTATTCAGCCTCTATTCTATTTATATTTTAAATTGCCTTTCAAGAATAAATGTCTGTTCTTGGTGTTGGATTTTATCAAATAAATTTCCCGCCAAAAATGTGACTTATATATGTTTTTTCCTTCTTTATTATCCATTTTTTGGCTAGTGCGACTTTTACTCTGGACTTATAGTCCAGAAAATACGGTACAATGTGGCCCATGACAAAAAGAAGTTTGACACCCAGAATCAACTTCACAAGCAGCTCTTGCTTTTTCTTTGGCTGTTTTTGCGGGTATGGTAAAGAGGGAAGCAATGATGATGACCACTGAGGCAAAAATGGAATGTATCGCGATGTTGGAAGGTAGTATGCGCATCTCAGTCTTGGCTGCTCAGTACAATATGGCTAAGTCAGCTACAGTATAGAGTATGTGTATGTAATGAGAACAAGAAAGGTTAAGTATAAAATTTATTGTTGGAATGTTTTGATATATTGGAGCATAATACACCCCTCATGAGGGTTTTAAGATTTTGCAGTTAGTTAATCTTCATAACAGTGCTGGAATGCAATATTATTGTCAAGACCAAATTGTGGTCCAGCCATGCGTATACAAAAGGGGGTTTTGATCACTGAGCTGTTATGCCGTTGGCGATGTGATTTAAGAGGAGACAGGGTGACTTTTCCAGCACCTCTGGCCAAGTTAAAATGAGATATTTAATATTACAGTGAGGTATTTCCCAACCATTTAGATTAGATACATCTCACTTTCAGTTATAATAGATTTACTCGTGTCAAAATCAGTGCTCAAGCATGCATGTATGCAGGAATGTAAAGTAGTGCTTTTATAACATATCTATCTATCCATCAATCTAATATTAAAATATTGTCCGACTGTACATCAAGGCCTAAAAATGGTATTAAAAACATCGTGGAGCTACAGATAAAAAAAAGTGGCGTAGTTTACCCCATTTTATTTTATGAAGCCAAGTGTGTATTATATACACCTGCCCGTATTTGACGTAATTCGCTTTAATACATTTGCTTGCGTTGGCCTAAGTCCCCTTTTTTCATGAATACGGCTGTGTTTCTTTTTTCCTCCTTCTTCTTCTTTATTTTACCATTAAAGAGCTCGGGGGTGAAAACATTACTCTTGTCTGAACTAGAATGCTGAGGTAATACTCTGGCTTGGCCAAAATTCACATTACACGAGACATTACCCACGGGACAAATAAAAAATTACGACGTTAGCTTAACCACCGCTTGATAATTGCATTTGCGGCTTTGTGAAGTGAAGTTGTGTGTACGTGCATGTTGTACTTTGGAAATGTACTCTATGCCAGATATGCAGGTTATCAAAATGTCACACTTAAGTAATGCTCATATGCCAGGGGAAACACTCTTCCATCAGGTTAAAGAGCAAAGTCACTTGTATATATATATTTTTCTTAGCTGTATGGGTTGCATTTTGATAATTACTGGTTAAAGCATTAGCACCTGCACATGTATTACAATTCTGCTTTTGCATAGATACTAACTAATGCTCAGTTTGGATTGGCACCACCAGAGAGACAATAAGGTCGCTATATTTAGGGAAAGGAACCATATTTCACTGATGGTGTATTGTTCCACCAATTCCAACCTGCAATTGTCTTGGGACCAGTCCCTGGTTTACCCCCCCCCCCCCCCCCCCTCCCCTCCCCGCTACACACACACACACGCATACACACACACACACACACACTCACTCACAAAATCCCATACCTCGCACCCAGAGTCAAGTGGGATAGGCTCCAGATCACCCAAGACCCTAATGAGGACAAGTGTTATAGAAAATGGACGTGATCAGGCCTTCTCATATGGCCGAGATGGCATTCAGTCAGGCAGCCCATTCAATGTGTATGAGAGGCTAACATGCACAAGCTAAGCGGCAGTCGCGTGGTAGGCGCGCCCTAATAGAAATATATTTGGGTACCTGTCTCCACGCCAACACTCAGGCTTAGGGAGTAACAGAACACGTGTAAGGTGCTACGTAATTGGGATACATAAAAGAGGTAACTGTCTTTCGCTGCAATTGCATATAAAAACACAGCATCAGACACAGGTAGCAAGCTTTAGTAAAAACAGGGATTATTTCGCAAGACTACAATTTGAATGTGGTAAAAGCCTGTTGTTGATTTGAGGCATATATAGGCTGCTTTCAAGATAGTGAGCAGCCCTTATTGTGGATAAGTTGTCACAATATTGTTCAGTGGGCCACCCTAAAGCCACTCGCATGGTTTTACACACAATATTGGGAGAAAACCAAGTGATCATTACCACAAGTTGGGCCACTGGAGATAACATTAGCTTTTAAATTATGTTGATGAGAAAAGCCGGCGTGGGGGCATAATGACATTCGGAACTGACCATGTTGGGCTTTCCAAAAGTGGCCACTTTAAAAGTTGCGTGGGGAAAAGGAGTGAGTGGCAACTGTTTGGAACTTATTCAGTGAATGAGTTATTCATCTTAAATAATATTTAATATAGAAAAGTGTGAGTAGTCAAAGTTATCTGGACTGCTACAGGGTAGCTAGCTGTGAGCTAGCGTGTTTGTGCGCGTGGGCATATGTGTGTGTGTGTATCGTGGGTGTTAGCTTCCTGCAAAGGAAAGCGTAATTTCTACTAATTTATTTATTTATGTATTTTTTAATTTCCCTCGTTATAACACACACTGGGTCATGGGAATAGGTTTCAAAAACACCGTTATGAAGCTAGGCAGCACGGTGGTATAGCAGTTTGGGATCCATGACGGGGCTCATGTTTTCTTGGATTTGACTTTTTATTTTCATTTATGTCAAAATAAAAATGGCATTTTATTTCAGTTTGTGTTTTTGTTGTTATGAATGGAAAGAACGTTTTGCTTTGAATATTTCAGTATTACCACATATGGCCTGACCGACCGACCTTGATAAATGGACCATTGGCTCATTGAAATTTTTTTTTACTGCCCATTAGGATTTGGATTTGAGTACCCCTGAACTGAAGTAACCTTAATTTGATCATTCTATTACACTGTTTGGTGCTTTATAGCAATTTGTATGTTTTCTAATGATGTGAAAGGTGCTAGAGAATAGCAATAGAGTGAACTCCGTGACACAACATGCAGGATAGCACTGAAGTGTCGATGCAACATAACCGAGCTTCAGTAATAGTCAATGTTCCCACAGAGCAGAGAGAATATATGCCTGTGAGTATTGTTGTGTACTCTGTATGTTTTGCTGTACGCTGTGTTTGAAAATAGTAATTGTTTGTAGTCATTTCTGTTAGCCCATCTATAGCTTTTTGCTTTGTATGTTAGCATTAAGATAGCAGACTTCTGTAAAATGAAATTATGGTTTGGTTTGGTTGAACAATTTGATGTTTAAATATATCATATTTAATTCTCTCTTTGTTTTATTTCATTTTTACATTCAAATTTATCTAAGAGTGACAGCTTGAAAAAAATCACACTTTGCTTTTATTTGGTGAACAGGCTCTAAGCAAAACTTTAAAAAGGGTGTTTTAATCCCTTTAAATGTACTTAAAGCAGGTGGGAAGGTAAAAACATTCAAATACATCTTTCCATGTCATATATATTTCACCTATTGCGGTGGGTGTGGATTTTACCCCTTGTAATAAACTAGGGTTCACCGTACAGTTATTCTTATAACTTCTTCTTATTAACTACACCGACCTGTCAGGTGTGGACAGGTACTTCTGCTTCTGGAACTTCTTCTCGAGTCCCATTAGCTGCAGCTCCGTGAAGATGGTGCGGCTGCGACGGGGCTTCTTCAGGCGGGGGGTGCCGCGCTCTGTCTCCGAGTCGCTGCTGATACTGAGGGGCGTTTGGCTGGGCGACGGCTCGGAGCCTCGGCCGTGCTGCGACGACAGCAGGGGGAGGTGGGGTGGCACTCCGCCCGGGGATGGAGGTGTGTGTGCGAGGTGGCCTGGGTGGTTGGGAGGCTGCCGTGTGATGACCGAGAGGAGTGGGTAGGCACGTAGTGAAGAGGAGCCTGCGACATAACATACACACAGACACCCACACACAAACACGCACACTATTTAAGTCACATATAACAATGTAATAAACACTGGAGCAAAAGATGAGAGCAGGGTCAATCACTGTAAGTTTTAAGGAAGCTCTTATCCTGTTATCGACCGTGTGTAATTGCACAATTATTAATTGCCCAGCATTTGCTGTGAAAAGTGTTTTACTCTTGGCCTCGTTCTTGTAAAGGGCACTGACCTCGATGACGCAGGCTTGTGTTTTACACCACTCCCCTTGACCCTTCACATGAATGATTATTTTGCAGATCACGTTAAATATGAACAGGTGACGGGATGATGTACATGCACACACTCAATCAGCTGTAATAAAACCTCAAAAAACAAGCCAAACACTGTCCGATGTATTAAACTGTAAATGTATTTTTTATTCTCTCTCTCCTGTGATCTCTCTCTTGTATGCAGTCATGCAAGTGAACACATATTCAAACTTGCCCTCTGTCAGAGCACACAGAAGGCGCAAGACGCCAGAATCAATAAAAAGTAACACTTGTCTGGAGCCGATCGGAGGGAAGCGAAGGGGTTGAGCAAGATTTTAATTGAATGGATGTGGTGGGTCAATGGAAGTTAATGTCACACAGTATCTGCTAGAAACAACAACGGCCTCAAAAATAACAAAATAACAGTGATCTTCCAAGCAAAATCTATTAATGGCAAAGTATTACTGACAAAATTAAATGTGTGTACACACACACACACACACACAGGCAGCACCGTGTAATTGTGGTCAACATGTCTGCCTCACAGTCAAGACGTTCGGGGTTCTCCCCCCTGCTGCCATGGTATTTGTGTATATGTGCCCTGCTATTGGCTGTTGACCAGTCGAGGGTGTACCCACTCTCTCTCCCAAAGTCAGCTGGGCTAAGCTCCAGCTCACCCGGGACCCTCTTGATGACAAGCGCCTGAGAAAATGGATGGATGGATGGATGGATTAAATTCACACATACACACAAGGTTGTATGTAATGTTGTGGCAGAAGAATATAAATCCCCCACTCATCCAATGTACCAGCAAAGTGTCATCGAATCTGACTTTTTATATACTGTATTAGCGTTCAAAAAAGTCAGATGACAAATAGGGGCACTTAGAGGAAGAACAAGCATGCCTAGTCTTGCAGTGTAGTAAGGCCTATAAAGATGCTTACATACACTGTATAATCTGCACAGACATACATTACAAGAAACGGAAAAGCATACAAGACAATGGAAGTTGTCATGGAGAGCATGTATGCTCCATACAAGCACATATATAGGCACACTTGCTTGCACACACACAAACACATACAGTACATACATACATAGACGCACACTTACAAAAACAAAGAGACAGTGCCTGCAGCTGACGATGACATCATGTTAAGGTGCTGAGGTCATACTAATCCTCCCTCATGAGATTGCTGCCGTTACAACAAGCCTAGACAAGATCTTTTTTTTTTTTTTTTCGTATTTGTGTGCACAGCTACTAGTTACATTTTAGCACAATGTGTTTCTCACAATAAATCACCTCTGTTGACACCTGTGATATCAGGTAATAACCATATGAGTTGTATTTCTACCTAAATGGTTGACTAGCACAAGGGAGATTTCATTTGTGTTGGGACAGAGGGGGGACGGGCAAAGAGAAGACGTCTTGTCAGCAAAGAGCTTGATGTTTGAGTGACAGACACACAAAGAAAGAGCAAAAGAGGAGAATGTTAGAGTCGCTGGTGACTTTCCACTGACAGCATGGCCGTCTCTCAGGAGCTCACATCTGACACGCTGTTGACAAGCGCCACGTCCTGTCAATAGGCTACAAATAAACTGTTTAAGGAACTGCAAAGAGCACAAGTGCAACAGATACGCTTGATAATCAAGGTCGCTATGTAAGAAATGCTTACGGTAACCATTACGGCTAAGAATAGATCAAGACGTTCAATTTCCTTTTTATTACAGACACTATGAACAACATTTCCTCCATTGAACACATACATACTTGTTAACTGACTGTTCTTACAACAATTTAGAAGGGAAGCATACAAAAAGTTAAGCAGTGTTACATTTGAACTTGACTATTTTCCAACAGTACACTTGAACTGCAAGTGTATGCATGTTAGACTGTGCCAAACAAGCATTAAGACTCATGAGTTTGCATCATATATATTATGATATATATATATATATATATATATATATATATATATATTCTAGTTATTCAAACAAACCACCCAGATTATTTTCATCCAATCTAAAAGTATGCACCTACAAATTTGTGAGTTCTTAGTGTTATTAGAAAAACTAAAATTTCTAAGGGGTGGGGGTAGGGGGAATAAAAATAAAAAATATCAGGGGTTTTTGGTGGGGATGAAAAAAATCTATTTGTATATAATCAAACCACGTGTTTAAATCTGGAAAGCGGAGAGAGAAAAATATATATATATATTTACTAAGGATGAAATGAATATAGTGTACAATCTTCCGAAAAGCAAAGAAAATACATGTGTTATTGTTATTTTTGGGCATGGTTAAAAAAAACTTTTAAAAAATAGCCTTAAAAGCTTAATCTAGTTAGGTGGTTCAATTAAAAAAGTAAAACTCATATTATAGATGCAGGACACATGATTTTGTTTGTAATAAGGCGGCACGGTGGTCGACTGGTTAGAGCGTCAGCCTCACAGTTCTGAGGACCCGGGTTCAATCCCTGACCCGCCTGTGTGGAGTTTGCATGTTCTCCCCGTGCCTGCGTTGGTTTTCTCCTGGCACTCTGGTTTCCTCCCACATCCCAAAAACATGTATTAATTGGTGACTCTAAATTGCCCGTAGGTGTGACTGAGTGCGAACGGTTGTTTGTTTGTATGTGCCCTGCGATTGGCTGGCACCCAGTTCAGGGTGTACCCCGCCTCCTGCCCGATGACAGCTGGGATAGGCTCCAGCACGCCCGCGACCCTTGTGAGGAGAAGCGGCTCAGAAAATGAATGGATGGATGTTTGTAATAAATACTGTATGTATAATTTTAAATTAATTTAGATTATAGCTGACAGCAAACAAAAAACCCAAATTCAGAGAGATATACCTGTATAAAATTATTAAATCCTATTAGGATTTTAACGAATAAATCCTTGTGAGAACAGGCTTGTATGTATATATATATGCATATTTATATTTTATCTGTATACAGTACCATCAATACTTGTTACTTTATTTATTTATTTACTTTTGGCATTTATGCTAATACATAGTTTATTTACATGTTTATGGTATTGTTCAGTGCAATTTCTGCTTGAATTCAAATATTTTCTAAAAGAATTTGTGGAAACTACTCTTATGGATGCCAGAAGTCATGCTCAACAAAAAGAATTCAAATGTGGCATTAAAAAGTGAATATGACAATATGCCACGGAGCTTTTACTGTACTCCAAGAATGTTTCACAAAATTTATTAATTGAATTAATTAATTTTGATTCAGCTTCGGGACACGAAAGAAAAAGTCGTTCCTAGAAATGCACTTGATTGAATTAACTTTTTATTTGACAAAGCCAAATCTAAGTGAAAACAAAAAGCACACTGTTGTTAATTAAATGCCTTTAAAACACAAATAATTGTGTCTCAGATGAATGAATAGCTCTTGTGCTACGCTACTTGGTTATTTGTGTAAAAATCTTTACTGAAAAGTGTGTGTGCGTGTGTGTGTGTGTGTGTGTGTGTGTGTGTGTGTGTGTGTGTGTGCGTGTGTGTGTACTTGCCTGCATGTGTTAACATGGTCATAACCAAGCCTAACAAGGCAGCATTTTGCTTAATGGCAGGCTTTATTGTTTAACACAGAGTTGGGGTTTAAAATGGGATGAAATCTCTTTTGCTCTTCTGGATTTCACTTTAAGCCTATACAGAAACTCTCACACACACGCACACACACACACATGAACGCATGCACAAACAAACTTTTCTTGTTTTGATTGGATTTTTCACCATGATGTCAATTGAGATTAGGCCACAGTGGCTGTTAATCTCGCTCAACTAAAAGCCCTGCCCCAAGTCTCCCATATGAAATATTGCATGCTGTCATTATGTTGTTTGCTTCTTAGAATGCATTACCTGATCTATGTTAAAATATAGAAAGTGGACTGAGGAAGTAGCAAGGGAAATGATAAGCAACCCACAAGCAACAATTGGTTATCAGCGCCTTACGGCCACGTTCTTTCGACACCTGTGTCGTTTAGCGGCATCTGCTGGTAGTCAGAGGTCATGACATCCATCAAGTCCTCAAATTCAGTGCAAACTTTCACTGCTGAGGCCCACATTGCGCTGACAGCTTCTATATCAAGCCCTTAAGGCAATAGATGTTGGGGAATATAGTGTGTCTCACACCCCCGCAGATCCAAATAAGTGGGCACCGTGTCCCAATGCCCTGAAGCGGGTTACTCTAGCCATCGAAGCGGTGTGGTGCCACCCATAGTGCCCTCTCGCATACACCATAAAGCAGGGATGAGGGGATCACTCCTCCTATTTTTGTATTCCCCCATCACCACCAACACTGTCATCATTAAATTGCATTGGTTATTATTGCAGACTTTAGAGCAATTATCTTTAATAGTTAGTTGAGCAGGCAGTAGCCGTTGACTACATGCATGCTACTGAGAATCCCCTCTAAATGAATTGACATATCTATGTATTGATATATGTATCTATATAGCGATATAGCTATGTAGCTATATAGTTATGTATCTAAGTCTATATAACTATATATCTAAATGCATTTTGATCTATCTAAATGTATTTCTATCTATCTATCTATCTATCTGTCATTTGTTGAAGTAGGAAAATGGACAACATTCAAATTGAACAAATTTGTAACATTGAATACGGTATTGAGATGATTTTTCAGTTTGCCTTTTTGTAGCTATTTTAAAGAGTTTGGGGTAATGTCTCCACATTTTTAGCAAGAAAGGTTGCAAAAAATTTTAATTAGTATATTATGTAATGTAATGGCAATTTCCTAAATCTGTTCGAGGCTTAATTAAAACGGAAAATGTCTTTTTCTTTTTTAAATGGCTTAAAAATCGTTTCTTAGTTACATACTCTAAGCCAGTGATTTTTAACCAGTGTGCCATGAGCGCTCTTCAGGTGTGCCGTGGGAAATTAGACAATTTTACGTAATTGCTCAAAATATAATTTTTCCAAGAAATAATGTATCTTTGTTCATCTACTTGTGAGTTTGAGGCATAGTGACAGACAGACCAAATGCATGCTCTTCTACTAGACGGCAGGAGGTACACACATTAATGAATGTATCCAGTTTTTGAGACATTTATGTTTATTGGTGTGCCGTTTGATTTTTCAATTGGAAAATATGTGCCTTAGCTCCATAAAGGTTGGAAATCACTCCTCTAAGATATCATTCCGTAATATAAATTGACATGACTTACACATTGTCGTCGATCATCAGACAGGGATCACGTAACTGCCGTGATTTTAAAACTAAAGTAAAGTCACTTTATACAAAAAAGGTTTGGTCTCATCGGAAAAGACAAATTATATAGATTAAAATGATAATTGGGTTCAATTGACGAAATAGAAGCAATAATTAGCCCAAAGGCACAATGAGGAGCTAAAAATGTTTAATTTCAACCGGTTTACATTAGCCAAATGTATGTATTAAACACGTCACCTCTTGTATACATCATAGTTTTTGTCTAGATAACATTAAAATGCATTCAATATTAAATTTGCCTCGTGCGTGAAAGTGAGCCAAGCGCCCTTTACGCGCTTAACCCGCAATTCCGTCAACTCTTTGAAGTTCACCATGAATGAATCGGGTGCGTTCAAATGAGTGATTTTTTTTTTCTTTTCTTTTCTCCTTACCCGAACAAGAGTGAAGAGGCTTCGGTCGGACGATGAGCGACGGGCACACGGAGCAGAGGGAAAACTTCTCAAAATAATCACAAGCCTCCTTGGAGAGGATCTCGTCGATCATGAAGGTCTTGTAGCGCCGCCTGGCAGCCTTCAGCTGGCCGGGGGAGGAGAGCCTCACCTCGGCTTGACAGTGCATGCTGGCTGGCTTCCTGGGTGGGAAGTGTCGAAACGAGGGCAAGAAGACTTTGAAGTGCGGAGCGGGAGAAGACCACTGTGCGCACTATGCTGCAACGCCACCTCAACTACTGCGCTCTCATTGTATGGCAAGAAGATTCGCTGGAGGCTGAGACGTGCACTAACTCACATCCACTTCTATATAAACCAACACATAGCTCTCTCTTCTCTCTCTCTGTCTCTCTCTCTCTCACTCTCTCTCACTCTTCTCCATCTGTTCCCGCCCTCCTCTGTATGATGGACTGTCCCGACTGAAACCAATCGCGGATCTCCATTCAATCGTTCCTTTTTTTTCTTTTCCTTTTTCTATTTTGTAAAATTGAAAATAATACATTCGTTTGGCGTGAATTCAGTTCCCCCCTCTGATTTAGTAGTTAAAATAATTGTACGAGGATTAATAGGCCCACTTCAATATACCGTAGGTATAACTGCACAATGTAATGATGCCAGGTATTGGGGGGGGGGGGGACTGGAGTCAAATGGTTTGACTCGAGTCGACTCAAATTGCCAGTTTTATGACTTGCGACTTGCTTGCCAGATACTTAAGACTTGACGTGTCTTTAGACTTGGTAACCAAGAGACGACTTGACTTTGACTTGAACTACATGACTTGACAAGTCATCTCGTTTAAAGTTAGAAATCTGTATTTTAATTCTGACAGTTTCCCTTTTTTTTTTTTTTTTTTTTGAAAGAAAGAAAGAAACGTGGGTGGGAGGGGGGATGGGTCGTTCAACTGGGCAAGAAAGTCTGCATTGTTGCGCAGTTGCCAGTGTGAAGTAGCCACCTGCATGAACAAAGATGGAAGGACCTCCAAAGATGATAATGTTGATTCAAGGACTATGCTGTCAACGAAGTCTGCAAAAAGATACGCATTTAAGACACAACAACAACAATATCAAACTTTATCCATCACTACAAAACTCACAAAGACAGGTAAGCTAATTGAACAGTTTAGCTTGCTCGTCAAACATTGTTTCATAGACTGGTTTGGGACAATTCAAAATAAAAATCATGTGATTGTGAACGTTTTAGTGCAGGTAAATTAGAGGTGGGACGATTTATGATAATTGTCCAAACATTTCCTTTTGGTTCATAGGCACACAAATCTCTCTTTTTTCTCTCTCTCTCATTTGAAACTGTGTGCACTCTATAGAGCAGAAAGTAGCGCCTAAAATATGCCAACCGCTGAATGCAGAAGAAGTGAAGCGGCGATGCTAGTGGTCAGTTGTGGAGATTAAAAAAAAAAAAAAAAAAAACTGTGGCGACATTTGTGGGCATGACGAAAGAGTTGGCGCTAGAAGATGCCAGGTGCGTTATAGGTCTGCTGTAGCAGATCACTTTGCATTGCGATCATAGCGATAAAAAAAAAAAATAGTCTTGACAAAAGTGCATTCCACGTTAGTAAGTACAGTACAAATTGTGAGTAGCTACGTGTGAGTATAATTTTCATACTACTGAACGTGTTTATTGAAGTGTCAACATTAAAATGTCATCTGTTGTGTCGGCTCTGTGATAAAGCTGTCTGCACTGTTTTCAAAATTGAGACCATAGTTTATGAAACATAACCTTTAATCTAATGACAATTGTCAATTGTCCAGTCAGTGCTTCTAAATGAGATTGTTTAATTCTGAACACAGCCACATCCCTAGTTATGAGAAAATATTTCAGTTTTATTCGAATGACTTGTGCAGGTTATGGCACATTAAAGTTGAAAAAAGTTGTGAAACTATTTATCCTATACTCTTATCTATTTGTTTTTACATCACAAAAAGCTGAAATTTTAACAGGGGGGTGTAGACTTTATATCCACTGTACAGTGATGCGCCAGTCATGGCTTTTGTTTAATGATGTTCTCTTAAGAACCGTAGGAGTTACAAGGCTGTCACCACAAAGTCCACAGCATAGTTTGCTCAGATAAGAAGTTGAGTTAAATTGACTGAAATACAACTTTAAAATAATTCAGTGCAATAAATCATTGTTTCAGTTGTTGTTCATTTAACTTTTATAAGGTGTGAATACTTTTTTTAGTGTTATGATTTAGTGCTATGATTTGTGAAAAAAAACATTTTATTACCACTCCAATGTATGTTGTGACTGGAGCAAGATTGTATGACTTGAGTTGCTTAAACCAAGTAATGACTTCACTCGACTGGACTTGCTTTTTTTTTTTCCTCCCCACAGTAACTTGGGACTTGCTTGAGACTTGAAGGATATGACTTGAGACTTGCACATATGTGACTTACTACCACCTCTGAACGATGCTAAATAAAATATAATTCTGTCATGACAAAGAAAATAATGTTTTGTATTTTTTTTTTATTTACTGCTAATATAAAATAAAAATGATTTTAAAAAAAGTTTAGTTTTAGTTTTCAATTGCAGTTTCAGTGCACTGTATAAAACAAGTCTCTCTAATATTTTGACATTTATATTTGTTTCAAATGGTGTTCTGTTAATAAAAAGTAAAATAAAAGTTAAAATAATGCAGTGAAAAACTTTTTTTTTTTTTTTAAATTTATGGGTTAAAAAAGTAAAAAGTTAACTTTATGCTCTGCATGTGTATGAGGAAGGCAAGAAATTGGAGCTACTTTAGAAACTGCTGCAGCTGTGCACACCGTAGTCATAATATAGACCCGTGGTCACTTCATTAGGGACACCTGCACAATGTAATGATAGACACAAAAATAAAAACACCACCGCAAATTACATTAAACATTTTGTTAAAGACTTCTTACGAGACTAAAGCACTTTTTTTTTTTTTAAATTCTTATAATTAATCTGTATTGGACCTCATTCGATTGTGCAGGTGCACCAAATGATATGGCCAGTAAATTTAAGGTAATTTAAACTTTGAGGAAAACATGTACAATGCAATGATGCACAAAAACACAGTGATAAATTACAATAAACATTTTGTTAAATAAATACCTCTCACAAGCCAAAAGCATTGTTCTTTTTAAAGCCGCTTGGCTCTGGAGCGCTATAAATTGTGCAGGTATACAGTAATTTCATTGCATTAGACTACCAGAGCTTTAAGGAACTCCAATAAATATAGTATTAAAATTTATTTGAAAGGAGGCTAGTTGTTGAGGGCTGGTGGTGTGATGTGGGTCACTGGGGTGCAGCGGCGTTGGAAGTCGATCCAGCAGCAAGCAGGCTGTCTAATCTGCCTGCTTCAGAGTAGCCAGCCAGATCAAGCAATTAAAGCAGTAACACCACCAAGTGTCACAATAATAATAAAGGCCTTCCGCCTGACAGCCTGCAGAGGATAGAATTGATTAGAGCACACAGAAGGGCGTAAATACACCTTTACTGCCACATGAAGCTGATGCTTTAATTGTTCCTCCATGCAGCTAGATGGCGTTAAGCACTTTCGGAAAGCTAGATTATGACCTCATCGTCGGTTGTTATGGGATGTGATCCTCACTTTGTTGCCGGGACACCTAGGCAGGGATGCGAAGAGAACGATAGCAACATGAGATGCTATGGATCAAAGCGGCTCCTATTCCAGGAGGATTGTCCCGGAATAGCTGTTCTGTGTCCACGTTGGGGTAACAAGAAACACCTCCATGTAATTGCACGTGTCGGAGTGAACAGAGAGAGTGACAAATCCACGTCAAGCCTTGAAAAAAAATCCTAAATAGAAAGGTCACATGTAGGAGCTGATCATGTGCCTGGGATACATTTACCGCGGTAATTGGCTTCATTGAAAGGATATGCGTGGCGCCACCTGTAGATTACTTCCTAACCCGCAGCACAAGCATATTAGTTACACAGTGGGCCATTTATAGGTGCACATAAGGCCACGCGTTCCACGGCCAGCCCCACAGCGTACAATAGTGCAGTGTACAATAGCGCAGTGATGAAAGAGGACGTAAATGTTAAGCCAAAGAACGTTTATGATGAAATCATGATCGCTTTAAAACATTACAAGTTTGTCTTACAAAATCAAGATTAAAAAAATAAAAAGGATCATTTTTACTGAGCTCATCGTTGCAGAAGTAGTGGTGCTGGTGGATTTTTTTCTTTTTTGCATGACCTGAACATTGTACAACTATAGTGAGCACCATTTCAATCTTTTTTCTTTTTTTAAAATAATATAAAAACAGGCCGAACAAAACAATGTCCTTTTTTTGTTGTCCTAAACAATAATCACATTTCCATCATGGGCCTGATGTGATGTGAGATGGCTCACATCAAGTACAAATTTAAAAACATTATAAAAGAAAATGGGGGGCGAGGTAAAGATACTAAATCTTCTCAGATCATATAGAAAACAACCTGAGCATATGCTATAAATTGTCCACATGATCATAAATGAGTCTCTTTCCCTTGCATCAGTAGCGTCTCCACCTACTATCTTGATAACCACGGTTACCGCTCCTGTCCTCGTGGTGACTGCTGCTACGCCTGCCGTCGTGGTGACGGCCGCCACCCCCCCAGGCATTCTGTTGGTGGTAGTTGTTCCTGTTGTCCTGCTGCTGATGATGACTGTGCTGAAGCTGTTGCTGGCACATCATGTTCATCTTGGAAAGGAGGGGAAAAGAAAAACACATTTTGTATTGGAGGCGGCATCAACAGAAATCAGGCTGCATTTCCATCTTCGAGATTCTTTAAAGGGGGGGGTTTACCATGGCATGCTTCTGCAGACTATCTGGTGATGAAAGCGACCTTTGCATTACAGCTGGAGGAATGTATTGAGGAGCCGTGAACTGCAGCGACATCCTGGAAGAGCAACACCATCAAATATTTGTGCCCTCCTCACCCACACGAAAAAAGCAACATTAACAAGTGGTGGTGGTCTTAACTCAAACCACTTCTCCATGGATGTCCTCACCTCACTCCATGGGGATTAGGAGTACTTGTAAGACTCGAGTTCCCAGGACTGTTGCTGTGAGTGCTGCCTAAAATGATGTACAAACAAAATTGTATTAGCAACAGTTATAATGAGACTTTACACCGATTTGATCAGGCTGATCGGTATCAGCCGATATTTAGCATTTTATGGTCATTGATCGGCTACGCAAAAAACATTAACTCCACGTCGCCGCGTGCACAGTATATTTGAATCCAAAAGCCAGTTTATTTTTAGCCTTGTTTCACGTCTTTTGACGTAGTACTGTAAATATCTGATGGCCAATTAAGTTATTTATTAAAAAAAATAAATAAAAAAAAATAACTTCAGCAGTGTGGGACAGGCAACACGTAATGCCCGGATCAGACCACAAGACAAATTTGCTCTTTCACGATTGCACTGTCAGACTACTGCAATAAAATCTTGTATTCCGATACCACCGTATTCCATTTTTTACGATCATTGGGCTAAATCTTGTCAACTCAAATGCGACTGGATACACTCATTACCGTGGTGACGACAACAAGAGTGGAGCGAGCCGGCTTGACTGTATTGTAAGGACAAAATGGGGAAAAACGTGTGTTGGTGGTCACTGGTGCTTAGGACAGGAGAGGACGTTCGTTTAAGGCTTGCTTCAGGTAACGTCACGTACTTTCAATACGATACGGCTCACAAGCAGGCAATAAAATGTTATGTAGCCTAGCAAGCTAGCGGTAGCACTAACGGTTGGACGTAAACATGCCGCCGTTCTGTCGAATCATGCTCTAAAGTTTCGGCGTAGGTGAAGTCATTTAATTAAAAATAAAGTAATTTAAATACAGTAAGTTAGCACCCATTATTTCTGTCATGTAATGCTGGTTGGACCTGACTGATTAGAATACACGATCTGACTAGAGCAGTGATTTCCCACCTTTATGGAACCAAGGAACATATTTTACAATAGAAAAATTTCACAGCACACCAACAAACAAAAATGTCACAAAAGGTGGATACATGAATTACTGTATGTACTTCTTGCCATCTAATAGAAGACCATCCATTTGTTCTGCCTGTCACTATGCCTCACTGGCATAAATGGAGGAACAAATATACATTATTTATTGTAAATATAATTTTTGGAGCAATTAAGTACCCAAGTAAATGAACAGGTCATTTAAATACACATTCCTCCATCTTGTGATCGGATCGGTGATCGGTTGTCGTTTCTTAAACTCGCTGATCGGCCCCAAAAATCCTGATCGTGTAAAGCCTAGTTATAATCCTAAACTACTATTAGATTGAATATGTTTATAATATTGATGATTCTATTGATAATTCCATTTATTAATCGAATAAAAAAAATTACATTAATCTTTATTGCAAAATTATTTTACGATGAACTCTATTAACCAATTATTGTTTATTTGGAACTGTCTAATGGTTAAACAAAACCAAAATAATTACACACATGGACAAAATTGTTGGTACTCCTCTGTTAATGAAAGAAAAACCAACAGTGGTCACAGGAATAACTTGAATCTGACAAAAGTAATAATACATAATAATTTCATGAAAATGACAATCAGACATTGCTTTTGAATTGTAGTTCAATAGAATAATAATTTAAAAAAAAAACCTCATGAAAAAGGCCTGGACAAATGATTTGACCCTTAATAAATTTGTTGCACAACCTTTTGAGGCAATGCCTCCAATCAAACGATTTTTGTAACTTTTAACTTTCGACTTCTGCGCCTCTCATCAAGTATTTTGGCCCACTCTTCATCAACAAACTGCTCCAGTTGTCTCAGGTTTGAAGGGTGCGTTCTCCAGGTGGCATGTTTCAGCTCCTTCCACAAATGTTTAATCGGATTTCGATCAGGTCTCATAGAATGCTACTTCAGAATAGTCCAATGTTTTGTTCTAAGTAGGCTTTGCAAGATCAGGATTTTTGGGGCCGATCACCAATCACTGATCACCGATCCGATCACAAGATGGAGCAATGTGTCTATTTAAATGACCTGTTCATTTACTGTATATAGTAAATATATACTGAGTACTTAATTGCATCCATTTATCTTCTGAGCCGCTTCCCCTCACTAGGGTCGCAGGCGTGCTAGAGCCTATCCCAGCTATCATCGGGCAGGACGCGGGGTACACCCTGAACTGGTTGCCAGCCAATCGCAGGGCACATACAAACAAACAACCATTTGCACTCTGTTAGCCTAGCACTAGCTTGCTAAGCTAGATAACATTTTGTTGCTTGCTTGCGAGCCGTATCGTATTAAAAGTACGGGAACATACCGTAGCAAACCTTAAACGAACGTCCTCTCCTGAGCACCGGTGACCACCAACACACGTTTTCCCCCATTTTGTTCTTATAATACAGTCGGCGCGATACACTCTTGTTGTCATCGCCACGGTAACGAGTGTATCTGGTCACATTTTAGTTGACAATATAAAGCCCAACAAGCTCAAAAAACAGGATGCGGTGGTATCGGAATACTAGATTTTATTGCAGTAATCTGACATAGTACAATCGTGAAAAAACTAATTTGTCTTGTAGTCTGATCCGGGCGGCATTACGTGTTGTCTGTCCTACACCGCCAATGTTTTTTTATTTTTTTTTTAAATAATTTGATTGGCCGTCAGATATTTACAGTACTACGTCAAAAGACCCATGCCCTGTGGCTGAGACTAAGCTTTCTGACACTTAGCACCACATTTCTGTCTAGAATACCTTGATAATCTTGAGATAGCATTGTACATTGCACAAATTCAAGACACCCTGGGCCAGATGCAATAACAAAGCAGCCCCAGAACATAAGAGAGCTTCCTCCATATTTCACACTAGGGACAGTGTTCTTTTCATGTTATGCTTCATTTTTGTGTCTGTGAACATAGACCCGATGTGCCTTGCCAAAATGTGTTTTATATTGTTTGTCAGATCAAGATATTTATGTGACCACTGTGGGTTTTTCTTTCATTAACAGAGGGGTACCAACAATTTTGTTCATGTGTGCATCAATTATACATTATATTGCCAAGTAACACTACTGCTTGAGTTAGGCTACTTGATGGCTGTTGGGCAGCAGTGATGTGTTATTTTGAAGTACCCCCCAAAAAAGCAGTACCTTTTCAAGTCAATCAGTCACACAAGGTTGGGAGTCATTACAGGGGAGGTAGGGGACTTGAAAATGTCCCCTACTGTCATTTGAATCAACTATTTAGGAAAATCAGAAACAAATATTTTACAATAATTTGGAACGCAGTGCATATAAATGTGGGTTGTGACCATGTGAAATATATGAGATGATCCCCTTTATCCATTTTGTTAATTGCTTATTATTTGAAATGTGGGGTAGACACTTTGCTGGTCACCAGTCAATTGCTGGGCAAATATATACAAAAATCCATTCAAGCTCACATTTAATTGTTTTAAGACAGCTACACATGAGAAAGGGGAGAGGGAAGTTGCATACAACAATTGTTTTATAAAACCTTTTCCACTTTCCAAGATAGTGTAGCGCGAGTGGGACGTTTGTATCTTATGATGCTTTGATAAGGTGACATCTTAATCATACATGAAGGCATTTATGCTTTTTCAGGCCAACTGGAATTCTGTTGGAATACTCTGGTGAATGTGGTTCTTATGTCATGTATTTAACATCCTCATTCATAAGACTGTAGTTTGTTGTACAGCTCATTAAGATCGTTTTACACTGTATATATGTAGAATTGTATTTATTTTCTTACATGTGCATCTTCTACAAACGAATATGAAATCAACAATTGAATTAAATTGAATGCACACAACAATATACATCTTCAGCCAAGTGAAAATGTCCCTTCTAAAGTAAATATCGTGTCAGTGTATGGTATGCACTGACTTGGATCAGGTTATTCACATTATACTGACAGTGACACAGGCCCACCTTTCAAAACAACAACTCGGGAAGCTTTAACACACTCTCTAATAAGAAGGCGTTTCTTCAAGTTAAACTACACAAAACGTGGCCTTTCATTGTGATAAGTTCGAGACAATACACAAAAATCGTGACCTTCAATTACCACCTGAGTCTCACCTGCTTGGTGGCTACTGCATTAATTGCTTCCAATGCATATTAAATTTGCCTCTTACCAACGGTGGGATTATTGATCGTTCATAAATTAAGTGCGGGGGTTAAAAGAAACGGCATTTGCGCAAAAGTACCATACCTGATCGGAATTGCACATGGATCGTTCTACCAAACAGCGACGTCCCGTTTAGGAGCTGCATGGCATACGGCACCGACTCCTCGTGTTTGTACACGGCAAAACCAAACGTTTTCCGTTTTCCACCGCCATCTTTTGGAATTTTGGTTTTGATGAGAGGTCCTGCCTGCTGAGAGAGGTTCGTTAATGTTGTGCCTAAATAGCCGATGCTAGCTATGTTTTGCTAACATAGTTTAAATGACATTTTTTGATTGCCCATGCTGTCCAATTTTATTTTAATTTTGAAAGCAAACTGACTTTACTGCGAGGATATTTAACGTTAATGTCATTTGAGGACATTTTATTCGGCTTTCGATCGACGGGGTGGTGCTACCAGCTGGAACTCGCGACCGACAACTAGCAAAGGCAGCTCGCAAAAAAACATTACCTGCAAGAAGAGCTCGAATAAAAGCTCCTCCGTTACTCGTGTATCCAAATTCCTAATAAAAAGCGTCCGGTCAGCTTCGTCTTCCATCCCCATTGTATTTTGTCAAATCCGGCCGCTCTCCAGGAGCTGCTAACAAACGCTTGCTTTTCAAAAGCTCTGCTAAAAACGAAGCTAAATTCGTGACGACATGGTTTAATGGCGTAGACAGGCAGGGTATTCTTTCTCGCTTTATTAAGAAGCATCCTTTTTTCAATGTACGCACTACTGTCACCTGTGGTGCCGGATGAAGAACTGCATCTTTGACAAAAACACTAGCTTTAAAATTCTACGTTATATAAAATCTTCACCCATTTGTACAAGTTATATGTATATGTGAAAGTGTACAATACCTCTAGTAGGATTCATGCGTTGTTTTCATTATATATGAACGCTGTGGAGGATCAAGAGTGCCACAATTACATAAATAAATATATAAGTAAATAAATAAATAATACGACAATAAAACTACATACACTATACACTATAAAACCTCGCGACGGCGCTGATTGAAGCCATAATTTATTAACAAATATAGAGTAATGATTATGCTGTGCAGTTGAACAGTATGCGGAATTAGATTTTATCCTATTACATAATTTACTCCAATAACCGTCCCGCGATAATGTTCTTGATACAATTTTAAAAATATGGAAATTCAGACAAATTGTTCTGGAAGTGAATTTCTATAGATTGGCAGTTCAGCAGTCATAGCCATAAATGCAATTTCACAAATAATTGGCATAGTAATTTCTTTCAGTGTTTTTTCGGTTTTCGGCCTTGGGTTCCTCATTTTCTGATTTTGGTTTCAGTCGAGATTTTTCATTTTGGTGCATCACTAATATATACAACATAAATGGCCACCAAGCTTATGGTGTCACAGAGTTTCATCAGCAGGACATCAGCAACAACCATCAGCAACTACAGAGAGACTGGAAGAGTGACAGAAAGACATAGAAGTTGGCATCCTTGGAAATGTACTGGGTGATTCATGGATCAAGTGTGTGTGCGTGTGTTGCACATCACACAGAACCAGATCACACACATGCAGGCATGCAAGGGGAGAGATCCTTAGCTAGGATAGCGGGTGGGGGGCTCTGTTCCTTTCTCAAGGGCACCTCGATAGTAGTCAAGAAGTAGACTAGCATCTCTCCAATATCTAGTAGCCTACTTTTTAAACAAGACAAATTGAAGATGTTAACAAGATTTAAACATCCCACAGCTGTGTGTCTTAATTACAGCATTCAGTTAAATTACACACCACAATTTGCATGCCCACTATTCCTGCTCCCTTATCATTTTCATTTCCAATTACTTTAACAGCGTGGCTGTTGCACACTGATAAGTCTTCTCTCCTCTCTCGGCCTTTTAAACACAGTGAATGATTTAGTCAGAGGCTCAAGTGCCTGGAACCAAGTGCTCCTGGTGTTTATGACATCACTTACAGTGGAGGTCAAGCAAGTGGCATGAGAGGCTTAGCTTATTCTACCATAATTCGATGGGCTTTGGTGTCGTCGCTACATATATATTTTTTAAAACTTCGAAAGTGTAATGATTTTGTCCTTCACACCTCGGTAACTGTACTTATTTCATGGGCTTGATGAAGCTCAAGTAAGACTGTTAGGGGTTGTACTGACTAAATTTTTTAACAATTTAAGCCTAATTGATGAAATATCCAAGTTGGCTGCTAGCTGTTGCCTTACTGATTTGATATACTTGAAACCTCCATGACAAATTGACACACATTATTGTGTTTTCGCCATCCATCCTGTGGTAATTAAATTGCAATTAAGACAACTTTTTTTGTTGTGAAACTGTGCTGCTCTTGATGTGTTGATAGTTTCTCTTAAACATATTGAAACTGCTGCAAGGATGCAGTGGAATCTGTTTAAAAGGCATTTAAAAAACACAACACACCCAAGCAAACTATACTACAAATTAGTATATCCTAGTGACTAAGTGTATACGTATTTGTATTTGTATTTGCATTTGCTTTGTTTTACTCTGCTGTCCGCAGACAGGTCGACATTGCAAATGAGAATCTGTTCTCAATTGCCTTACATGGAGAGAGAAAGGTTAAATAAATTGGGGGGGGGGGAAAGTGCTTTGATTATGTTGTTGTTCTCTGCATTATCATAAGCGAATACAACTCTGTGATGCATTATCCTCACAGTTGTGTTATGTTTTAATGGGACTTTCATTTCTGAAATGGAACTACAGAGTGCTTCTAATTTAATGTTTTTTCATGCAGCGTTATATATTTTATATACAAAACTACAGCATTAACAACACTGCAGTAGAACAGTAGATGGCAGCATTGATCCATTGATGTTGCTGACAGCGTGTCGCTCCAGTGTGTTCCACTAACGTGTATGTGTTCACTGTGAAGGGTAAAATGGAGAGAACAAATTTTGTGTGCATGCATGCATGTTCATGACAATAATAATAACAATATCTTTTATGTGCCAAACGGTTGCTATGCACAGAGGAATATGGATTTTTTTTAATGATGTAATAATAAATAACCCTAAATTGTAAGTTACATTTGGAGGTATACTATTACTAGTAATGATAATAATAATTCAAGAATATAATCACAATTCATCTATTCATTTTCTATTCCGCTTATCCCCATTAGGGTGACAGGAGCCTATTCTAGCTGACTTTGATCAAGAAGTGGGGTACATCCGTGAACAGGTTTCCACTCAATCGTAGGGCACATATAGATAAACAACCATTCACACCACACACACATACGTATGGACATAGATTGATCTATCAAAGTACACTATATATTTATTTACTGCACTATATATTTATTTACTGTACTGTATATTTCATACTCTTTTGAAAAAGAATATTGAACCTTACAATATTGACAAGCTAAGCATATTGTTTTTAATCTGTGGAAACAAGCAGTGGTCAAGCAGAACGACATCGTATTAATTGATAGCATTCAAATGAACCCAATAGAGCTAAATTTGGAACAGTGGCATGCTTTTTTTGCATCATTAAAACACAAGTGCATTTATTTCTGTTTTTATGACTTAACTCATGGATGCATCTGATTTAAATTTGGCCTCATTGTTTTAATTAATAGTGAAACAGAAACATGATATTTTTTTTAAAATGGCGCCATTGCTGAAGGGTGAGGCGGTGGTCTTTTATTTGACATCAAAGGAGGAAATCCTGGAAATGGCCCCATGTCAGATCTGTGTATAATCCCATGACTTCACATACAGCTAATGTAAATAAATTACACACGCACACGCACTGAGCAATTCCACTTCTGATCTCTGGCTTGGAGCGTTTGGTGAGCCTGTGAAATGATTGACTGGTGGCCAGACACGTCCTCCTCCTTGAACGACACCCATCATTGCTGTCGGCGCTCAGTCCCGCCTACAGCAACCCTGACGTCGCTGTCCTTCCTTCCTGTCCATTAATTCATGTGACATGCGGGGTAATTCAGAACTATTAAATGTACGTAAATATTCGTTGGATTCACATTCACTTTTAACAAAGCAATCCCTCTTCGGCGGTGCCATTTCACAGAACAGCTTGCTATTCTCGTGCCGTTAAAAGCCTGTACCTTTCAGAATCATCTTTATTTGCCAAGTATGTCCAAAACACACAAGGAATTTGTCTTTAGAAATGCAACTTGCAATAATGTTGGGAGGGACACCCACTGTGGCATTCAAGTGGCAACATTTAGATAAATCATTGGAGCAGGGTGTATAAATGGCAGGCATGTCTACACTTCACTTGTATCACAGGCCATGTTTACATGCACTGGTAGGTATTGGTGTTTAGGCCTCTATGAATGAGATATTCAGTGGCGGGAATAGACAATTTTTGCTTGGAAAAAAATCTGAACAATCAGAAGTTTTACAAAACTAAGTTTTCAGCAATGTGTAGACAGTAAAATTTTGTTTAACATACCATGATCAGGTGGCACGGTGGACGACTGGTTAGAGCGTCTGCCTCACAGTTCTGAGGACCGGGGTTCAATCCCCGGTCCCGCCTGTGTGGAGTTTGCATGTTCTCCCCGTGCCTGCGTGGGTTTTCTCCGGGAACTCCGTTTTCCTCCCACGTCCCAAAAACATGCATGGTAGGTTAATTGACAACTCTAAATTGCCCGTAGGTGTGAATATGAGTGTGACTGAGTGCGAACGGTTGTTTGTTTATATGTGCCCTGCGATTGGCTGGCAACCAGTTCAGGGTGTACCCTGCCTCCTTCCCGATGACAGATGGGATAGCCTCCAGCACGCCCGCGACCCTAGTGAGGAGAAGCGGCTCAGAAAATGGATGGATGGATGGATAGTATGATCATCTTCTTTTAGACAAGGATCGTTCTGTGTTGAGTTGGCATATTCTCCCCATGCTTGCGTGTGTTTTCTCCTGGTACTCTTTTCCTCCAGTATTCCAAAAAGCATGCATGTTCTATACCCATCATTTCTTTTACTATGCCACTTATCCTCACTAGAGTTGCAAGTGAGCTGGAATCTATCGTCGCTGACATTGGGTGAGAGGCGGGATACACTCTGAACTGGTTGCCAGACAATCAATTGTAGGGCACATACAATAAAGTACAGTATAGACATCCATCCATTTTCTGAGCCGCTTCTCCTCACTAGGGTCGCGGGCGTGCTGGAGCCTATCCCAGCTGTCATCGGGCAGGAGGCAGGGTACACCCAGAACTGGTTGCCAGCCAATCGCAGGGCACATACAAACAAACAACCATCAGCACTGACATTCGCACCTACGGGCAATTTAGAGTCTCCAATTAATGCATGTTTTTGGGATGTGGGAGGAAACCGGAGTGCCCGGAGAAAACCCACGCAGGCACGAGGAGAACATGCAAACTCCACACAGGCGGGGCCGGGGATTGAACCCGGTTCCTCAGAACTGTGAGGCTGACGCTCTAACCGGCCGCCCACCGTGTCGGCACAGTATAGACAAACAACCATTAAAACTCACATATACGTCTAAGATAATTTATACTCTTCAATAAACCTAACATGCATGTTTTTTTGGGGAAAGTCCACACAAGTTCAGGGAGAAGATGCAAACTCCACACAGGAAGGCTAGAGCCATTCTTATGCTGTTTTACCCCTTCATTGTTTTGAGATTCCACCATAATCAACAGGTGCATGATTATGCAGAAACCTGTGCAAATGTGTTGAAAACACAAACAGTTCTGGGGATGATTTCAAACTCCCCTGTGAACAACTCCCCCACTGTCCCATAAAAAATAAACATACAGTATACATGACTTAGACTCTTACTGTTTCAACATTCTCCCATGACCCTTCAATGACCAACAGGTGCATATTATGCGCAAAACTGTGCAAATATGATGAAAACACAGACAGTTCTCTGGACTTTTTCAAGTTCTCTTTTAAACACTGTTATGACTGTCTCATAAAAAAATAATTCTACAGAAAGTCCTTATTTCAATTTCTCCACATTCAAGAGTAGGACTGCAGGGGAAAGTTAGGCCCTCCTTCTGGTTTTTAGATGTGAGATGAAGAGTCTCGCGCTATCTTTCTCTCTCACACACACGCACACAGATAAGGGTTGATCACTGGCAGTATGCCACCCCAATTCAGCAGTGTCCCACCAAAATGGATGCAGTACATTTGCAGGGATTGTCCATGTGGCTACATCATCCACTCCTGTGTGCTTGTTATCTCGATATCAGGGCTGCGTGTCGCCGCTACATTGACACGTCGTGACTTTGTATTCATTTCCAGCTCCGCTCTCACGTCTTGCATCCTTTTCCCTTCTACACACATTAAAGGGAGAAATCTGCCATGTCGTTTCAGCGCTGCAGTGCTGAGCAGCAGTGTCCAAAAGGGAGACAGAGAGGTGTGCCTGGCATCGTTCCCCACGCCACAAAAAAAAGTCTGTCACCATTCAAATCTCCTTTCGCTTCTACAGTATTAACGAGACCCCGCCCCCCATATTCTCCACTCAGCATGCATGGTGACAAATATTAACTTAAGGGGAGTGTGTGTTGCAATAAGTGTCCCCACACCACTTCCCACATCACTTCACCCCCTTCAAGTGCCTCGAGAAGTGGGGTGTCAGCAAATTTCCGATGACCATGCTCATCCCTGATTCATTCCTTGTAAAGAACACAATATGGAAGTTGTTTCATGGCTATGGAAGGGAAAGTTCCTGGGAACTAATTAAAAGATGGTGCCCCATAGCATAATGCTCATATCATCACAAATCTCTAATCTTTTATGGATGTCCCTTGGCCATCTCTCTCTTTTTTATTGACTGCCCTCTTTCCCTTGTCTGTTTTTAAACAACCTAAACACCTCCAGAGAAGATAATGAGCTCTGTAAAAAAAAACACTACCTCACCTTTTTCCAGCTAGAAAGAAGTAAGCTTTCTTTCCCCCCTCCTCACTTAATTATAATCAACAGTGGAGTGTCCCATATTCCTGCTGCTGAGCAGAACAGGCCCGCAGAGACAGCCAAGACTGCAGCTCATAACCTATAACTCAGAGCTCAACCCCAGAAGAAGAACATGTTTCCCTTTGAAGCTTCTCATCACTATGGTAATCAGCTGATCACAGGATGTTGTGTCAATTCCTCCAGATGCAAATGTTTGCTTCACATGCAAAGTCTCTACATTAGAACCCTCTCGACTAAGTTCAGGCTTACAATCTGACAATTGCCGATAAAAAACAAAACCCCATTAAAAGACGCATAGGTGCTTAGCTACATTGCCAAGCACTAAAACTGATGCAAATTCGTGTGAGTCCATGAAAAACATAGTTGCATAAACATATTGTTTATGTGTATGATGCATTCCACAAAACTGCATTCAAAATTTCAGCCTAAAGCAGGGTACACACATATCGTGTTCAGTGTTGGTAGAACATGTTTTCCAAGTCAAAATGACCAAGAGAAGATTTTTCAACTGCACTGTAATTACCAGATAAGGTAAGTTAGCCTCGCTTTATCTATCTATTTCTTCTTCTACTACTACTGCTACTTTTTTTTCTGACATCATGGATGCCTTACTATAAGAGAATTCTGGTAAAGGGTAGGAGAATCCATAATTGTCAGTTAAAATGTCATTATGTGTATAATGTGTTGTGATGGTTATCTCTATTACACCACACAATAAGAGCAGTAACGCACAGGATGTTTTTTTTTTTTTTTTTTTTAACTGAGATGCCGCTCTAACCGATAACATACCAACAACATAAAGTAAGTAAACCTAAGTTTTAATGATGACATTAAGTGATTTCACATACAAAAAATAAATAAAATAAAAAAAAACAACCAAAAAAATAACCATAAAACTATTTTGGACATAGCATTTGTGAATACTCCGCTGTGGAAAAATTTCATACTGTATTTGACACATACAGACGTACATCATTGACACCGACATGAAATAACATTGAGGAGAAAATATCGATTTAAAATTATTTTTTTTTAAATCCAAACATTTCTTCATCCATGTTTCTCAGGTGAGCTACAATCCTCCTTGAGATCTGTCATGGCAGGAGCTAACATGTGACCAGAGGGTTGAGGGCCGAAATTCACCCTTCATGTCCATCCATCCATCCATTTTCTGAGCCGCTTCTCCTCACTAGGGTCGCGGGCATGCTGGAGCCTATCCCAGCTGTCATCGGGCAGGAGGCGGGGTACACCCTGAACTGGTTGCCAGCCAATCGCAGGGCACATAGAAACTAACAACCATTCGCACTCACAGTCATGCCTACGGGCAATTTAGAGTCTCCAATTAATGCATGATTTTGGGATGTGGGAGGAAACCGGAGTGCCCGGAGAAAACCCACGCAGGCACGGGGAGAACATGCAAACTCCACACAGGCGGGGACGGGGATTGAACCCCGCACCTCAGAACTGTGAGGCTGACGCTCTAACCAGTCGGCCACCGTGCCGCCACCCTTCATGTCGTCTGTGGTTAAACAAAGCTGTCTTGAATTTATAATCGGAATTGTCCAGAATAGTATAACCTCAGTCAGCGTGTATCTATGGGTTGAAATATGTGCCAGCAGGAATTTAATTTTAATCATTTGTATTTGAATTTGAATTGTTAAACTTGAATAATTGTATTAAAAAACTAAATTTGAATTGGAATTGTTTAATTTGAAATGCTGCATTTTAAAACTGAATCTGAATAATAAAATTTGAAATTGAATTTATTAGTTTGGAACTGAAGTCCAATAAACTTGAAAGTGAATGTATGATTATTTTATCCGCATTTGACATTTCAAATGATATATTTTCACATTCTGTTTGATAATTTCAGATTACGTTCAACAAATTCAATTTTGAATTAGCTGTGACAGACATCCAGGTACTGTAGGAATAGCAATCGATCGGCGATACACAGATCTCCTCTTCGGCCGAACAGCACCTTCGTTATTGAGCATGTGACATAGGGACTGTCCGGAAAGTCTAATCTTCTAACCATCTACAGCATTTGAACCTTTATACCACCTTTCCTTAACCTCTGTGGAATGCATCATATGGTCGGAAAGCGATAAAAAGGTTCTTCCTTTTGAACATAGGAAAGGACATTGTGTTGTCGAAACATATCACATCGACAAGACTACGTCGTCCTTCCTTTTTGTTTTTTTAATGTTTTTCAAATTCATTTTTATGTTTTTTAATGCAATTATTTCTCTTTAGGTCCCACCTTCTTACGCGATCTCTGAATATAGAAACTCTAACGTATTTGGTCGTTCTTATGTCAAAGTGAGTGGAGGCAATTGAAATTTGTAGTCGGCCAAGGAATGTTTGGCCTAACTCTCACCGTGATATTTTCACGAGATAACATTAAACTGTTATTCTTACATGACTTTTCATTTTCTTGGCGCACACTATGCTACACTATGTGGCTGCCCCAATAGGTTAAAGTATCAACCACCGATTCTTTCAAAAAACAGAGCTTGTATCAACACACCTATACCAGCTGCTTCACGCTGCACCCAGGGACATCATATTCCATCAGTCTTTCAACCATTTATTGGCAGTATGTCTATATAAATTTGACTGGCAGACGTTGAAGCCCTATGAAATATTCATTTTATATTCTCTTTCTGGTGATCTAGAAGTGGGGGGCAGGCACCTGTCCCATTGGTTACAAAAAGTTGAGGTTCATACATTATCTGGCAGATACTGTTGATGGAATACTGAGGGATATTGATAGTACTGACGTGATGCCCTGAGGACAAATGACAACAAAGTCACATTGAAACGCAGGTGACTGGGTTATCAAATAGAATCGTTCATTCATTTATTCATTATTGAAGAAAACAAAGCAGACATTCTAATATATAAAGAAACTTAGTACCAGCCCATTACATTTTCATGCTTACCATATTTCATATTGATATTGTTAATAAAAACATTGCACACTAACAGCGACTTATGCGCGGGTGTGAGAAAAGGTGATAAATGAGCAAATTCCCATCGTGTTTTCCCGCAAAGTGACAGCACTAAAACTGTACTTGGATGATTCACCAAGGTTACTTTGTGGTTTGATGCTTTCTATTTAAAATGTGTCGGAAAGTAAATAAATTATGTACATGAGCCTGCGCAGTGTGACTGGGGTACAAGAGAAAATGCTGTTGCTTGTAATAATGCGGGCAGATATACATTGGAATTGGAGAGGCGGTGGCGGCATTCCATAAATCACATCGGTGTGCAAAGTGTGTGGCTGTAATAACAACACATGCTTCCACTTTATGGCACTGCATTCTTTTCTTACAACCAGAGTATTGCGGACAGATCGTATTGTAGGAGTACATGCAAAAAGGTGATTTATTGTTTTGCTTTTTGTGATTTGCAAAGAGAGGACACTGAGTCATAAAGTGCAGTATGAGTATATATCATCAGTCAAGAAAGACAAACAAACCAAGGCCAGGAAGAGAACGAAAATGAGAAGAGAAATGATGGGCTAATCCCA
This sequence comes from Phyllopteryx taeniolatus, assembly GCF_024500385.1. NCBI lineage: Eukaryota > Metazoa > Chordata > Actinopteri > Syngnathiformes > Syngnathidae > Phyllopteryx > Phyllopteryx taeniolatus. The sequence continues at coordinate 5,456,379 of NC_084509.1, read as the reverse complement.
AATCGATTCTTGTTCTACAGCATTCATTAGCTGGGCTGAGGAGCGTGTGAAGCACAGCATTTGATAGAAATACATTGCCCCACTAGAGCAAAAGTAGCAAGATAAGCCATTTTCCTAATGATGTATAAATTAATAGACCACATCTGAAGAGACTAAAATTTGGGGGGATCACCTCTCTAGAAGCATTGCTTTTCTTTTTTGTCTTATTTCCCTCCAATGTTTTAATTCCATTATGATGCTGCACCAAGATAAGCACACTGTTTAGAAGGTCCAAAAGACCACCGGCAAGGAAATCAATATTGCCATGTCCCACATAGCAGCTCAGTCACAACAGTCAACAAGATTAGCTAATCACAATATACAAATCAATACTTTTAAATTAAAATGACCTTGAGAAGCATCGTAAAGTTATAACAATCTGTTAAGCCTTTTTGGTCTGGAATATATGTCTTGCTGAAGCCCTTCACATTCCATATGAAAGTAAAAGAGTTTAATAGTAAGATTATACAAAATGATATAGCATAAAATGCCTATTAAGAACTGTTATTAATCTATTTAATTTTAATAACAATAATTTATAATTTCAAATAACGTATATATAAAGCACAGAAGTGCCTCTTCATAGATACATATATATTGAACAATATATGAACAATTCAACACAAAACTAGATGGTATGAAATTTAAAAAATAAATAAATAGAAAACAAAACAGAAATATTAGAAGAAGGGAGCTGTAGATTTGTTCCTTTATTATCAATGTACATGTTCAATAGGGGCGGCACGGTGGCCGACTGGTTAGAGCGTCAGCCTCACAGTTCTGAGGACCCGGGTTCAATCCCCGGCCCCGCCTGTGTGGAGTTTGCATGTTCTCCCCGTGCCTGCGTGGGTTTTCTCCGGGCACTCCGGTTTCCTCCCACATCCCCAAAACATGCATTAATTGGAGACTCTAAATTGCCCGTAGGCGTGACTGTGAGTGCGAATGGTTGTTTGTTTCTATGTGCCCTGCGATTGGCTGGCAACCAGTTCAGGGTGTACCCCGCCTTCTGCCCGATGACAGCTGGGATGGGCTCCAGCACGCCCGCGACCCTAGTGAGGAGAAGCGGCTCAGAAAATGGATGGATGGATGGATGTTCAATAGGAGTAGGAAGAGATAAAATACTTCTCAGGTACTACCCCTAAACCTGAGTAGAGATTTGACTTTAAGATATTCATATACAATATCCTCTAGGTATTAAAAAATAACGGGTTAATGCAAGAGAATCAAAAAAGTCAAACTAAACCCAAGTCAAGTTAACTCCTATAACGGAGTCACATCTCTGTTGTATTTATTTATTTTTTTAAATATACCTGTTCCCCTCAGATTATAACAACTCTCTCTAATTTCAAACACTTTCTGAGTACTGTTGCAAAGTAACATTACATGTACTATTTTTAATTCAAACAAGTTGTAAAATTTGAGTGTATTTACTAAGTTAATAAATAGTGGATTGACATCTATGCGGTTTGTCGATTGTATGCAATAGGCTTTGAAAGGTACAATTCTTGCAAAACGACCAGATTAGATTTCTGTGTTTGTAATGTAGATCATTACTAATTATTGAAGTGCCTGCCTACTCGACTGAACAACAACACAGCATTTTCAGGTTTTAAACGAGCGAGTCTCATCCATTGCCAAACCATACAAATACAGTATATAAAGTTTAGATATCTTGTGTTAGAAAACAATACTTACTAGAATTATAATTTATAACACACCTGTGGATGAACTTGCAGTCACTGTCGTCAAAATGTAAGTACCACGCCGGGTACATTTAAGTGAATGGGGCGAGCTGAGCTTTCAAAATATTTCATGCTCTCTTTTTATTTTTGCCCACGTCCTCTCTCTATAGCAGACATGCCCAAAGTCCGGCCCCCGGGCCAAATCCGGCCCGTGTTCATATTTCCACTGGCCCGAAGCCTCTGTCATAAAACCAATAATATGTGGCCCGGCAGTACAAAATACACGCGCAATTTTATATTTCACCACAGGATGGCAGTAAACTTGTGGCTGAACTCTCGCGGGGCCGTTTTGCGCATGATCTGTTTTTTGCACATTTCTAAAATGGCAACTGGAAGTAAGAAAAGGAAAGTTGATAGCGAGGGCCGACGTTTCCAGGACAAAGGAAGTCTGAATATTTTTTCACTGAGTTTAGAAACAACTGCATCTGCCTAATTTGCCAAGAGACTGTGGCTGTGTTCAAGGAGTTCAATATAAAGAGGCACTACCAGACTGAACATGGTAATTATGACAAGCTAACTGGGAACGAACGCAGTGAAAAATTGAAGCAACTGGAAGCTGGTTTAACGGCTCAGCAACACTTTTTCACAAGAGCCAGTGAGTCGAATGAAAATGCAACAAAGGCAAGCTATGAGGTGGCAACGCTGATTGCCAAGCACTGCAAACGTTTTACTGAGGGTGAATTTATTAAAGACTGTGTGATGATAATGGTGGAGAACATTTGTCCTGAGAAAAAGCAACAGTTCGCCAATGTTTTCCTGGCTCGTAGCACTGTGTCACGAAGGATCGAAGAAGTTTCTTCTGATATTAAGAGACAGTTGGACACAAAAGGAGTGGAGTTTGAATTTTCTTCGTTAGCCTGTGACGAAAGCACGGATGCATCCGACAGCGCTCAGTTACTGATTTTTTTTAGAGGAGTGGACAGTGAAATGAACGTGCATGAAGAGCTACTTGACCTCCAGAGCCTTAAGGACCAAACAAGAGGGAAAGATTTATTTGCTTCTGTTTGTTCCGCTGTAGATGACATAAAATTACAGTAGAATAAAATCACGGGGATTATTACGGATGGCGCACCTGCCATGGTTGGCGAGCACAGTGGATTATCAACCCTAGTGTGTAACAAAGTAAGCGAAGAAGGAGGTAAAGCTATAAAACTACATTGTATTATTCACCAACAAGTTCTATGTGCCAAACATCTGAAATATGATCACGTTATGAAACCGGTGATAAAGGCTATTAATTATATTCGCTCCAAAGCCCTGTGCCACCGCCAGTTTCAACAATTTCTACTGGATATCCACGCTGAATACGGAGATGTTGTGTATCGCACTGATGTAAGATGGCTCAGTCGGGGGTCTGCACTGCAGCGTTTCTACTCACTCAAAGAGGAAATTGGACAATTCTTGGCAAAAAAGGGACAACCGATGCCAGAACTAACCCATCCTGTTTGGCTGTCTGATTTTGGATTTTTAGTTGACATAACCCGACATATGAAAGCCCTGAACACGAGCCTTCAGGCGCAAAATGCATTGATAAGCCAACTGTATTCACATATTAAAGCCTTTCGGACGAAGCTGCTACTTTTCCAAACCCACCTGTCACAAACGCAGCCCAATACCACACATTTCCAATGCAAGAAATAATTACCTGTTTTCCAGCGCACAATATCAGTGCGCAAATGATGAGGTATGCCGCAAACATCTCATCTCTGACTGAGGAGTTTCAACAGCATTTCAGGGATTTTGCAACTATTGAAAAGGAGATCACGCTTTTTTCTTCTCCCTTTTCCGTGGATCTCAGTGACGTTCCAGCCCACCTGCAGTTGGAGCTCATTGAGCTGCAGTGTGACACGAAGTGTCGCAGCCGGTACCAACAACTCCCTCTTGTCAACTTTTACCAGCAGCTGGATAAAGACAGGTTCCAAGAGATTCGTACATTTGCTAAGAAAATGTTGAGCTTGTTTGGCTCGACATACTTGTGTGAGAAGACATTCTCAGTCATGAACATGAATAAGAACTGCGTGAGGACAAGACTAAGTGACTCCCACCTGCGTGACATCTTGCGCATTAAAACCATCGCTTTTGAGCCAGACCTGCCCCATTTACTGCAGTCGAGATCTCAGTATCACCCTTCACATTAATGCAAACATGTTGTTTGTTAATTCTGATGAATAAAGTTTGAGTTTGAGTCAAATTTCATATAAATATTTTATTTTGCATTTCATTAATTTTTATTTTAACCTTCATTTATCCAGGTCAGGCAGTTATCAGATCTACCTAGCAGCAGACAGCATAGTAAAACAAAGTAAAATAAAAATACATACAAAAAAGCATTCCCCTCGTCGGTAGCATGTAAAATTAATGCTGGCCCGCATGACAATTTTTTTACGTCAATGTGGCCCCTGAGCCAAAACGTTTGGGCACCCCTGGTCTATAGCAACCCACTTATTCCTTGTATGTTACTCTATCTTTGTATGGTTTAATTAGTGATAAAGCCGACACTGTACAGGATCACCATTCAAGGCATCCAAGATGAAAGTGACATGGGACCTTTAAAAATATTAACATATCCCCCTAAACAATAAAGTGCTGTGTGACCTTTTCTAGATGGCTCAGCTGAGCAAAGAAAGTTCATTCAGTTCATGTAGGTGTTTCCATTCAGTATGTGCACTTTCATGAATGACACAACACGACTCGAGCCTGGTCTACTGCTGCCCTCCAAATAATAATAATAATTAAAAAAAAGAAAACTCAAAATGATTGCTACGCAAATGCACGGCAACACACTTGCATCTGGTGCACTTTTAATATTTTCAGTGCGCATGCACACCTGCACACCATTAGTGTGCAGCCCGTTGTTATAAAACAGCTATGTCAGGTATGTGTTAAACACATGGCTTACATTTCGAAGAGTTGAAGTGGCATGTGGGCATTTCTCTCTATGCGATGGTATACAGTAATTCTTCTCGCTTGTGCATTTTCAGGTCACGCCCTCAAGCGCCAGCTCAACCAACCGGGCCTTTTTAACTATATAACAGTTAAGATGGATAGATGAATAAATAACCAAACAATGTACTATTTTGGCGGAACGGTGGACGATTGGTAAGCACATCTGCCTCACAGTTCTGAGGACCGGGTTCAAATCTGGCTTCGCTTGCGTGGAGTTTGCACGTTCTCCCTGCGCCTGTGTCGGTTTTCTCCGGGTACCCCGGTTTCCTCCCACATCCCAAAAACATGTGTCGTAGGTTAATTGAAGACTCTAATTTGGTAGGTATGAATGTGAGTGCGAATGGTTGTTTGTTTATATGTGCCCTGTGATTGGCTGGTGACCAAACCCCCCCTCCTGCTCGCAGTCAGCTGGGATAGGCTCCAGTATACCCGCGCCCCTAGTGAGGTGAAGAAAATGGATGGATGGATGTACTATTTTATATCTAATGACAGATAAAAACTGATACATTGATCCAACTTAAAACATCATTCAATATATATTTACCATTTGATATAACACTCTTACCTGAACCTGGGTTTTTTTTAAAATTTAATTTAATTTTTTATTTTTTACGAAAAACATTCTTAAATCCATGCCTGCGTGTGTGTGTGTGCATGTGTGTCCTTATTCATGAATCCAATATAAAAGCCTACTTTTCATAGGAAAATATTTATTTATAACTAAGACAGCATTACCCTTGCACTCATATTATTAGAAGAGGTGTTTTAATTCATAACACTGCTATAAATAATGACATACACATTGGAACCACATTGATATAATATGAAAGAAGGAGAGAGAGCCATTCAGTGCTTTGCTGTGGGGCACAGTTATTAGAAATAGCGTGGCAACACTGACAGGAGATGTGAGACTAGACATTGCTCCGAGCATTGCCCAAATATTAATGTGCAACTTGGTGGCAGCAGTTGGTAATTGTCCTTTTATCAGCAACATGTCCACTGTGTTGTCCATGTCATTAGCTTGACATCCTCTCACAATGTGAGAGCATCATTATCATCATCACTTATTTTCATTCATTATACAGCTGCGATAAAAGGCTGCAATGAAGCACACTTACGAAGAATATCTCAACAAGTCGAATTTGCTTTGAATTGGTCGTATGTATCTATGCCACAAAGAGATGAATGCAATATATTGGCTACACAAGTGTTACAATTAATTCCAATGGTTTGTATGAATTAATGATGTTCCCTTTATCCCCAAGATGGACTGTACTACAGCAGTGAACAAGTTAAAAGCTCCCATGCAGAGGTATTTGTAAAGCTGCCGCTGTTCTCTCTTGTGCTGCTCTGTCTATCCCGAGTTTCAACTCCCCAAAGCATGCTTCACAGCAGTGGCAAGCAACCTCCTTTACTTTCCGCTCTGAAGGCGCGCTGGAAAGTTTTGCTCCAACAACAAGACCTCCCCAAGGAGTTTCCTCTAGGGAGGAAGTCGAAGGGAAAGGACTGTAATTTTACCTGAAATGGTCCCACGCCCCCAAGCAAACATCCGACAGTAAAGCCACAACACAGGAAACCAATGACACAGGAATAAAAAGAGAAATGGAAATGCATCGAAACATGCATATGCACGTGCTTACTCACGCATGGCCGCACAACAAATACAAAAATAAAAAAATAAAGTTCAAGGGCAAAGAATAGAAAACAAAAACTTCAGCTATAATTCATAACTACAAAGCAGCAGTAGGACCACTTTGGGGAAAAAATACAAGAGAAGAATTACAAGAATAAAGTTGTAATTACGACAATGAAGTCCAAATGTAATTAATGGTAGCGTGATAGATACTTTTTCATTGGAAATTCTGGCAAAATTCTAAAAGAAAAAAGCTGTAACTTATCAAAACTGAAGTTGTAATTTTACAAACATAAATAGTGATATTACGAGAATAAAATTAAAATGGGGTTATAACTTTTCTCCACCAGTTTGGAACAAAGAAAGACAGCCCTCTCCACAATAATTAGTCTTAATGAAATCATTAAGACTAATCAAGTAATTATTTGGAGGACTACTTTTTATTTTTACTTGAGCCATATTATTCTAAAGTTGGATCCCATTTGGAGTTACTTGAATACAATGGTTGGCTACTCTACTCACTTCGGATCACTTGTCATGTGTGACCTGATCATTAAGTCTAGTTACTACTGCATACTGGGTCCAACATTAACAGTGGCCCGGTCGGCAGGGGCTCCTATGCCTCTGTGTCGGGCCACCACCTACGCATAGAGTACCTTCAGAAATTCAATCTGACGTGCTCACTGCGCTCTGAGAGTGCAGTCTTCAGAGAGGCAGAGTACACTCCATTTTGTATGAATTTAAGAACAAGCGTGTTGGCCATTGGCAGGGATATGTCAGTGTGTCTGCCATATTGAATGTGGCACTTCTCCCTGTAAATATCTCATCCTGCCTGACGCACTGGCACATTCCCGCCACTCTGACTGAGGAGACAGAGCGGTGTTCCGGCACTCCCAGAGTGTGGCGCTCTGAATAACCGAAGCACATGCTCCAACAACGTTTTGAGTTTCTGAACGTTGCGAAGTGTAGAGAACGCGTTTGGAGTGAATTTCTGAATGTACCCAAAGACCCTGGCCCGCTTGGGTCAGAACAAATTTCTGAAGTCTCTGAAAATGGCCCAATACTTCATTTTCAGCGTCGGTTTGATGTTCTTTTATCACCGAAACATCCCGTCCAAGATAGGATGTTGTGATGACGCAAGGAGATACCGCGACCAGTACCGCCTGACTGGATAAACAGGCATGCATTCGGGTTACACTTAAGACGATAACTGAAGCTAACACCGCTAGCGTCATACAGCAGCTCATAGTTTGTAGCCTGTAGAATGTTATTCGGCCTTCCCTGAGCGTGCTTTAAGATGTTTACTGACACCCCAGTTGGAGTTTACTGTAAAACTAAGCACACAACAAAAATAATTACCCTGATCTTATATTTAAATAAGTATCGTTTTAAAAATCGCCGACTTAATGCTAACAGTCAATGGAAAACCCCAACTGAGGAGCTAGCTAATATTGGCCTTTGGTCACAGGAGGGATTTACTTTCAAATAACAGATGTTCACACACAAACACCATTGTAACACATAGAGACAGGTAATATAACAATACCCACAGGCATATATTCTTCCTAAACTGTGAAAAACCTTGATTGGAGCAACCCTACTGTACACAACATCAGGACACAAGATAAAGCATTGTTGGAATGCCAGTGCTAAGTACATATTTACATAATTTTCAAATTGATTTATTCTTTTTGGTATTATTATTAATTTGTGCAATTGCAATGCCTTGATTTTAATGAGGTTACTACAGAGGCATCGCCATGAATGCAATTGTACGAATAATTTCTTCAAGGGGTTTAAATGATACTGTAGGAAGTTGCTAAATACGAAATAATCACTTAACATATAATATCATGAAGATACGGGGCCAGTTCAACTTCTGACACAACTTGGCTCATGGTAACCCGAAAGGGCCACTCGTCAAAAAGGCTTAATGTCGGACCCTGGCGTAGCTTACTTAAATGTATTGTTAACAAAGGACAATAGGTTTGGAGAAATAGGACAAGCTGGTTTTGTCAATAAAGAGAAGTTCATCTTTGGATGTACAGTAAGCCATTGCATTTTAAAAAAGACAGCCTCATTTTGCCAAATTAAGTAGAACTTAACCTGGTTTTGTCAATAAAATGAAGTTTGTCTTTGGATGTATAGTCATTGCATTTAAAAAAAAGACAGCACTATCTTACCGAATTAAGTAGAAATTAACCTGCACAAACAAATCTCCCAATGACATGAGAACATCAATCAGATTCATTAAGAACTCCTTCTGTGTATGGGCTGCAAGAGTAAATAAGAGAAAGTGCGAAGGGTGTATGATTCTCCCTCATCATTCCTCTCCACCTGCCATAAATCACCCTTATCCAATTATGATAAAGTCTGCAGCCTAGATGATAAGACCTTTTTTTTTTTTTAAGCACTGGCAGGGTAATACTCATTCTAAAACATGTATCCTTCAATGAATGAGAAAGAGATTTCATTTGAGCTTCACCGGGGCATATCCTTTTAATTAATAGGGCTTGCTTCAGTGAGAGATTGGTGTGGCTATTTAAAATGTTAAAAGGTTTTTCTGATTTTCTCCCTCTTACGTTGCACACTCGCAGCACTGCTGACACACACAGTCATGATCTGTGTGTGTGCATGCTGTCATCATCACGCTTTATGACATCTGTGATTAATTTTGGCTGTGGTGAAAGCAGGGCTTCAAGTGTGAATGTAGTATGTGTGCATGGCTGAGATGTGACAGAACTGTGACGATAAACTGATGCTTAATGTCATCTACAATTGTGTGTATATGCCTACCTTTAAACATTTTGCGAACACTCTGGCCACAGCGCTGGGTAGAACTGCAAAATCTGATTGGATCTAATAGAAGAGCTGGAACAAAATGTTTTCCATGAGAAATGCTCAATTCTGACTGACACCAATCAGAGAAGGGCAGGTAACCCAAGAAAGTGCCTCGGGCATTGAGCTGAAGGGGGGCCCGAGACACTGGTGACATTGGCCCATATCAATGACAAAATATTGGCACTGCTTAATATCGGAACTCCCTTGCATAGGACCCCTTACTAAAAATTGTTATCATGACAGGCCTGTGCACCTATGTTAAAGTTGTCATGACGATATTATTTTTCCCATTAGCGCATGCAGATGTCGTTCATGTCCAAACACGAAATGGAAAAAGAATTAAGAGTAGTTGGAGCCACTTTGTGCTATGTTTCTAGAATTAGTGCAGATGTGCACTATATTGATATAGATGGCAAGGTGGCAAATTAAAGGAAATAACTTGAATAAACTGAAGAAAATGTATTAAGAAATAATAATTTCACATCCTTTGTGTGGAGACATAGACTCATAAAGTGAGTGGAAAGATGAATGAAGCTTTTTTGGCAGCTTTATTCCCTTTGCCAATTTATAGGTACACCGAGATAACACCACGGCAGTATAATACAACATCCACACAATAAATTTTTATTTTATTATAATGCTCAGGGCAGCGGCACGGTGGCCGACTGGTTAGAGCGTCAGCCTCACAGTTCTGAGGTGCGGGGTTCAATCCCCGTCCCCGCCTGTGTGGAGTTTGCATGTTCTCCCCGTGCCTGCGTGGGTTTTCTCCGGGCACTCCGGTTTCCTCCCACATCCCAAAAACATGCATTAATTGGAGACTCTAAATTGCCCGTAGGCATGACTGTGAGTGCGAATGGTTGTTAGTTTCTATGTGCCCTGCGATTGGCTGGCAACCACTTCAGGGTGTACCCTGCCTCCTGCCCGATGACAGCTGGGATAGGCTCCAGCACGCCCGCGACCCTAGTGAGGAGAAGCGGCTCAGAAAATGGATGGATGGATGCTCAGGGCTTGTTTGATGTTTTATGGAGTTATATTTATTTTTAATTTTGCAGGCTCTTGCTCCTCTGAGAAGTACTACGTCCACATGTACGTAGGCCTTTTTAAAAATGTGTCAACATGAAAACATTCAAAGGCTGCCTAAGCAACAAGTGCATGGTGCTATAGGCCTGGTACACACAAGGATTTTTCAAATCTTAAAAGATTTTTTTAATTTATCTGTGACAGACTTCACATATAAAGATAAAAGAAACCAGGCATTTAACAGTTTGGGTTGTTTTGTGTGTGGTGTGCTCCGATAATCTCAACATAGAACACCACACACAAGAAGAAATCTCGTGTGATCATACGTGATCTCACAAAAGTGAAGAAGAAACACTTGCGGGTATGCACTAATGTTACTTGAGTGTTCCCGATGGTTGCCAGAAGCAGGAACGTTGTTAAATGGCATTGATGTCACAAAAAGGCTTGCTTCTTGCTGTAAGGGGAATCCACTTTTATACAAAAAAACTGACATCGGGTAAGACGTTATTTTTTATTTATGGTCATTTCCGTTTTCATCAGTAAAGAGTACTTCTTGATTGTTCAGTTAAGACATAAAATAGTCTGGCATATGACAACCAAAACTGTCGAGACATTGTCTTTATGTGTGTACCGGGCTATAAGATAGTCTCATCAGAAGACTGAATAAAGCCATTGTTAGAAGAATGGATGGATAGTTACACAGATGTTCATCCATCTGTCAGTTTTCTACTGTATACTGTACCATTTCTGCAGTCCAATCTCGGGTAAGCGGAGGAAAATGGATGGATGGATGGATACCTTTTCTATGCCTATTGTCCTCATCGAGGTCCTGGGTGAGCTGGAGCCTTTCCCAGCAGACTTTGAGAGGCAGTGCACACCGTGGACTCTATCACAGGACACATATAGACATACAACCATTCACACGGATATTCACACCTTTGGACAAGTTAGCGTTTTCAGTCATTCTGCCATGTATATTTTTTGGAACACTGGATGTTTGGATGCATGGATTTTCATGTTCTTTCCCAGTAATTTTCATTTGTACTTTGTCTTTTGCATCTGCTCTGCCTTTTGTTATTCACACCCAGCTTGTGCCAAGCAATTTTTGTTTTGTACTTTGAGGTTTGTATTTTATTTGTACTTGTACTTTTTTTGTACTTCAATAGGCTCTGTCGTTCCCAATCCTGAGTGCTTCAACCCCCTTTAGGGTGACCTTGTTAAATAAAAGCTTGGGTACTTCTTGACTGTTACTACATTTGAATCCTGCCCATATGTCACAATATCACTGTAAAGAGAAAAATAAAATAAAAAAATGAAAACTGCATCACAAGACCAAAAAAAAAGACAGTTTTCAAACTCTAAAATGTTCACGATGGCCACATTTTTGCAAATCATTGTCATTGTAGTTTGGATAGAATGTTGTTTGTGTGTACATCAGCCATCATTTAATTTCTCTAATGGGATAAATGAAATATTTATATATCATGAGTGTCAACCATGTTGGAAAAGCATTGGTTGGGAAGAAGTTTGAAGGAATCAGCAAGAAGTGACCTTACAATAAACCTTGGATGTTACCCTCTGCAATGATGGCTTCATGAAAAACATTAATAATATGAAGTCATTTCCAAAGCTCTGTCTCATCTAATAAACAAAACCCCAAAATTCTATAATGACCATAACTGTAATTTAAACCTGAAAAATAAAAAAAAAGAGCAGAGCGCACTAAGGGAAATTCCGGGGTACATTGCAGATAGTTTACCCTCCCGACCCTCTCAATCCGTTCCTCCCCAGCATGCTCCACATCGCCCACCCTACCCCCTGCCCACCTCCTCCTCTCCCCCCTGAAAACCAATGGTCCCTTGGGCTACCATTTGTGAAATCATCTCTGCCCTCACAGCTCTGCTCAACTGTCACATCGCATCTCGTGCACACACAGACAGTCAGCACTAACAATGTTGGGGCTTTTTTTCATACTTCGTAGAGCTAATCTCCACCTCCCATTGTGCACACATGCAACCTGCGCATTGCATATTCTACCATCAACCACTGGCAGTTTCCATCTTTCTTTTACTAGGTTCATGCAGGCCTTAAACTCAACGTTATATACTGAGCATATCACTCTTCTAAACGAATCACAAGTATACGTAATACATCTTTTGACAATAGTGTAATGCATACCGGTCAATGTCATCTTAAATGTCAAATCCCATATATATATATATATAAACTAGTAAGTCATAAATATATTTATATCAAATTTTCATGACAAACCACATAAAGCGAGAGAAGCTCAAAAACATTTAATCATAAACCTTGGGGATCTGTGTTTTAATGGAAGGTAAAATTTAGGGCAGGATACAGAAGAATGAGCCTAGCTAGGGGAAAAGGAGTGTTTCATAAGAGATGGCCAAATGCATTGTGAGAGTGCAGTGCAAGGACAAGAGGCCTGGTGGGATAAGCCTAAGTGCAAAATGACAGATAGAGAGTGTTGGGTAAAACATAATAGATAAAATGAGTAGGAAAATTATTGAAAGGGGAAACTTCAGAAGCTACTTTTGTGCCATTCTTCAATCTGACAACCAAAATCTCAGTTGTGAAACAGGTGTGCTGTTGTTTACTACAAGTGAAGAATGACTTTTGGCAGTTAAAGGCCCATTACAGAAGCTGAGAGACAACACGCTATGACAGAAGGATGGAGAGACTTCAAACGCAAGCTGTGGGCTGGAGTCTGTCAAATCAATAACACCTCAATGTGCACCTCTGCCAAATCCACTTCAGTGACTGCATGCATGAAAGGCCTCTTTGTACACAGCAAAATAAACTTTTGCAAAAGTAAAGTGACACTTTGTTGGTATACCTGCACGCTCTAATAAGATGCAATATAATAATGTGAGCCAAATGCTTTTTTCACTTTTGTTATTTATAATTAGTCATAATGGAGCTGTTCCTGCCACCCAAATGATAGATACCAGTCCATGATATCTTAATGTTGGTCCACAATAATTGTTTCAATTTTACACTAATTTAAAAAACGTATATTTTTTAAAATGAATTGTATATTTTTGCAATTTCACTCATGATGGAAACACTCCCTCTTACAAAGAAACCATTCTTTTCAGAGTGCATGGTGCAGAGAAACTGCTGCTAACTACAGTACTGTCAATCAGCCATACATGCATTTTTCATTACTGTTCAGGGTCAAAGGTTTGCTGGAGTTTTTCCCGATTGACTCTGGGCAAGAGGTGGGGTACACTTTGAACTGGTCGCCAATCAGTCACAGGGCACATACAGACATAAGACATACAACACTTAATTTATTTTTACTTTTGTTCACAGTGCAATCTTTTCAGAGTTCTGTGATGTACTGATTGTGTGCTCGTTGTCCATTGTAAAGACAATCTTTTACACATCTTGTCCAGGTATATTGCAGTATACTGTACATTAGATGTGCAGGTGTAGATCCAAGACATCCAGTTATTAAAATCGATCTAATAGCCATTGGTTCATGCAAAAAGTTTGACAAAGTTTACATGAATATTTTTGATCTTGTATTAACCAATGAATATTGATATTGATATTGTACAGCTGTGTGAACTGCATTTCCATGTGACCCTAACCTTAATCTTAAACCGAAATAGACAGAGTAAGCAATAAGTGGATTTGAACTTTCACTTTTCTGATTTAATTTGCTTTATTAGAGACCTAAACACCATTTAAAACGCAAGGAATTTTCTTTAGTGTTTGTAAGATCGTTTACCACATTGTAAAAATTATCTTATAAAAAGGAAAGCTTTTTTTCAACAGAATTATCTCCAAGCAACGTCCTAACCAAAATATGGTAAAATTTAGAATAAAGTCACAGTCGGGTCATCGCTGTCCACATAATCATACCCACTTCAAAGAACTACACAGACATAGTCAACCATTGAAGCGCTGAGCACATATTTGGCCTCTTTTGCTGAAATAAATATTTGCTGACAGCCCTTTCCCAAAACCTATTTCTTATAGATTGCTTTGGAAGTATTGTTGTACCATGTCAAGAGATGGGCTCTACCCTTCAATCAATCACGGATTTAACCTACCAAACACAGACCTGCAAATGTTTGGGTTGTTGTTGCAACACTCGTCTGCCCTGCTGCGATCAGCAAAGTCGAGCATGAATGGAAAAGTTAAACAAGAGTGTAGCATCTCTTTCTCACTCAACTCGTTATTGAATTTAGCCCAGCCAGTTTTGGTGACAGTTGTGTTTTACTGATTTCAATGTGAGTCTACTTAGTTCACATAACTTCCAATCATTCCTTGTTAAGGCTGGTCCATCTTTTGGAAGGAGTGTCATAAGGCACAAAAGGCAAAGATTAAGAGAAATATTCCTTAGGTCTCCTACATTCTCACGCAATATGCTGACATCTTGTATCCACTATTAAGTGTTATATAATTTTAGAGGCATATTTTTCATGAAAATGTTGGTTGATTAACAAATTGTTTGATCTCAGGGGTATCCAGCTTTAAAAGGATTCTCAGTCTGTGCAGAGGATTATGATGGAGAGAGGTTTCAAAGCTGATTAACTTGTTTGCGAATAATGTCAGCAAGCAGCAATCTGTGTCACATTCTTTGTTGAATAAATTGGTGGGTTGCACTGTGACGCAGGATGTCATGCCATATATGGAGCTGCGGCAGTCAACATCCCACCAACACAGCCTACAATTTCAAGTCACATCACGTTTTACCGTTCCAAACTATACCCTGGCAAAACAAATCTAACTGTAAACAATACTGGTGACCAGGTGCGAGTCTAGGTTGAGTACTTAGGGTGGGTGGAGCCCATGACCTAATTTTGGAACGTACCCTTCTGAAATTTGATCAAACTTTTTAGACCTTGAAAAAGACCATTTGGTGGATGACCCAAAATAGGGCTAGCCTCACCACTAATAGACAATAATAATAATAATGAAATGACAGCATTATTATTATTATTATTATTATCCATCCATCCATCCATCCATTTTCTGAGCCGCTTCTCCTCACTAGGGTCGCGGGCGTGCTGGAGCCTATCCCAGCTCTCATTGGGCAGGAGGCAGGGTACACCCTGAACTGGTTGCCAGCCAATCGCAGGGCACATACAAACAAACAACCATTCACACTCACATTCACACCTACGGGCAATTTAGAGTGTTCAATTAACATGCATGTTTTTGGGATGTGGGAGGAAACCGGAGCGCCCGGAGAAAACCCACGCAGGCACGGGGAGAACATGCAAACTCCACACAGGCGGGGCCGGGGATTGAACCCTGCTCCTCAGAACTGTGAGGCTGACGCTCTAATCAGTTGGTCACCGTGCCGCTATTATTATTATTATTATTATTATTATTATTATTATTATTATTATTATTATTATTATATCAATTTATCTATATATTCAATACATTATTAAAGTCTGGTTTATTGTCAGAAAAGCACAGACCTTTTGTAATATTATGAATACAATATGAGTATTTAATCTCAGAGGAAAGAAATATTTAAAACATTTTGGCTTTTCTATAGCTCTTAAAGAAGAAGTAAGTATTTTACGAGGTCACCTTTTGATTTGAGTAATAGACAACACTGTTGGAAATGTAGTATAGACTCATGATTTCTATTTTGGCCGGTCCAGGAGTCTGTGACCTTTTGTTACTGCTTTGCTGTTGCATGTCTGAGCCAATAGATGGCAGTGTGAGATAAATAATGCAGTTCTGAACCGCTAAAGCCCTGTGTCAAACACAAGGCCCGGGGGCCAGATCCGGCCCACCATATCATTTTATGTGGCCCGTGAAAGCAAATCATTTGCGTCAACTGACTGTTTGGAAGAAGGAATGATTAAATGGAAGTGAACTGTAATGACATATTTGAGATATATAAATTGTTGTATTGTATCCTGTTTTGTATTTACACGGTTACTATAACGCATTGATTTTCAGTATAAACTATACATCAAGATGCAGCTAATTTTAATTAGTTTTGACAAGAAATAAAATATTCTCGGTAAGATTTTGAGTTCTTGAAGGTCATGTCAACTTATTCAGCCAACTACTCTTAAAATTATTTTTTTTTTTTTAAATGTATAAACACGGCCGATCTTGACATAAGATACTTCAAGGAGACACTTCATATCGTATCAGACACACTGGGCAAAAACTCTTGGCTATTCAATTAACTAGTGAAAGCTCCACAGGCCTAATTAGCTTATTACCTAATAGCTATGCAGTACCCACCATTACAAGCCCCCTGCCGAGTCAGTGCCGACACATAACATAGAGCAATTCAAGAGGAGGCATTGAAACATTATCGCCGTGTGGTCAACTGTCATGTCATAGATTGTGTCAGGGTTGTAAATCAAGCATTATCTGGTCATTAGCGTTAACGCAGCTGGAAATGTGTGTAGCGGTTCTGACCATTGATATGAAAACTGTACGGCAGTGCGCTGTAGCAACCCGGCTAACCGATGTGCTTACCTGGCAGCCGTGTTGGGAAGTTTGATATTCCCTTCAAAGGCAATGCATGGACATTGAAATTAAGTCATAACTTGCTAATTTCTCAA
This sequence comes from Phyllopteryx taeniolatus, assembly GCF_024500385.1. Lineage (NCBI taxonomy): Eukaryota > Metazoa > Chordata > Actinopteri > Syngnathiformes > Syngnathidae > Phyllopteryx > Phyllopteryx taeniolatus. Next base: position 5,439,583 of record NC_084509.1, on the reverse strand, counting down.
CCGTTTTTCACAAGGTTTACTTACTTTACTTTACAATTTATCTTTGTGCTTATGCTTTCTGTGTCCACTGGGACACCTGTCACATGAGCAGCACTCTAAGGTTCTGTGCCCCAGTGAGGAAAAGAGAAACAAAGCATTGCAGGACGAATGGGCTGAAAAGGACACTTGTCAAACTAGCAGGCAGGTTTTGCAACATGGCATTGCAACGGATCGATACTAGGCTGATGTCGCAGCCACGCTATCTTTAATTCCTTGGTTATCTTAACTCACTGATTTGCGTGTCCACTTATGCCAGGAAGAAAAATGCTATGCATCAGCATTGTGTCGCCCTGATGTGTTTGCCATTAAGCGTTTGATTCCATTATGGGACATAAGCATGATTGATGCCAATGGGGGGAAATATGAATAATGCCGACAGTGCAGCTCCTCTGATGAAGTCCCATTTGCATACTGACCGCTTTGATTATTGCATGAAAATTTACAGTAAAGTAGCATAATATATAAAATGATCAAAACTCGAGCGAGATAGAATATATTTTTTGGCTAGTGGGTGGAGATTTAATACTGTTATGAAAACATTTTGTTTATCCCATCAAGAAGTATTTAATTTTTAGGACCATAAATAGAATAGATTTATATATTACAGGAAGCATCATTTTTGGTGTCATTCATACTGCCCTCATTATGTATGTTTAGTTTCAGGATCATTAAACTTGTTTTTATTTTTCTTGATCCATAATATACAGAGCCCCAGACATGATGTGAAAAAAAAATACTAGTTCATGCGCACGAACTACTAATTTGTGCGCACGAGCTACTAATTTGTGTGCTCAATACATAAATAAATGGCTTAAAAGACCCAAGTTGTGTGGTTGCACAAATACCATCGCTTAAAACTACTTAAGTGGCCGGTATTCATAAATGATCTAAAAATGCAGGATGATCATGAAAATGATATTGAATTAAATTTCATGAGCACATGAGGAACATTATGAATTAAGACAACATTCTCCCTGATTGTCTGTGGAACAAATGTGCTCCTCAACAGTAAAGCACTATAGAAAAATATCTGGCATAAAGAATGTCCCTCAATAACGGTCTAGTAAAATCATTAATTCATAGCCTGTTCATCTAAGTCATTCCCTTTATAATAGTGCATTTGCCCTTTAAATTAAGCCTAAATGCTGAGTTAGAGCATTATTTTATTTGATCATTACCCAAGCATGCTCCTGGGAGCAAGATTACAGAATGACCGTGACTGATGACTTGGTTGTGCTGTTCTTTCCATCGGCATCTTTTCCTGTAGATTTCAACATAAAGTCCTTTTAATATCACTCCTTATTAAATCAGAAAAATGCCTGATGGTTAGTTTTTTTGCCTTAATAGCCTGTCAACAGCAATCGTTGTCATTTTATGTCTAAACCCGGTGATGCAGATCAAGCTACATTAAGCACATTGGTCATTTTGCTGACACAGATTTGGGGACATCTGCTTCTAAGTTAGCAATAGGAAACTACATTACCCTCTTGTTCCTCAGTGCATGAAGAGAAATAACAGCCAGCCTGACATGATCTAGTAGATGGGCTTCGGTGTAATGGGTGATAAGTGCGTGATGGTCAGTTACATTAAATCAAAAAGAAAAAAAACAACATTGATCGATAGTACTAATGATAGGCTGCTTCTGTATGTGTTCCTTGAATGGGCCAGAGGCATAATCAGACAGAGGAGTACAACGTCCAAGTGAATCTAAGCCAAAGCTGAGAATCTTTCATGTATAAGGTTTAGTTTTTCGTCACCACCACCACTTGACGATGTGAGATTTTAAAATAGCTGAATATGCTTGTGCCAAGGCTTCAGGGAACTAGTGTGTCCATGAATAATTCATAGTCAAATAATCAGAGGAAGACAGGTTGTCAGTCACCATATTTTTTTCCTCCTCTTGTGTGAAGAAACAGGAGAAAGTGCTGTTAGAAAGGAAAAAAACTACATCGCTATGGATGCAAGCTGTTGTTCTTCTGATCGGTGGCGTGCAGGGAGGGAATGGGCATCCAAACAGGTTTGGGCAGGCATTAACCCCCACACCCCAAACCCATTGACAAATTTCTTTCGATCGGGAATAATTTCCATCAGCGACTGCCCCGTCAACAAATGTATTTAGATTGGGGGAAAAAAATTCGTCACACTCCCTCACCCACAGGGAGCATTGCAGACCATCTTCATCTTCAAACTATGATTTTAATGAAAGTGTGGATAAAAGAGTAAATAACAGGGCACTGTGGTAAGTAATCGGTTGGAAATAATGAAGAAGGTCAACAGTCAGGCACTTCACTCCTTGTCACAGTGGTTCTTCAGGGTTTACATCAGATAATCTTCTTGGGGATCAAATTTTCTGATTTAGGCACCTGCACTTGCAGTTTTAAGGTCAATATGAGACAACCTATTGCCATTTTTCTAGGCAATACAAAGAACCCTCAGGCGGATGACCGAGGCTTTCAGTGGCAATATGGAAAAGCATCCATCCATCCATCCATTTTCTGTACCGCTTATCCTCACAAGGGTCGCGGGCGTGCTGGAGCCTATCCTAGCTATCTTTGGGCGAGATGCGGGGTATACCCTGAACTGGTCGCCAGCCAATCGCAGGGCACATATAAACAACAACCATTCGCACTCAAATTCACACCTAGGGGCAATTCAGTCTTCAATCAACCTACCACGCATGTTTTCGGGATGTGGGAGGAAACCGGAGTACCCGGAGAAAACTCCACGCAGGCGAGGCCGGGATTTGAACCCCGGTCCTCAGAACTATGAGGTAGATGTGCTAACCAGTCTTCCACCGTGTCGCAATGGCAAAAAGGGATTTGTAATAGTGGCCATTCACAAGTACATTGAACCTGTGAGGAACACTGTCCTTTTGGCACTTGTGCGAGAAACAAACTGGAAGAGTCACCCTTTTCCCGAAGGTGGTGGTACAAATGGATAGTGCAGTAGTTGTACTATGGTCTGTAACTGCCTTGTGGATAAATGAAATGGTGACTTCCAGTTAGGGAAACCATTGATCTTCCACTTTATCCTGTTAAATGTCAAAAGTCAGGAATCCTATCAAAGATAAGCATGAAGTGTAAGAGATGTTGCACTTTTCTGGTGGCATAATGAAATAAACTCAATTAAAGCACCCACTGGCTACGTTGACATGGACAGCAATGACCGACCCTACTAGAAATTTTAAAAACCATATGTATGAATCTAAAGTTACAAATCAGGATGGCCAAGCGCCGAAGTGTACAGGGCCATATTCTCCTATTCGCGTGTAAGTCCTTTTCTACGTGCCTGGACTTCAAAGCGGATTCTCCCATCCAGACTTCTGACACTCCCACCACATGTAAACTAGGAATAAACCCAGAAACACCAAACAGGCGTGAATGACTGACAGCTGAGGCTGGCTTCAAATCTTGGAAACATGTGAATTTGTAAACGCCTTATGTAGCGGATACAGTGTGTAGTCGTCCGGTGGGGAATTGCGGACTGCTCCACAGCTACAACATTTGAAGGAGAGCACGTTTTTTTTTTTTTTTTTTTATTCTGTATAAAATAAAGCCAATATAAATAATTTAATCAGGATACTATGCTGATGACAGAATTAATGTTTGGTGGCTCATTAATAAAAAAGGCGGTGTGCCTACTGCATTCAAGATCAGCGGTCCATAAACTTTAGTGCGCTTGTTTCTCTTCAATTAGAATCAGAATCAGAACCATCTTTATTTGCCAAGTATGTCATAAACAGGCGACACGGTGAACGACTGGTTAGAGCGTCTGCCTCACAGTTCTGAGGACCCGGGTTCAATCCCCGGCCCCGCCTGTGTGGAGTTTGCATGTTCTCCCCGTGCCTTCGTGGGTTTTCTCCGGGCTCTCCGGTTTCCTCCCACATCCCAAAAACATGCATGGTAGGTTAATTGACAACTCTAAATTGCCTGTAGGTGTCCATGTGAGTGTGAATGGTTGTTTGTTTATGTGTACCCCGCCTCCTGCCCGATGATAGCTGGGATAGGCTCCAGCACGCCCGCGACCCTAGTGAGGAGAAGCGGCTCAGAAAATGGATGGATGGATGGATGTCATAAACACACAAGAAATTTGTCTGTGGTAGTTGGAGCCGCTCGAGTACGGCAACAGACAGACATTTGACAGAAAATATTTTTGAGACATACATTTAAAAAAAAAAAAGTTCAGTCCCATGTTGACTGAACTTAGAGTTGTTAGCGGTAAACTGTTTTTCCAGTTTTTCTGCATAATTTATCTTTGCGATATTAATTTATTTAGTCAGCTGGTTTCTAGCGCAATTGTAAAGGGCTGTCCCCATTTTGATAGGCGTACTGTTTAGCCTGGTAAAGTTGCTGAATTTTGGCAGTGAACCACGGCTTGTTCTTATTGAACGTGCAAAATGTCTTTGTTGCTACACACACATCTTCACAGAAACTGAAATAGGATGTGACACAGTCCGTATATTCATCTAGGCTGCCAGTTGAAGTTTCAAAGACACTCCAATATGTGCAGTCTGAACAGTCTTGAAGTTCTAATTTTGCTTTATAGGTCCACTTCTTCATCGTTTTCACCACAGGCTTTGCACATTTACAGTACGTTTTTGCCTGTATGTTTGTATTCAGTGAATTAAGCAGTGATCAGACGAGCCCAGAGCTGCGCAGGGGATTGCACGGTGTGTGTCATTTAGCATGGTATAGCAGTGGTCTAGAATTTTGTTTTCCCTGGTAGAGCAGTCAATGTGTTGCTTGTATTTAGGGAGTTCGTGGCTGAGCCTTTCCCATATTGGGTTAATCTTTATTTCATTAAAAAAAACTCCAAAGGCGTGTCTTAAAAAACAGCCTGGAACATGTTTGACGTGAAATCACCCCTCGCAGTTATAGGTGAGCATCATAAACTCAAAGGCCTGCTAGTGCCGATATAATTCGTCAATAAATATCACAGCTAAAACGCTTTAATAGCTTACTCACAGCGCCTCTTTGATCAATTCAATAAATAATTGTTTGTTAATTCTTTCTATGTACATTTAATAGCTTTCTGGAACTCTCTTATACAATATTATTAGTGCGTGTGGCGTATATTGTAACTGCATCCAAACTTCAAGTACAATATGATGTTTCATTTTCCAGGGAGCTTGAATTACTAAATTCTCTGACCTGCTTCAGAGGAACAGTGCTGAAAGATCCTGTGAAGTGAATTTAGAGATTATGTTTCTCAATACCTTATATAGGTTTGACGATAATTGTTGAAATCGTGCAAAGACTGAGAACAATGTAATATTTTATTGTTGAGCGATAGCGTTTAACTCTTTTTCAGCATTTCATTTGTCTGGATTTTTTTGGCCGTGGCTAAAATGAAGCCCAGATATGCACTTAGGCTTTCTGAAATGAATCGGCCCTCCCCCACTATGTAAGACTTCTCCAAGGCAAACCTAGGGAGCCCTCCACATCTTCATGTAACTAAATGCATTTTCTCAATTGTACTTTAGTTCTATTTTGACAGAAGGTAATTCATTTAAGCCACTTTGTCCTTCCTGCTTTTGAAATCTGTTAATAAATATCTGACTAGTCAAATAACTGTTTTCATAAGTTCTCCTTCTCCAATGAATATTATTTATGAATAATTATTTTAAATATTAATATGTAATTATGCGTTTTTTGGAATGTGAATTTAGAGTGAAATGATAATGATTGTTTAAATCGAACAAAACTATTAATCAGTTTCTATTTGTTGTTTGGGGCCCCCTGGAAATCTGGAAATGATAAGTTCATTCATTTTCCTTTTGGATATCCTGTTTGAGGTCAAGGGGAAGCTGGAATCTATCCTTGCTAACTGATTACTAGTCAGTCACAGGGCTCACTCACCTTGCCTGATGATGTCATAATGCCACACAAATGATGTCCCAGATTGAACCCTCCTTCAAATGTGGCCTTCTTTTCACTTTTTTTTTTTGCCAGTCACGTTATTATCCTTTGTGGCCTCCTATTTACAGTATTTTCACTCATTTATTCATCAAATGGCAGATACTGTATCTTATGTTGCATTCCAGAAAATTTGGGAATACCTAACCCCTGATTAGTAAAAGTGTACTGTGACACTGCTCGAAGTTAGAGAATGTATTTCAGTGAGCTGGAGCAATCCAAGACTTAACAAAGCCACCACCCACTGCGAATAGAAAACCGCATTTGAAATACTATTTATTGGTTGTACTAGTAGATATCATCATGTTTGTATTTAAGTTTGCTGTGAAGATGTATTCCTATATCATCTGTGTGAAGTTTATAAAATGTACTGCAAAAGGCTGTCAAAATACAGCAAAAATTAAAAAGGGTCGGTTTCAACTTGTACCTGAGATGCTAAACGGAATGCTGATCGAGTTTGTCAGTCATAATTTTGTAGACTTTTTACTTAAACCCTTTGAAGGCGGACCTTGTAACCCCCATGTGGGGTTTATGAACACAAACATCCATCCATCCACCCATCCATCCATCCATTTGGAGCCTTTTCTCCTTTAATCCAATGATAGCATGTTCTGATGAATAGGGAGTCTGCCAAGCAGCAACATCTAAAAAGAAGTGTCGAGGACATTCTGTAAGTAGGCCTCCAGAAAAGGTGAGAAAGTATTTAATATACAATAAACAGAACAGATATAATGCAACGGTGGCCTCATCTCTCCTAATTGGATATTTTCAAAAATATAAATAAAGTTGCTGTCTGCCCACCACCCCAAACTCCACCTAATGCTGCTGGTGTTTTTATTTTTTTATTTTTTTTATTTTTTATTTGATAACATCTTATTCATATTTTTTTTCAATCATATGCAACACCTTGGGGGGATTGGTTTACTCTGCAGAACATACACATCTCCACTTGTAATCATTTTGGAGCTCCTCAAACACTGGAGCGTCTTACACCAAATCAATATTGCAGAGTGTACACGAGAATAATTAGTTAATGGTCAAAAGAATGAAGGAAGATTTGTCCAAGTGTCATTCCTATGAAATTTGTAACACACACTACCACCTGCCAAGGTTTCATCTTCCTTAGATATCGAAATATTATAGGACATTTTGATATTCACAGAAGACGAGGAAAACAAAATTCACTTCACTGTGTATTCAAGCAAACAAAAGATTGGCCTGACTCCATTGTAAATGTGGAACTTCGCTGGGAGCTCTCAGTTAACAACAAAAATAATTAGAAGACAGAAGGAAATTTCAAATAATTGTCAATACGCTTTGGTGAATGCTGACAGGATTAATCTTAAGGTTGCAATGATTATTACTTTACAAATGTGATTTGCTACGCATTACTAGTTATCTGATGAAAGGATTAATTTCTCACGTCATCCCCTGGAAAGTTCAAATTGATGTTAACCCATTTGTTACTCTTTACTCATCACTATAATTAAAAAAAAGTCATTATCACTGTGAAAAAAGTACGGGCTGTGGAACAGGAAAAGCATACAGCATTTTCATTTGTGTCAGTTCTGAAAACTGTGCATCGTTATTGTGTTTCCTTTCACATTGCTATTTTTACCTAATGCCTCTTTTCCGAGTGTTATTACTTTTTTTTTTTCATACCATTTCTGTATTGTACTCCATGAGATGGACATCGTGCAGATGTGTCTGATATCGTGGTGCGAGTGTAAAAATACACGTTTGAGACTGGCGGATGCAGTGGCTTGTAGCCAAAGACAAACTTCCTTGTCGGACATTGACATTAGTCTGGTATAATCACAGTTTAGCCTCACATTTAACACTAAACAGAACAGTACGGAATCATGTAAAGAGAAGAGTTACTGCAGCCTGGACTATATATACAGTCTGTGGTCTGGATCTGAAAATTTGGTTTCTATCAAACATACCACTTGCCTCGTGCAGGAAAACATGTCAAAATATGAGAAAAAAAACAGAGCTCTGTGATAATATTTATAGCATGTTTCCGTGCATGTGTTTCTGTGTACAAGGGAGAGGAGACACGAGGAGATAATGTTTGGTTGCCTTCATATGTATTGTCAGTTTTCTTTCCGAGCTACACTAATATCCAACAAACAATTCATTAGGTAGACTTGCATACTCTAAAGCGATCCAACAAAAATTCTACCTTCACAAAATAATTATGCAATTTTTTTATTGACACTGTCAGAGAAGGATTAATTTACATAATACATATGCTAATACATATACTGTATACAATACTTATACATATAGTATGTAGCTTAAACGGTAACCACAATATATGAAACAACTTTGCATACAATGCACTGCAGCTGTGTGCCACTACAAACAACAACTACCACAGTATAATAAAACTACTTCTAAATTGTGTTGATGCTTCATTTTGATTATGTTTTTTGTGAACTTAATTTTAATTACATTCAAAAGTTCAGTTTGTGCTGACGTTATTTCCTATGTTGCATATCGTCACTGTCGGGTGGAAACCTCCTATGTCCAAATTTGGTAAATTGTATATTTTTTCCTCAAATCATTACTATTGGTGGCGGCACGGTAGGAGACTGGTTAGCACATCTGCCTCACAGTTCCAATCCCAGCCTTGCCCGTGTGGAGTTTGCATGTTCTCTCCGTGCTTGCAGGGGTTTTCTCCAGGTACTCCGGTTTCCTCCCACACCTTAAAAATGTGCATGGTAGGGTGATTGATGACTCTAAAATTGCCCATAGGTGTGAATGTGAATGCGAATGGTTCTTTGTTTATATGTACCCTGCAATTGGCTGGCGACCAGTTCAGGGTGTACCCCGCCTCTCGCCTAGAGTCAGCTGGGATAGGCTCCAGCACGCCCGTGACCTTTGTGAGGATAAGCGGTGCAGAAAATGGATGGATGGACGGATACTATTGGTCAGTCCTCAAATGTGTTTGTTATATTTTTCAAATTATTGACCAGTTTTAAGTTTATAAAATTTCTAAACATTTCCAGTTATCTTTGTAATGCTGATAACCGGCTTTAGCTATTCCACACTTATTGTTGCCGTCATTATGTCAGTGACCAAAATAAATGACCAGACTTTCTTCTCCACAGGCGCATCTCTGAGGATGCCTCATCGACAGATGTCCAGGGATTACCCCGTCCCAGCGGAGAGACAAAGGCTCTGTTTTTGTTTTTGAGTTTGCTTTACTCACTGGAAAACGTCAGGTATTTTTAGACAAGAGCGGAATGAACAGCTGAACGAGCGGACCGCACAGAACGTGCAATAACAGACCGGAGGTCCTGTGTTCTGACAGCAGGTGACGCCTCGTCCCTCCCTCCTGGCCTGCCCGCTGCAGTGTGGCACGAATTGATCTTTTTCCCACTGGCACTTGTTCTGTTTGAATCTGAATCAAGTAAGACAGTAAAACACATTGTATTATTCGTGTAATGAAGCAACATTGTGGTTGATCACCAAACACTTCTTGTCAATGTTATCCTCTGTTGTGAGATTATGGCCAGATTGTCTTTTTTTTTTTATTTGTGGATAATTGTAGAAATGATCAGCAGCTGTTTTTTTTTTTGTTTTTTTGTAATTTTCGAAAGTTGTACACTGCAAACAGCAATAGAAATTCTACCATAAACTTTAGCTTTACAGATGCCATGGCGGATGCGTTGTGGTAATAATGGCTATGTTCATACCGCAGGTCACTTGAGATTTTTTTTCCCCCATATGTGACATGTATCAGATTTCTTTTCATGTCAATGTAAACAGAAAAATTCTGATATTTTTTTTTCAAATCTCACTCAGGCCTCTTTTATGTGGATATAAATGGAATATGTATCTGATGCGACTGCAGTCTCAGCTCATCTGACCTATACATCATCAAAAGGTGACAAACGTCACAATTGTTCGACAAAACAGACAAGCGCAAAAAGCAATGGTGGACAAAGGAGCAGAAAACAGTCTGTGGCAAAAAGAAGATGCTATAGAACTGATAAATATGAGAAAATGTTGGGTCCAGTTGCACAAAATCCTTGAAATTGCCACAAATGCGTCACCTACAAGAGGGCCATATTTACTTCCATAAACACACGGTGCCAAGTTGTGGATTTAACTATATTTTTTTGCACTTTTTGTCACCAATGGGACAATTTTAACATTTTTAATAATTTCTTTTGAATGGCTCTTGGATTACCTGGCGGTAGCTATCAACTTCCACGGTATGAAGCCTATCTATACTATACAAAAGCAATATAACAGCACACAGCTGTGCCACGCATACATATACATTATGTATACATCATCTGGAGCAGCTTAGAATCAATATTTATCTTATAAAATGACAAGAATTAAAAACATCAATAAAATAGATCAGACTCACCAGAGAAATAAATTAGAAGTATTAATTACTGCCAATTTCTCCAGACATGTTTTTCCAGTTGAAGTTTGCTGAAACACATTTTTCACTTTATTAATTGTCAGCTCACTGGCCTTGTGAGGACAGGTTTGAAATTTGATTGGTTCAAGAAACAATCCCACTGCTCATAAAGTTGCTGTTACATTGGCCAACCCATTAATTTCGAAGGCCCTGGGCATATTAGATTGGCATGGCAGCCCATACAGGCTAAAATCTGATTGAACAAAAAAAAAACATACACCTACTGTACATGTACTGGAAGCAGTGCAGCCAAGACAAGCATCACGGAATCAAGAGAATAGACTGTTAGGTATAAATTCATGCAATTTAATGAAACAATTACTCAAATTTTGTTTATAAATGTTGATCAGTATTTCTAATAGCATTAAGGCCATCGAGAAGTTTTTGCTGACCCTGATCGTACAGCACTTGTATTGATGATGGTGTGCAATTTAGGACTATATCAACGTATTATTCAACCATGGTGGCACTCTAGTTGCAGTTGTGCATTTCGGTTTATTGCTATGTACTATAGCTTCCATCCATCCATTTTCCAAGCCGCTTATCCTCACAAGGGTCACGGGCATGCTGGAGCCTATCCCAGCTATCTTCGGGCAGGAGGCGGGGTACACCCTGAACTGGTTGCCAGCCAATCGCAGGGCACACGTAAACAAACAACCATTCGCACTCACGTTCACACTTAGGGGCAATTTAGAGACATCAATTAACCTACCATGCATGTTTTTGGGATGTGGGAGGAAACCGGAATGCCCGGAGAAAACCCACGCAGGCACGGGGAGAACATGCAAACTCCACACAGGCGGGGCCGGGGATTGAACCCCGATCCTCAGAACTGTGAGGTAGACGCTCTAACCAGTCGTCCACCGTGCCGCCGTACTATAGCTTGTTTGTTTTAATTATTTTCCCTCTTCACTACCTTATATTCCTCTGTCTCTTTTTCTCCATCTGCCCTAAAATCTCTTCTGCTTGCCAGTTTATTGTATTCCCACAGTGACTCTGTGCCATCTGGCTACCTGACATATTGATATTGAATAGCTCTGGAGAAATTGGAGATATACATTCGGTGGAGAGAGAAAATTTAGTTAACCTTCTCTCATGTGAGAATCCATTTCCATCTGGCTCTTTTACAAACTATTTATGTTGCCTGCCTCACACACACCTATTAACCTTTTGCTTCGATCAATTCCATTTGGAAGGGATTCTCTTGTTAAGGCAAAGCAAGAGATTAATTCTCTATTGGGCTGAGGTAGTTGTGTATCGATGGAGATGTTGCTGATAGTGGTTAAAGTGGAAAATGGAGTGTATGGGAATGTGGGACAGTAAATGTAACTAAGTAACATCATGTATAACCCTAATTAGCTCATTTGTAGTTGTATGTAAATGTAAATGTCTTCACAACAGGATAACTTTAGAGAGTACAAAGTATTGTTGAATCTTGAACACTTGTAAAGACCTACGCACTTGTTTTGGGAGATGTTTACCACTTTTTTTCCCCATCACCCTGGACCGGTCTCCAGTCAATCACAGGGTGATTGAGTTTAAATGGATCCCATTCCAGCAGCAGGATAGTCAGCTACAGTATTGTATGTGAGCCACTATACTGCCAATGGCCTAATAAGGAAAACGTATCATAAAAAGTAATACAAATGTATTTTAAAGAACACATTAAGTAGATAACCTGAGAGGCAAAACAGTAATGAAAGTGAATTCACATCGTATGATGACTCAAGCTGTACAAGTTCAGGAAACCATTGTGCTGTTGTTAATGTAGTGTGGGAGGGGGGAGTCCAAAGGCCTTATTGATTTTCCTTATTTGTAATTAAAGAGCCCATCTATTGGGACTGTATGGGACAAACCACATCCATTCTGATAAGCAGCCAAATGAGACCCTCTTGTGAGTGGTCAAAAGGTTAAACACCCTCCTTACGCACAAATCCTACAAGCCAGTCACCACCAATGAGAATAATCTATCATGTATTTGTAGGACGGTCTTGACAGAGGGATGAGAATATATTCAATGAATCATAATGCTCTGAGGTCAATATAAGCGGGGTATTTGTCCTTTAAATGTTGTCGATGGGAGATTTTACTTTGTCCAAGACGGTTCCTTTTCTTGTCCACCCTTTGACGCCAGCTGCTCACTCGTGTACCCCACCGGCAAGAGAACCAGCTCCTTCCTGCAGTTCCTTTGAGAAGACTAATTGCAATAAATATACCTGCGGGATCCAGTTTTTTGGGTTGACATATTGGGTAATAGAGAGCATCGATTAACTGCTGTGATTCATTGTTCGCGTGACTGCCCTCAGGTGACATGATGGGAGCACTTATGTTTTGTACTTTTTTTTTTTTTTTTAAAGTAGTCTTTATTTTAACGTTAAAACTAGAAAGTACAGTGGCTATCAATTTCCATTAGCTTGCGCTGACGTCTACTAAAATCCCACAATGAGCTGAGAAATAAATCTGAGGGCCATACAGATTTTTTTAAATTCAATGGCCTTCTTCAGTCATAAGGCTAACAACAACACATTTTAGACTCATTTGTACAAGGTCGGGTCCTTAAAAATACTAATCGGAACCGTTCTGATGAGTAACCCCAGCCTGCGCACACAGCATTTCACAGAGGCACAAGTCTGCTTCTACGGCCTTTAAAATCAAGGAGGGAGGGGAAAATAAAATCAATGCTGCATCCCACAGCATTAAGATGATTGGCCGCCTTTTAGAAAGGAAGCATCACTTGATGATGGGCTAGCAAGGGTTTGGTGGAGATCAACACAATGCAGTAGTAACACTACGTAATGTGTAGAAAAGAGATACATATTTCCCGAGTAATCTTTTGTTGAAAAAATACCTTTTGGTTATTTGTTGAACTCAGCAGGGAATTACTGTATATTTACACCGTGAGATTGTTTTAACTGCTCAAATAAAGCACTGCAGTCACCGTTTTCGCCTAGTCGTCCTACAATTTACTGCTCTTGTAAGGTTGACGGGATTAGATTTGGCTGTTGCACAGTCATTCAGAGCCCTCTTATATTTACAGGGCCAGAAGAGAGGGCCCGAGTAAGTAATTGGTGCGGAGTGAGAGAGGAAGTAAACAACATAGGGCGTATGTATCCCGTTGTGGTTTAGTCCACTTGATATCATAGTCTTTTAAGATCAAGCAGCCAAGGTCAATACTGATGCTGTAGTCCAATCAATTGTACTTTGATGTGGTGAAGGTCAATGTCAGTTTGACTGGCATTTCATTTATAACCGAGAGGCATGAAACTGCAGAGGCACAATGCAAATAAGCCCGTCCAGCGTGTCGTTTATTGACTTGCATAAGCATACCAGCGCCAGCAAAGAGCAACTCACCCCCTAATATACAATATGCTCTTCCTGCTGTCGGGGATGGTTGAGAGGGATAAATTGGGGTGACCAGGTGTCCACTTTTCCTTTATGTCATCTTTGTGGCATTTAAAAGGCCTCCAAAATATTTTGCATCATCTTTGATTATAGAGACTCTCCACCGTAATTGGCCGGCATCACACTCACTATACTGTACCTGCAGTCACTTGCTGGACAACATGTCAATCATAATAAGCAACACAATTAGTCGGTCAGTGATGTCACTGGCTGTGTTGAAAATCATTCATCTAATCACTACATAGGGATTTTTATGTAGAGGAGAATATACTTCAGTCCGGTCAAATGAAAAATAGTTTTTGAACACTACTCGACTTCACTTTCTGTAATAAATATTGTAAAAAAACAAACAAATACATTATAAGCTAAGTGTATTTTACAAAGTCAATACAAACAAAGCACTTTATCTCCATCCATTTTGTGATGTGTTGCTCTACTTATACTAAAGCTATATTCGCATCACAATTCATTACACATTATACAGTATATAGACGCCACAAGCAGTCAAACAATCAATAACACAGTATATTGCATTAGTCTAGCCCCCAAACAACAACAATGGTGAAGTCTATTCGGTTTAACTAGCGGGGGCTAATTTTGTTGCATGCATAAAACATGAGATTTTCAAAACAGGAAATAATTCACTCTTGTTAAAAGCCATTGTCTTCATGTTCGAGAAATTTCATGTGAGTTTTGAGTGTAATAACATGATTTTAAGACTGACAGCAAATTACTACCTGCTGGTTAATGTTTGTGGACTTAATATTGGTGTGTGGGATCTAAATAGGTCACAATTACCTGCAATCATGACAAATTAGATTTGATTAATGCAACCGGATTACAATCACTGCATTCAAAAAAGTAAAAAATAATATTTGCATGTTCACGCAAGTTATTGGTTTGAGTTACAACTTGAATAGAAGGATAACGTACCTCAAGTATGTTTTACCCAATTTGCAATATTAAAATGTTTTCTAGTGCCTGAGGACATCAGCTGCCCAGTTAGGAGTATCCATCTGTGTGTGCAGTGCCATCTGTGAAGAAACAATCATTTGCTTACTTCCTTGACCACTAATCAAGGTGTGGGACCATCTACATTAACAGTTACTGTGACAGGACAAAGAGGCAGAAAATTGCTCACCGGAATTAAAAAGCTTTTGAAACACTTTAAATTGGCTGCTGAATGGCTGCTATTCTGCACATTTCCTTCTCAGAATACAAGATGTAATATATTATTCAAAAATAGCAATCACGAGTTATCACTGCACGAGTTATCACTGCATCTTGATGCAGATTAATATTGCTTTGTATGATAGACGAGAGATACTTATCTTTTGCTGATAAAACTAGATTCCTGTCCATTGTTAATCAAAGTGTGTTTATGGAGATTCTTATAATTCTGCATGCTGATAGGACAAAATATTTAAAGGGCATTCTTTGAGTCCCAGCAGCGTACCAACATGGAGGGAGCACACTTAATCAAATTTTCATCCTAAAGTCATAGTTCCACTGACTAAGCATTATGACCTTTTTTTAAATTTAAGTGACTAATCCAGCCACGGTACTGCATCATTCAGCACTTTGAGTGGGCTTTACTGCTATAAGACAACTCTGGGCTACGTGAAGAAGCCACCAGGCAATCCATTATTGAAAAACTCCTGAACACAGCATTGTCTTACGCTCTTAAATTCCTGCCGTAGGTCCAATTTAAACCCAGTGACCAAGCAGGCAAATCTGTTCAATCTTGTCTTGTTCCATTTGCTCATTCATTCATAATCAATGACAATAAGCTGAAAAGTCTAAATAACTATTTTTGCCACAGTACGCAGCACTACACTAATAATGGACATTTAATTAGGTAAAACTGCACAATCTAATGACATCCAATATCTGTATCAGAATGTTCATTTTGACATTTACTGAGAGAGTGTCTTTTTTTTATTATTGTTTGTTTGCAGTTTGCTGCATTATGATGCATCTGCATCATAATGAGCACTAATTTGCAAATTTTCCCATTGTGGAACTAATACACGTTATCTTAACTGGTCTTTAATTATCTTGGTTTCTTATCTTATTGTATGACATTTGATTATGTAGGCATACAACAATTTTCCTGTTAGTGTTCTGTGGTTTGAAAACAACTGCAATGTGGCCTGTGCAAGTTTTGAATCCTGGGGGATTAAGTTTTCATCACACACTTTTCGTTTCGAAAGAATATCTTTCATCAATCACTATTAATTGTTTAAATGTGAGAAACAATGTTTTGTATTGTTAAACCCAGTTGTCCCAGTTGTCCCATGAGCTCACCAAGGGGGACAGGTGCATAGTGAGCTGGGTGGCGGCTGAAGGCGGGGACCTTGGCGGTTCGATCCCTGGCAACCAAAGCTGGGTCAAGGGATGTGGAATGTCATCTCTCTGGAAGGTAAAGAACCCGGAGCTGGTGTGCGAGGTTGAGAAGTTTCGAATAGATATAGTAGGGCTCACCTCTACACACAGCTTGGGCTAAGGTACCAGTCCTCTTCAGAGGGGTTTAACTCTTTTCTGATCTGAAGTTGCCCACAGTGAGAGGCGCCGAACTGGTGTGGGCATACTTATTGCACCCTGTACATTGGGGTTTACCGCGGTGGACGAGAGGGTTGCCTCCCTCCGCCTTCAGATGGGGGGATGGGTCCTGACGGTTGTTTGTGCCTATGCACCAAACAGCAGTTCAGAATACCCACCCTTTGTGGAGTCCTTTGAGGGGGTGGTGAAGAGTGCTCCCACTGAGGACTCCCCCGTTCTGCTTGGGGGCTTCAACGCTCACATTGTTGGTGCCTGTCGTGGTGGTAATCCTGAACCTGTTGGTGGACACCAGCCGTCAAGCTGAAGAAGGAGTTGTATCAGGCTTTTTTTGGCCTGTGCGTCTCCGGAGGCGGCTGATAGTACTGGCTGGCCAAGCAGAACACAGCTTTGGTGGTCGCTGAGGCAAAAGCTCAGGCGTGGGAGTAGTTCGGTGAGACTATGGTGAACGACTTCCGGACGACTTCGAAGAAATTCTGGTCCACCATCCGGCGTCACAGGAGGGCGAAGTAGTGCACCGTCAGCCTTGTGTATAGTGGGGACACTGCACTGCTGACCTTGACTTGGGACGTTGAGAAGATGAGTTGGTGGTAAATGCGTGGCGTGTATTTACTCAACGTCCGTGTAGATAGCGTGGGTTCAGTGAGGTGTAAATACGAGTGTGTATGTTTTTCTGTCCTCATACATGCCCCTTGACTGACTGGCATCTCATCTGCTGGGAAGGGTTCCATCTCCCCACAAGCCTAAACTTGATTACCGGAATAGAATATGGATGGATGAGTTGTGTGATAGATCAAAACAAAGTGTAAAAGGGAAAAAAATGCATTTGCACTTTAAATTAATGATGAAAAATAACCTCTTCATAATGCAAAGCTTCCTGCATTAATATGTAATGTAACATTGTTATCAAAACTGGGAGATACACACACTGGCTGTATGTGGAGTGTTTTATATCCAAAACAAATTTTAGTGAATATTGTTAAATGCGACTGCCAGTTGAGGTTGTACCCCGCCATCTGCCCGATGATAGCTGGGATAGGCTCCAGCACGCCCGCGACCCTAGTGAGGAGAAGTGGCTCAGAAAATGGATAGATGGATGTTAATGCGAAAGAAACGGTCCTAGAGTTTTTCAAATTCCAATATTCGCTGCAAATGTGGTTTGGACCCAGCATGTCCTAAGAAAAAAATAATTTTTGTCACGCAAGCTTGTGTTTTTCTATACTTGTACACTCATGAAAACAGCAGTGTATCTGACATGATTTTACATCTGCGCATGACCAACTACTGAAAGTAGATTGTGTTTGTCAGGAAGTGAGGTTCTAAGCCCTGTGGAGGACCAGACTGGAGCCTTGTGGCAGTTCCACAAAAGGGTGCTTTATTTTTAGTGGTCGAACAACAGGAAGAAGAAAAAGAGGCCAATTCTACCTGGCAAGCTATGCAAGAGTGATGGCATCGGCTCAGTGGAGTGTAAACCGAGCACTGTGAGGGGTTGTTATGGGTTGACACCATGGGGGAGAGGCAGGTTATAAGTAAAAATGTGAAGAAGTGAAGAGGGGAAAATAAAGAACCAGTAATATTGTAGACTGCAGGAAGTTGATTGGCTGGTCGCTGGAAGTATGACCCAGTCAACGGAAGAGAGAGATGTTCTGAAAACTCAGGATTTCATGTGACACACGATAATGCAGTGTAATTAGTAGAAAAACACACAGGGGAGCTTCTGAAGTTGTACCACCCCTCGTATCGTCATATAGTTCAGAATCAGACCAAATTATATAATGAATAAATACATAACTCCTCTACTTTTTTGTTGCTTTTTTGGCATCAGGTATTCTTATTATTTATTGTCCGCATTTTATTGTTTTGGCGATTTACTATTCTTTTTACACTTGTCATATTTAAGAATGTTAAAACGGGAAACACGACTCACAATCTCACTATGCCTTTATCATTGAACATTAAAGTCAAGTAAAGACTGTTTTTAAAGTTGTTATGGGTTACTATTAGCTACGGCTATTCAAAAATTGGTGGTGACTTGAACTGGCATGGAAGTCTGCCGAAAAAACGAACGCTGGATCAAAGTTTTGGGATACGAATCCCTACGAATCTAAGAATTATAATTCTTAATTTATTCTGAACGGTGGACGACTGGTTAGAGCGTCAGCCTCACAGTTCTGAGGACCCGGGTTCAATCCCCGGCCCCGCCTGTGTGGAGTTTGCATGTTCTCCCCGTGCCTGCGTGGGTTTTCTCCGGGCACTCCGGTTTCCTCCCACACCCCCCCCCAAAAAAACATACATTAATTGGAGATTCTAAATTGCCCGTAGGCATGACTGTGAGTGCGAATGGTTGTTTGTTTCTATGTGCCCTGCGATTGGCTGGCAAACAGTTCAGGGTGTACCCCGCCTCCTGCCCGATGACAGCTGGGATAGGCTCCAGCACGCCTGCGAACCTAGTGAGGAGAAGCGGCTTAGAAAAGGGATGGATGGATGAAGAGTACTGCTGTCATTCCGTATTTACGTAAACAAATTTAATATTTCACGATTTTTGCTTTTGATTTATGCCCGACGTCATTTTCAACTACTGTGCATAGTTTCTGCACGTGCACATTTGGTCTCAGTGGGGACGGTGATGATGTCTGTAGCCTTCCACCGAGATGGTGATGTCCGCGGAATTAGGCATTCGATAGTCCAGCCCGAGAAGCTGCACGATTGCTCACGGCAGCACCAACCAAAGACGGAAAGGAGCCATCGCTGGTGGGGGATGCAGGACAATGAATGGGAGAAAGTCCATAAGAGCATAGTAGATGATGAGAGCCAGCCAACTAGGTAGCTAGCCGGCTAGCTAGAAAGGAGGCAGCAGGTCAAAGGCAGCCAGGATTTACAGCACTGACAGGTGCAAAACCAACACTACTTTTGGGCACGGTTCGGCAAGGGATCCTGGTTAACGTAAGCCATTTTAAACTAGAAAGAAAATCTTCTCTGGAGGGAGAATAGGCAGTCAAAACGCACCAGGGTACTCTCTTACCGGTTCAATAGATAGTTTTCCAATAATCAAATTGGATTTTTCATTTGTTGGACAATGACATGTTTTTTATTCGGAATAGTAGGCTACAAGAAGTAACGATTCAATTCTGATTCGGAAGTAATTCGTTACTTTCAAGACAAAATAGCGAATCGGGATTTAGTGGTCGAGTCCGAACCCTACTATTAGCACTGGTAAACTTAAGTTTTCACTTATATGTCCATTCTAGCGGCACGGCGGCCGACTGGTTAGAGCGTCAGCCTCACAGTTCTGAGGACCTGGGTTCAATCCCCGGCCCCGCCTGTGTGGAGTTTGCATGTTCTCCCCGTGCCTGCGTGGGTTTTCTCCGGGCACTCCGGTTTCCTCCCACATCCCAAAAACATGCATTAATTGGAGACTCTAAATTGCCCGTAGGCATGACTGTGAGCGCGAATGGTTGTTTGTTTCTATGTGCCCTGCAATTGGCTGGCAACCAGTTCAGGGTGTACCCCGCCTCCTGCCCGATGACAGCTGGGATAGGCTCCAGCACGCCCGCGACCCTAGTGCGGAGAAGCGGCTCAGAAAATGGATGGATGGATGGATGGATGTCCATTCTAACTGGGGGGTAACAATATTGCAATATTTTTCCACCGCTACCAATAATCTCACAATACAGTGATTGCATAATAATTGGAAGAAAACCATTCCACTGAAGAAGGAAAAACAAAAAGACATGTAAAGAAATGAAATGATTGAGTCACTTATAATTTTACTATAACAACAAAGTTGGATGAAAAGCTTATGTCCATTTGTTTTTTCTTAAACACACGATTAATTAATTCATTCATTTAATTTTCATTCCGTTGCCATAAATGCATCCTGCATGTCATCATGTTTCCCCATCATGTTTGAATGTATAATAATAATATGACCTTGACTGACTTGCTACTGGCATGCACACACTATTGTGTGGAATACCTTCATATCAAAGAACATTAATATAAAATAAGCAGCCTGTTCAAAGCTGGTGGCGAGTGTATGGGGACGACATAGGGTATGAGCAGAATTCACCCACATTTGACTCATGTACAGCATGTAGTTAAACCAAGTCCCAATGTTACACAGAACCAATGGTGGCAATACATGACTATTGCTCTAGAGCACATGCAGTAGCTCACTTAAAATTGAGGTGATAAGGTACCATATTAATTTAACTAAGTAATTTATTGTAATTGCAGGTGTTTTGCCGTGCTGTAGAACATCTTTGTTAAGGGGTCATATTTTTTGTATATATTAAGCATGTATTTGAGTTTATTGGATTGTACTGGGGTACCTAACAAAGTGGCTAATAATTCTTTCTTCTCAGTGTGACAAACTTCTCTGTTTTGTTTACCTTTTGATCTCCAATACCTATATGAGGCGTTTATATGTGTTCGGTGCCAGCAGCTCTCATTAGCAAGTGACCCGCTTACTGAAATTGGCTTGCCGTGTCGTCGGGGTACTGCAGAGTGAAGATTATGGCTCAAACGCCAGCTAGCTGCTTCTCAGCAATTCGTTTAGGTATCTGAAAGCGTCGCATTCGGTGCTCATCTCATGACAGGCTGCACATATTGCACCTGCAGGGGTTTTGTGGCTCTGTTGTTAGGTTTTTTTATTTTATTTTATTTTTTTCTGTATAATTGCCACATAAGCTTTTCAGAAATGCCACTCCGTCTGCATTCACCACCATGTAAAATAACGATTGTGCCGTACGTCTTTTTCATTTGTCATCCATGGCATCATAACAAGGCGGCACGGTGGCCGACTGGTTAGAGCGTCAGCCTCACAGTTCTGAGGACCCGGGTTCAATCCCCGTCCCCGCCTGTGTGGAGTTTGCATGTTCTCCCCGTGCCTGCGTGGGTTTTCTCCGGGCACTCCGGTTTCCTCCCACATCCCAAAAACATGCATTAATTGGAGACTCTAAAATTGCCCGTAGGTGTGACTGTGAGTGCGAATGGTTGTTTGTTTGTATGTGCCCTGCGATTGGCTGGCAACCAGTTCAGGGTGTACCCCGCCTCCTGCCCGATGACAGCTGGGATAGGCTCCAGCACGCCCGCGACCCAAGTGAGGAGAAGCGGCTCAGAAAATGGATGGATGGATGGCATCATAACATCGTCATTCTAGCAACAGGATTATATTTGTCACTGTTTCAATATTAGATGTGACATGCAGCAGCCCACAAGAAATCATTTACATAACACAGCGCACTGAACATGCTTTCAATTCCTACACAATCACATAAGACATCCTGTACGTCACAATAACCTGTGCTGTAGCTGAGGTGTTTTCTCTTTTGTCCTACACAAAACAAGTGTAGGATGCTCACTAAAGATGGGCATACACTGTTTGAATCAACAGTTTCCAAACTCACTTCTTCATTGAATGCAGTTTGTCCAGCAGAGTTTTGGGGCAACGAGGGGCAAACACAATTTCAAACTCGAAATTTAGTTAACTGGTTTTTTGCATTGTTTTTTGTTTTTTTGTTTTTTGTTTGACTTGCGAGCACAAACTCGAGTTACGAGCGCTGTATGATGGCACAGGACTCAACTCACTTCACAAGTGCCAGTTTACAGGTGCTATTATTAAATAATCTACTGTACACTAATGACAGAGTGACATGCAGAATAATGACTGTAGAGGCTCTTTCATTATATTGTTGAAGATAGAATAAACCTATGTATCCGCCTCTTGCCATTTACAGTATTACAGCAACAGCTATGTCATGGCTTCCTGCGAGTATATTAGCTTTGTGTTCAAGTAAATGGCGTCCAGATTTCACATTTGACTTAGTCAGTTTGTGAGTAAACTGAGACGAGATCATCATTATTTCACTATTTTTGTTTGGTGGTGTGCCGAGGAATTATTCTTCTGCAAAATGGGTTCCTTGGCTGAAAAAATGTCTGGAAACATTGCCTTAGCCTAGCACGTGATTTCATGCTCTAGAGCATTGTGTCAAACTCAAGGCCCGTGGGCCAGATGCGGCCCGCCACATCATTTTATGTGGCCCGCGAAAGCAAATCATGCTCAGCAACTTCCGTGATTTTTGCTAAAATGTGTAGCCAAATTCCAAATTATCATAATAATAAACAATAATGTTGAGATATTGCATTTGTCTGTTACCAAACCCTTCTTCTGCAGTAACTTAAACAATACTTCAACAATCTATTATCCTTCTGATTTCAAAACTAGTTATCCCTCAATTTGTTGTGTAATGGTAATCATATGATTTGGTGATTAAACATTTATATGGTTTCATTGTTCTAACAGCCCTCTGAGGGAAATTATAACTACAATGTGGCCCGAGACAAAAATGAGCTTGACACCCCTGCTCTAGAGGGAAGGGGCAACACCATGAGACATGCTTTTCATTGAACAGTGACATGAGGCTTGATGATTGGACCTACTGTATATGGTGCACTGTAATGCATGTAACAAAAATATTAAGACAAACACAGCATACAAAATATAATGAGAATAAGTATGTCGTCTTGGCAAAATTTTATTGGAATATGCTTGGAAGAAGGGCAGCCCCACTAAATGTACGTATATAGAAAATTGATGGATGCATGGATTCTTGGAAAAATTCTTCTCCTATCATGAAAAAAAAAATCAATGAAGACACAAAGTTCCCAACCAATTAGCAAACTATTTAATCCTCCTCTATATATGTATGTATGCATATGACTGTTTAGCCAAGGCAATGCTGCAGGGGAAGGCCTGCCTCTCCATTGTTATTGGACCGATTGGGAAAAGGAATGAGATATGGTATTCTTTCCAACTCCTCAACCGTCAGGATCTTTTCCTCCATGAAGTATTCATCATTCCGTCATAAACACCTTTTCATTACAGATTTATCCATGTAGGTGACATTCGTTAGCAGTTTGATGGTATTATGTGGAATTAATAAAAATGACAGGGAGGTCCTCACATGTCGTACTAATTATGAAGGTTATGCCTGTAAACTACTTCTGGCCTCACATAAACAAAAGCTCTTCCTGGTAGGAAATGTGTCACAGAAACTGCGTAATGGGTAGATTCTCACAGGAAGAAAGTTCAAGCTAAGAATTTTAAAACACTTCAGATTTATAGTGTGATTAGGGTTGTTTTATAATAACCGGATAAATCAGAGGGTACAATGAATAAATTAAAAATATCTGATAAAATGTTTTTCTTCTTCACTGGAGTGTAATGCAGCTAGCATTCAAAAGTGTGACTGAAATGCAAAACAGATTTGATTTCTAACTCCCATGTTCTTGGTTTCGGGTCTAATAGGGAGTTATTTTTGAGGAAAATATGGGTCACGACTGGCAAGGTGTTATTTTTAAACATCAGCCCCCTTTAGCCAGCATCTGAGCCACAAGAAAGGAGATTTTCTAAGGAGATTGCTGTACTTTGCAATGTCTCTTTGACTAACGTCCTCCTCAAATGTCAAACAAAATCCTAGAATGAGACAAGTTATTGTGCCTGGTGTTGGTCCAGTAGAATGAGACAAAGCGCTTGATGAGGATCATAGTGATAGCCTCCCTCTCGGCGTAATGAGGAGAAAATGTCTCACTCGGATGCCCTCGTAGCGCCACACGCCACTCGGGCAAACTTTAATTAGTTTCTCGGTTCCATGTTACAATCTTCAGTGTGTCTATATTTGGATGACTGAGACACTTCTCATATTTGTTCCGGAGTTTAACTCGGTCATTAGTGTGGCTCTGGTGACTGACCACATCTTAGCACAGGGAGAAATCATATGGGAATCATCACTTTTAAAGCGGCCCTCATTGGTGCATGCGTCGAGATGACTTTTCCACTTGACCCCTTTTCCATTTCAAAGTTTGACACAGACACTTTTCAATATTCTGCTACTTTTCTTGGACTTTCCAATATCCAATTAGCCACTTGAATTGACTGGATTAGGACATGGGCACTGAGGGTTTTGATTCCATCTATGCGCAGTAATATACTGTATACTTTAGAATTAAAAAAAAACATTTATTCCTTTATTTAAAAATCTGCAGCTGCAACACACTACAATAGTGCTCAGTAGCAACCTCTTTTTAGGCCAAACTATTATTAGGATTCGTTATGTCAAAAATGGCCTCGTAGCAAAAAAATAACAAAATAAATAAAAAGTCACACACATATGTAGCTTTATCCATACCAACACAATTTGGCCCTTACTCCACAACAAGTTCGACTTTTGGGAACATTCTAACAATAAAAACCACCTTGCCACATGTGCATTTTTAAACCAATACAGTTGCCTCCCACTCTTATCATGCAGTAATGACAAATTTGTGTAATTAATATGAGCAAGAAGCCAAGATTTGTCATTACAATCTGGTTTTACGCAATCAGCAGACCAGACTACATGTTTGTGAGACCACGATAACGTAGGCTTTATTTAACTTAACATTGGTGACCGCTCTGCATGATCCAACAATGACATAAGAGGCCGAATTGAGTCATGCTAAAATTATTCCTAGCCACGCTCGAAAGGCAAGTAAAAAGTGTCGACCACTTGTAAACACCCCATTACACTGTGCATCCAAATCACAGCTTGAGAATGTTTCATTTTGAAATGGTGAAGCCTTTCCCATTGACGAGACAAACAGGAAATTAGAACCCATATTGTTGGCTGTATTTGTTTTTGCATCGTATTTCGTATCTCATCCGTTGTGCTTGTGCTCCGTTTGCAAGCAGCTTATCGAAGCCCATTTGTATGAGCACCTCCGTTCTCTGCGCTGGTGGGACTTCTCATCTTTTTCTTTTTCTTCCTGTCACATATTGAGTAATTTGTTTTCTGAATCGCACAAAAGCCACTCTGACTTCAAGGGGCATCACTCAGGCTGGCCCTGGAGAACATTGGCCCTTCAAGCACAACTCTCATGTTTATCATGTCCAGACTTATTGGCTAGGAAAAATAAAAGCCAACACACTACGTATTTATCACAAACAGCAAATGACAGAGGATATTCCGCCACAGCGGCCAGATATGTAAAATGGGTTTCCACATGCACAATGCCAGTGATTTGCAAGTGTAATGACTCTGGCAAGCAAACGGCTTATCATAAGTAAGGGAACTATTTAATGAATTTAAAAGGTCTATGTGCTATTGGATCATTGTAGCTACAATCATCCATCATTTAGTGGACTTTTCCCTCCCTGTCACCTTGATCATGGCTTTGCCGCAATAGTGACACTTTCATTGCAAGTAATTAGAGTACAGTAGAACTAAAGTGGCCTCTTGTTAGACCGGCGTTCCATTTTGCGCCTGTACAAAGACGTGGTCCGAGCAGACGTAAATTTAGATCGAGTTTCTGCCACCAAATTGTTACTCTGCCGTGCGCTTGTCAAAGGACGCTCCCTCTGCTGCACTGGAACGCCCATCTTGGCGCAGACTGGTCTGCCGCGAGCCTTGCGCTTGAACAACAATCAGAATATGCTGGCATTTGCGCCCCGCTACAGATCCACCCTTTAACGCCTATGCGAGAACAAACAGAGATCAACTTGTATTCCATAAATGAATTGTGTTTACTTGAGCGGTTCCACTGTAGCTGCACAGCACACCAATTAGGAGACCTAATTGCCAGATGCTTTGCTTAATGCCCCCTTTGGTGTTCCTCCTTTGACTTGGATCCTTACGCTGTTGAACACTGACAGTCTTTCTATATTGTTTTCTGGAAATTATTGTTGTTTTGAGTGGCCAAGCGGGCAATCTACCACCATGTCATCTTTTGCCTTGTGCCTCCTCTCCCTGTACTCAATTCCTGTCTGTTGGAGCTCATTAAGCAGGACTAAGGGACTGTGTGAAGCGAGCGGTATGTCCTGAGGAGGAAGCTTGTCTTCCGAAAGAATTACCATAACCCAAGCGCCTACTGTCCTCCAGGCATGTTACTCTACCGCTCTTTCTCCCCACCATGTTTGCAGTGGCTCTCAGCCATGTGTGTGTATATTTGCTATTATTAGGAAGTGAACTGCTGGAAGGTATTGAACATGCCAGGACGGGCAGCTATTTTTAACAGCTGGTGCTGGACCTTGATCCTTCATTTTGCCTTCCTCACTCATGTATTGTTACCTCCACCAATGAGGTTGTTTTTCGCATCACTCATCAATTCGTACCATTTTTGTTTGTGTGCCATGTTCTGTTAGTAATATTTGATATATCAACGCATATTATTTTTCTTATAATGTGTTGGTACCGGTATATTTTCAATAAGAATCCCAATAAGTGAAGCTGAGGACAATCCGCACATTAAAACCTAAATACATTGACACATTTTATGTTGTTGATAATGGACATACATTTGACATATTTTATATGTAATCGTGAAAGTAGAATGTATATGTATATATAAAACAGTCCACCACTGTTAATAGCGGGGACTACGAAATTGGTATCCTTGCTCCTGGTAATGTGTGAGCTGTTACTTTTCCATTTCATTACTTTAAATGCCATGAATCATTGTATGACCAGGTAAATAAGGTGACAGTGTTAAAAGCCTTTTGAGTACCTTGCAGGTAGAAAAGCGCTTCACAAATAAAGGCCAATTACCTTGACTTTGATAACAAGTGACAGAGCATATGACATTTTGTTGTATGGCATTTTACTGCTTTCAACATAATACGAAGACATCTTTCTTTGCGTTATCCAGGACAGTTTTTCCTGACTTCAGATGCATAACCTGACTTAACCCTACCCCAACCTCAGGGGGTCTTAGTGTATCAATCAGAGCAGAATTAGTACAGTCAGGATTCTATCAGTTTTTTGGTTAAATTTCCACAAGAAGAGCTAGCATCACTACGCTTGACTCAGCTGGAAGCATAAAAAAAAAAAAGAAATGCATTGCCAGGCTGTAAAATACATTCTTGAATGAACAGTGAAGAGCTACTTTTATAAAGTCAGTGATGTAGTCCTCACTGACATTGCGGCGCTAATGCAGATGAGAAAAGTGCACCTCTTGCTCTGAGTAAGCACCACCAGCAGCACAGGCAGCTGCCTCCTTCCTCTCACGTGTGCCGACTTCCTACAGTCAAACCTCCGTCTTCACACGTTTTGCTTTGCAAAAGAGAGTACATTCATTTTTGCTCTTTCACACATGACTCTTCCTTTACATCCTGCCAAAGGAGAAACAGAGTGGCGTGTTTCACTGTCAATCCCTTTAAAAATAGCCTGATTTGAAATCTTGATTGGCTTGATGGAATTGTTCTTAGAACACTTGACAAAAGAGACACCCAAACAAACAAGACCTCCATGATTGTAGCCCATTATCCCATAACCACTTTGGAAGCTGTCACTCTGGTAATAATGGAGTGAAACTGTTAGAAAAAAGTCAAAGAATTGGATGGTTGGCTTTGTCTTTCCTATTTATATCCTGTTGTCATGGCTACCTTCACGCCTGGTTGTGTGACTGGTGCCGAATGTGTCTCGCTTAACTCCCTTTATTTATGAAATTAACATCATAGCTAGCATACCACATCCATCCATTTTCCGTACCGCTTTATCCTCACAAGGGTCGCGAACGTGCTGGAGCCTATCCCAGCCATCTTCGGGCGAGAGGCGGGGTGCACCCTGAACTGGTCGCCAGCCAATCGCAGGGCACATATAAACAAACAACCATTCACGCACACATTCACACCTAAGGGCAATTTAGAGTCTTCAATCATACCATACCACAAAACCTTTTTTTTTCGGTCATAGCAAAATAAACAGAAAAAAATGGAATGGAGTCAAAATGGAATGGAATCAGAGATCCTCCGATCGGATTCAGGCCTTCCAAATGTCGACAGATGTGAATCCTATAATGTATCAGTCAGTGTGGCTGCAGCTTAAATGGGCAGTTTAGATATAGGCCTACCCTATCAGTGCAAGCCTGACATCATCGTAATACACTAATGAATGGCGTCTACAAATGTCTACCCAAATAACACACCCACAGTGAATGTACTCTGTAGCGAAAACATTAAATATAGTCTAAATATTGTAGAGTACAATACGATTATATAAAAATATTTACAATTGTAAATGATGATGGTCACTCCTGGCCTACAAAACCGCATGTAATGTTTAAATATTTTAATTATTTACTGATTATTGCATTACTTCGGTCTTGTCCCTGTCCAATGTATAAACTCATGCAATTGTTTACCTGCATTTTTGGGGTATTCGGATCCAGGGGCTTTTCGGTTCAAGTTTGGCAAATCAAAAAATATAATAATTTGCAATTGTATACAGTAGATCAGGGGTTCCCAACTTGGTGCCCAGTGCCAGTGGGCACCAGGTAACATCCAAGGACCACGTGAGTAACCTGTGGGCCTGTCCTAAAAATAGTTCAACAGTGATGGCACATTGCTGTAGAAGTGGTTATTTGAAAATGTAGAGCTTTATAGAAAGTGGCAGAGATTTATGGCAATAAAGTGCTACATATATTTATTTGTTTCCTACCATGTTAAATCATTTTTGACAATTATTTGGGAACTCATTAAAATGTTCAGTGTCTTTGCATAGATGGATATAATTAATTAATTACATATTTAGAGGTAATTTGAGCACATTTGTTGTTTCAGAAGTGTGTATTAAATTGCATTACTCAGTACTCAAGAAGTAGCTCTCAGTTTTAAAAAGGTTGGTGACACCTGCTATATAAATATGCATTATATCGATATATGTCTAATCTTATATCTTTCATAAATGCAAATTTATGTACAAATATGCTCATATGATGCAGAAACGTAAAATGGATTAATTGCAAGTATCCAATTACAATTTAGTGCATACATCAGATTATTTTTGTGCTATTTCATACACTTTACATATAGTGTACTTTTTTGGCCTCAACTGACTTACCCCAATTGGTTTAAATTCTGGTAACCTCAGCATTACGCCCGTGACTACAATCAGCAATCCTTTTTTCTTATTTAGTGGTTTTTGTACCTTCAGTATACCATATTTAGACCCTCTATGCTTTTGCTATAGTGTTCATTTACGATGGCTTTTGTTGTTTGTTTGTGTGCGAGTGCGTGTGTGTGCGTTTGTGTATGTGTGTGCATGTGTGTGTTTGTGTGTGTGTGTGCGCGCACTACATTATTTGTATTATTTGGTTAGACGTGTGTCTAGAACGGGTGTAGGGCATCAGGCTCCCATTGAAAAGGTAGATCCTATCTGTTTACGGTGCAGCCGCACCGGCAGATACAGTATCTGATTCATATGCAATTTCTGTCCACATCTGAAAGAGAGCTGGTTCCGATATCTCCATTTGATCCACGTCCAATTTTTATTCACATTTGAAAACGACCTGATTCTGATATCAGGATATCCGCTTTCACTTTATTTCTGTTTACCCTGCCATGACTGATTGTTTTTAATCGGGAGCAAAAAATCTGAATTGTGTCTGTTCAACGCTGCATCGTACTCTCAGCCTTAGACCTGCAGTGTAAAATGCAAACAAAGCGTTGCCTTCCTGAAATTTGCATGTCTATAAATATAGATGCTTGTGACCTGTGGAGTCACCTTCAGCTTTTACTGTCTACTAGTGGATATATTCACGCACATACAGTATATGGGAGAGTGAGTGAGAGAGGGCAGATAATTAAAACTGTAGATGGAGAGCTAGAAACTGCGACAGTGTGCGAAGAGCGAGCGGACGCGCAGCTGGAATCAACCCAACAAATTCATTTAGCGAGACTAAAAAAATCAAGCAGTCCTGAACTTAAAACTTGTGTTTGCAATAAAAAGGCAGCAAAGCACTCACAGACTTGGAAAAGGATCAAAGTAGATTGCGGCACAACGTAGGTGCGGGGAACCTTTTCTCCTTTTAATTCACTTGTTGAGCTTCTTGTGTGAGAATCATTAAATGGAGCCCAGTTATCCACCTACAGCACAGAAGCTGACTATGTTGAGCGGACCGGTTCAGTCATGCATAAATGACAACCACCCCCACCCGGCATGTCATGTATTAAAAAAAAAAAAAAGCGACAAAAAGAAAAGAAAAACATGTTTAACCTTATCTTATCAGACTACATTCAGAAAACAGAATTTCAATATTTAATAGAGGAGCACCATAAAATAGGGCATCTACAATAACATTATTGTGAATGGTTGGTGAATCTTATAGCAGCGTCTCCATTAGTCACACTGCCACATCAAAACCTTTACACATCTTTCAACATAACATAAATATCCAATAGAGACCAGAATTATTTGCGGTTCATTAAATCTATTTTTTTCATGTTCAGCAGTTATGGCTCTCGATGCTGTAACGAGCTGCTTGATATTTAGTGGGTGGCCGTCCTGACTAAAACAAAGTGACAGCTGCATGCTAGCTTGTAATTTGTTTCCTACGAAACCCCACTTCGGTGTCCAAGCTCATTAAATGTGAGAATGTGTCACAAGCTGTATTTCATTGCTAAGTATACATTGGTGTTGAGCACACAACATCTCAAGTCTAATGCACAATGCTATCACGTCTGTGCAAAGCAACAGTATCTAGTATGGTGCCAGGTGTTTTACAATACAACCGTGGACGTTTAAATTAAAGCCGTTATAATGTCTGACTCACACCGTCTATAGGGTTCTCAACTTTAAATGCTCCACATTAATTGCATTCCATTTATTTTCCTTGGGTCAGATTTCATTGACACATAATAAAATATAGAGTCACCCATGGCCTGATCCCAGACACCTGAAGTTTTTCAGTTTTGTTGCCATTATGACTAAATCAGTATAATCATTTGTATAATCACACTGGATGTTCCAAACAATCTCTAAAATTGATACTATCCCTGTTTGTATATAGTTGTATCAGAGACAACATTCTTCTCAGAAATATGGTTGCATGGGAAGTCAATGCATTCTGCTAGATTTCTGTGGGGCTAGAGCATTTGAATAAATTGTCAATTGCAAACTATTTTTGTTGGAGACAGTAGCTGCAAGGCATCCCAGAGGAGGCAGGCACTGGTAGCTGCATCTGATTGTGTTCATCAGTCCACCTCTCTGGAGTGTTTGCATCGACTCAGTCAGCTTGATAACTTTCATAGAGTACATGTCACATTACGTGACCTTGACATGATTGACACTTGAGACCTACGCACGTCTATTATCATATTCATTACCTGTGTTATTGGAAACTGCAGATGCAAGTTGGTCCATTTACCTCCCATGCAGGGATGCCTTCCCAAGGAGACCTGCAGTTACACGTTCTCCTCTGCTCATGCTAGTTAGTTTTATACAGAATGTCTCTTATCGTGACTCACTTGGAACCAAGCTGTGCCTGGTTGTGTACAAGGCAGGAATCCAACAGGACAAATTAAGACCACCATAAATTCTGTTTTCAATGAGGAAGGAGGCAGAGAATTTAGACAGACGTGAGGAAAACACCTTCAAGGCTTTGAGCTGAAGTTATTCTAATTTCCCTCAAATGGCACATGTTGGCACTTTCATTAGAAAGGAGTGAACCACACAGAACTATTTCCCTCTCCAGTGACAAATGAAACCTGTTCTTTGTCCGAAAGCTAAGGACAGAGATGGAGATGTGCTGAGCAAGAAATGAGTCATGTTTTTACCTTGTGCCTTTGCTTGCCCTTTTTATTCTAGTGAGCATCATGGGAACGCTTTGTAGCCACACTTCACACTTTATCCTCACCAACTGGTCATATACAGCAATTTAGGTAGCACTTGCTTTTGTTCCAGAAGCATATCCATCAATCCATTTTCTGTATGTTTATCCTCACTAGGGTCGCAGCCGTGCTGGAACCTATCCTAGCTATCTTCGGGCGAGAGGTGGGGTACACCCTGAACTGGTCGCCAGCCAATCGCAGGGCACATAAAAACAACCATTTCCACTCACATTCACACCTATGGGCAATTTAGAGTCTTCAATCAACCTACCACATGTGTTTTTGGGATGTGGGAGAAAACCGGAGTACACGGAGAAAACCCACGCAAGCACGGGGAGAAAATGCAAACTCCACACAGGTGGGGCCGGGATTTGAACGCTGGTCCTCAGAACTGTGAGGCATGTATGCTAACCACTCGTTTATCGTGCTTCCCCGAAGTATATCATCCAGCTAAACAGATTAAGTAAGTCAATAAGTGTGTCAGAGCTGGTGGTTTATGTATGGTACGCAAAAGACTGCTAAGGATAAAAAAAACATTAAGGGGATCTGTTTGGGTTCTTGTTAGTTCAGTACATGTGGTTAGTGTCAGAAGTGGAGTGTGTTAATGATTTCTAAAGCAGTATTTCCCAACATTTATTCAGCAAAGGCACATATTTTACTTGAGAAAGCGCTCACACCACCAAACGAAAATGTCACAAATGGTATAGTGTACATCCTGAAATAATGATGATCTCATTTCAATTTACTTTTTAATTTACCAATTAAATGAAATTGGATTGTGATTGTCTGGCGATCAGTTCAGTGTGTACTCCACCTCTCGCTCAAAGTCAGCTGGGATAGGCTCCAACACCACCACCAGCGACCCTAATGAAGATAAGTGGTATAGACAACAGAAAATGGATGGACAGATGAAGTGAAATTGGATCATTTCGCACTGCATACCTGATGATCTTTCACAACACACTAATGTTCCCCTGACACACTGATCGGGAATCACTGCTCTACAGCATTCTGAGCGTTGTGAAAACCTTCCACTAAGAAAACATACTTCCTACAGCTTATTTGACCGACACAACACAGCTCAATTGTATTTGTGAAAGCTGTTGGCAGTGGTTCATATGCAGAATAGTAGTTGACTTTCGAGATGTGCTCTCACAGTTGCAATGTGAATGACTGGCAACCAGTCCACGGTGTGGTCCAGCTTTCTCCCTATGACAGCAGAGATAAGCTCCATCCCCTGAACATAACATGACATCTAGAAAAAGGAAGGATGATATGTTATTTTCAGTGTGTTCACGTTTTAATCTAAGGCTCCTGGCAATCTTGAGTAATGCCATTTTCTTCATTAAGTAATGTGGTCACTGCACTGAGACACTGAGGCATTTATGCATCACTGACATTTCATCAGGGTAACTCTCTGAAATCTTTATTAAAAAAATGTTTTTAAATGAAAGACCATGTGACACAGTCATATGTGTGTCACATGGTCCATAATATCCAGTAGGGACCACCTTCCTTTGTGTTGAATATTTTAATTCTTGTCATTCTTTCTTGCTAGGACTTGTCAAAGAAATGATCATGCTTCACTGGCGGCTGCATCGGTCACGCCTCAGCACATAGTCGCTCTGGAAAATTGGCTGGGCTTTAGAATAGTCCCCAGCTTTGAGTGTAAAAAAAAAAAAGCTGTGACCAATACAGGTTTTTTTCTTCCTTTTTAAAAAGGATTTGCTCATGAAAAACATTTTTTTAAAACCCTATTATCACATTCCCGCCCTAAAATATCTGCAGTATGGAAGGCAAGACAACATAGAGTAGATAAACATGTGGTGATGATGTTTCATCATTAGCTTAGAGACTATTTTGATATGTCTACCTTTTTACTGTCACCAGTGTGTAATTGTCTTTGTTATATATTAGGCCTTCTCCATAATAGATCATTTCATGCCTATAAATTGAAATAAAGTGATATGCTCACTGCGAATAATACATGCAATGACATATTTGACCTTGCAAGCTCTGCTGCCTGAGAGATCCTTAGGGGACTGATGAGCATCCTTCAGTCTTTTAGCAGATAAATGAAACCGCTTTGTTGAAGGACAAAAGCACACATTAACACACAGTATCACTTTGGAATAAAAACCTTTGCGATGTACTAATTTAATGTCTGCATGTAACATCTGTGTGCATACTCCACTGTCAGGTTATGTCATTGGTTTCGAGAAGTGTTACTGCGGTATTCCCTCAAATAGCGACTGTCCTTAGTAATGGCAAAATGATTAAACAACCATGTACATTTTTTTTTCACTCTTCTAACCAGACAATTATTAATGGAAGCCTTTTATACATTTGGCCTTTGAAGCTAATAAGGGAACCAACCTCTCCCTCCCTTGGAAGGGTGTAGGCAGACTATAAACCTGTCTTTGAATTGCAAAATTTCAACATATGTGATTAGTGGGCGGCACGGTGGACGACTGGTTAGCACATCTGCCTCACAGTTCTGAGGACTGGGGTTCAACTCCCGGCCCCGCCTGTGTGGAGTTTGGATGTTCTCCCCGTGCCTGCGTGGGTTTTCTCCGGGTACTCTGGTTTCCTCCCACATCCCAAAACATGCATGGTAGGTTAATTTGAAACTCTAAAATTGCCCTTCGGTGTGAACGTGAGTGTGAATGGTTGGTTGTTTATATGTGCCCTGCGATTGGCTGCCGACCAGTTCCGGGTGTACTTCTCGCCCGAAGATAGCTGGGATAGGCTCCAGCGCGCCTGCGACCCTAGTGAGGATAAGTGGTACAGAAAATGGATGGATGGGCTTCGTGAATGCATTGCTTGTTAGGGGTATATGCTTTGTGTTCTTTTTCTATCATTGGGAGGGAAACACCACTGGCCTTAGTCAAACTCTGACAATACTGTCAAGATATTGGGTCAGAGAAGCAAGGAAACAGAAGATCCCTTGCTCAACGCACACTGTTTTCTCACTTGCTCTTCTCTCTTAGTACTACATTTCATAAAGAAACATGTCTGGGTCAGAGACTTAATTTCTCCTAAAAAACACCCATGGCCCAGTTAATCGGGTATATCATCAACATATGACAAATAAACACCTCTCTGAAATAGACGCTGTAATTTTTACAGTGTACAGATGCTAATGTACATTGTTTGTAGCCCAGTGTTAACTGTGTTGCTAACAAAAACGGCAGCACCAAAGCACGTAAATGACATGGTTTACAGTTCAATCTTACCATGTTGTGAATAGGTTTCTTGTTCAGCATTAAAAGATATCTTACGATGGCGACTCAGCGGGCGGCACGGTGGACGACTGGTTAGAGCGTCAGCCTCACAGTTCTGAGGACCCGGGTTCAATCCCCGGCCCCGCCTGTGTGGAGTTTGCATGTTCTCCCCGTGCCTGCGTGGGTTTTCTCCGGGCACTCCGGTTTCCTCCCACATCCCAAAAACATGCATGAATTGGAGACTCTAAATTGCCCGTAGGCATGACTGTGAGTGCGAATGGTTGTTTGTTCCTATGTGCCCTGCGATTGGCTGGCAACCAGTTCAGGGTGTACCCCGCCTCCTGCCCGATGACAGCTGGGATAGGCTCCAGCACACCCGCGACCCTAGTGAGGAGAAGCGGCTCAGAAAATGGATGGATGGATGGATGGATGGCGACTCAGCGTTCCAATAGACTTAATAAATTGGCAATCTTTTGTGCGTAACGGTCCGGGTAACTATGCAACTTATGTGTTCCTTCCAGGCCATTTTGTTGCATTTCTACATAATTACAATTTTTATTTTGTATTATACTCCAATTTCACCTGACATAATTGTAAAATACCGTTCACATTTTTTTGTTATTGCAAAACTTTGTTGAATGAAGTTCTCACCTCCACGCACTTCTGGTTGAGAAAATAAACTCTCCTGGCCACCATTTGTGAAAATATGGTCTGCAATCTGTTGCTATAGATTATTACAAATTATGTCTACAATCAAAGTCTGCATCAATAAATTGTCAATTTTCTTGAGTGATGAATAGAGAAATGTTTGAGAAATGTGCGTTGCTCCAGCAGCCTCCACATGACATATAGTATAATATGGTGCAGAGGGCTGGCTGATTGACGCTATTGCTCTCCCAACATGCAGTATGCCTCACATCATTCACTCCCGATGACGAGGATAGAAGACTAGTTCATCAAGTAAAGAGCAGAACTAGAAATATTGGATTGAATGGACTCCAAAACCAAACACCCTGAGAAACTTACCATCTGTCTACCGTGTCTTCTTCTTTGCCAATCGACTTGCCTTTGTCTGTTTTTCTAACAAGTGGGATCACAATCTCTTGCCGATGAACCTTAAAAGGCAAAGCAATCAATAACAAAGGAGGCATTCAATTTATGTTTTAAATCAGAGACAGATCAGCTACTTTGCTTGGTTCTGTGTGGTAGTGTACAATCCCGTTACCCTACTAGGCAGCTGGAGCCATGAGAATAATCACACAGATCCATCTTGACAAGTTTCTAACTTGTCTGGCATACCAATCGGCACCTTGTGCTGTGATAAAGCAGCAGCTAGCATTAACACTACTGGCCCCAATTCTTATATAATTCCCTTTTTTAATTGACCCATATCTAATATGACAGCTTACAAGTGGATACACGACTCACAAAAAAAAGTGAACTTAATTTGACCTTCTCAAAATTTTTGAATGCACATTTCCAACTGTTCAATGTTTCTGTAGTTTTTGAACAATTTATTTTTCTCTAACAAAGAACTCCATCCATCCATCCATTTTCTGAGCCGCTTCTCCTCACTAGGGTCGCGGGCGTGCTGGAGCCTATCCCAGCTGTCATCGGGCAGGAGGCGGGGTACACCTTGAACTGGTTGCCAGCCAATCGCAGGGCACATAGGAACAAACAACCATTCGCACTCACAGTCATGCCTACGGGCAATTTAGAGTCTCCAATTCATGCATGTTTTTGGGATGTGGGAGGAAACCGGAGTGCCCGGAGAAAACCCACGCAGGCACGGGGAGAACATGCAAACTCCACACAGGCGGGGACGGGGATTGAACCCCGCACCTCAGAACTGTGAGGCTGACGCTCTAACCAGTCGGCCACCGTGCCGCTCTAACAAAGAACTGAATGGCAAAATTCACACTAATTGGGCCATAATGAATGTTAGGTAGAAGATCCAGATCCAGATTTTATCATTGCTGAGTGCCACGTAAACTACATGTTTAGCACATCTGTCTCACACTCAAAGATTCTGGGTTTTTATCTCAGATCAGAAGAAGAAGAAGAAGAAGAATCACCTTTTATTGTCATGAACATGCATGCATGCACATGAAATTTGTTCTCTGCATTTTACCCATCACAGTGAACACATACACGTTAGTGGAGCACACTGGAGCAGGGGGCAGCTGAAGCGCCCGGGGAGCATTTCAGGGTATCAGTGTCTTGCTCAAGGACACCACAGCCATGGGTCCAGGGGATGTTGGCGGATGGTCCAGTCAGGGTCTTGAACCTTGGTCCCCCACGGTGGTAGGCGATGATCTTAACCATTGGGCGAGTAGTTCGCATGGGCACCATGGGATTTCTTTGGGTACTCAGGTTTCCTGGCTCCCACATTCCAAAACATGCATGGCAGGGTCATTGAAGAGTCAAAGCCGTGCATAGGTGTGAATGTGATTGTGGGTAGTTTGTCTGTACAGTATGTGCCCTTTGACTGACTGGTCACTAGTCTGAAGTTCCAATTCAGGGTCTGCCCTGTCTCTGAGGAAACATCAGCAGAAGATAGGCTCCAGCTCATCTGTGACCCTGAAAAGGATGCATAAATTTCTGGATGGATGGATGGTATCAGTGTTGCTAGATTTTATTTATTAGATATCCTCATTTTAACCAGGCAATCACATTTCATTAAAAATCCATTTGGCTCTTTTTTTCAA
This sequence comes from Phyllopteryx taeniolatus, assembly GCF_024500385.1. Lineage (NCBI taxonomy): Eukaryota > Metazoa > Chordata > Actinopteri > Syngnathiformes > Syngnathidae > Phyllopteryx > Phyllopteryx taeniolatus. The sequence continues at coordinate 5,401,649 of NC_084509.1, read as the reverse complement.
ACTTTTTTTTTAACTTGCTGGGCTTTGCAGTACAGAGTCAGTATGATACAGCATTTTCCACCTCCTGCTGGTATTGAGGCAATGCATTCTAATGCAGCATGCAAGGTGTTGGAAATTGCATTCCAACATGATTGATCTGTTTATCCTGGACCAGGCTAGGTTACAATTTAACATCATCACCTTTCCCAAAGACAGTCATGCAATTTAAGATAAACAATCATTGGAGCATCACGTGTGTTTGGTTTACTTAACCATTTACTCTCACTTGGGTTGATGAATTCATTCATTTGCTGAACTGCTCAATCATTTCCTCTCAGCTCATCATTTGTCAACTCACCGCAGACGCACACCAACGGATGTACAGGAGAACTATACGCTGCTGGGTTCCTGAATGCAATTCAGTCAGGCTTCATCTCTAATTAGGGCAAGATAACTTGTTTGGAAAGTCTTCCTCCTCTGCCTCGTGTTCCCCGAGAAACACTCATAAATAAATTGAGGGGGAACATCCACTTTTGAACTTGCTGGGCTTTGCAGTACAAGAAGACGAGTGCTGCGCTCACTGGATCATGTGGAACACGACATGACAGTAAGTTGTCTAAAATGGGCAAAAGCTCCTTTTCTTCTGCGGGAACAGCAAAAAATGATCATAAAGAAATGTTTTTAAGCTGAAATGCAATGTTGTTAGCGGGTCATTTAAAAGGAATGCTGTATGGGAATATTACATGTTGATAAGGCCTTAAATTGTACACTAAAAATTACAATAACATTAACACGCTGACCCCATATCACCTGATTTAATTGTCAATAATTATGATAGACCAGCCAGGACACTTCTTGTATTTCCTCAGCGACAGCATCAGCACAAACATTGTTAGGTTAACATGTAGTTACATACATAGAGTACATACAACCCCAATTCCAAATGAAGTTAGGACGTTGTGTTAAACATAAATAAAAACAGAATACAATGAGTTGCAAATCATGTTCAACCTATATTTAATTGAATACACTACAAAGACAAGATATTTAATGTTCAAACTGATAAACTTTATTGTTTTTAGCAAATAATCATTAACTTAGAATTTTATGGCTGCAACACGTTACAAAAAAGCTGGGACAGGTGGCAAGAAAGACTTAGAAAGTTGAAGAATGCTCATGAAACACCTGTTTGGAACATCCCACAGGTGAACAGGCTAATTGGGAACAGGTGGGTGCCATGATTGGGTAGAAAAGGAGCTTCCCTGAATTACTCAGTCATTCACAAGCAAAGCTGGGGCGAGGTTCACCTCTTTGTGAACAAGTGCGTGAGAAAATAGTCGAACAGTTTAAGGACAATGTTCCTCAACATGCAATTGCAAGGAATTTAGGGATTTCATCATCTACGGTCCATAATATCATCAAAAGGTACACTTCAGAAAACCAATATCAGTAAATACAGTGCGGCGCTACATCTGTAGGTGCAACTTGAAACTCTACTTTGCAAAGCAAAAGCCATTTATCAACCACACCCAGAAACGCCGCCGGCTTCTCTTGGCCCGAGGTCATCTAAGATGTACTGATGCAAAGTGGAAAAGTGTTCTGTGCTCCGGTCCACATTTCAAATTGTTTTGGGAAATTGGGGACGTCGTGTCCTCCTGGCCAAAGAGGAAAAGAACCATCCGGACTGTTATGGACGCAAAGTTCAAAATCCAGCATCTGTGATGGTATGGGGCTATGTTAGTGCCAATGGCATGGGTAACTTACACATCTGTGATGACACCATTAATGCTGAAAGGTACATACAGGTTTTGGAGAAACATATGCTGCCATCCAAGCAACGTCTTTTTCATGGACGTCCTTGCTTATTTCAGCAAGACAATGCCAAACCACATTCTGCATGTGTTACAACAGCGTGGCTTCGTAGTAAAAGAGTGTGGGTACAAGACTGGCCTGCCCGCAGTCCAGAATTGTTTCCCATTGAAAATGTGTGGCGCATTATGAAGCGTAAAATACGTGAACTGGGACCCCGGACTGTTGAACAGCTGAAGCTGTAGATCAAGCAAGAATGGGGAAGAATTCCACCAACAAAGCTTCAACAATTAGTGTCCTCAGTTCCCAAACGGTTATTGAATGTTGTTAAAAGAAAAGATGATAAACACCGTGGTAAACATGACCCTCTCCCAGCTTTCTTGTAACGTGTTGCAGCCATAAAATTCTAAGTTAATGATTATTTGCTCAAAACAATAACGTTTATCAGTTTGAACATTAAATATCTTGTCTTTGTAGTGTATTCAATTAAATATAGGTCGAACATCCATCCATCCATCCATTTTCTGAGCCGTTTCTCCTCACTTGGGTCGCGGGAGGGCTGGAGCCTATCCCAGCTATCATTGGGCAGGAGGCGGGGTACACCCCGAACTGGTTGCCAGCCAATCGCAGGGCACATACAAACAAACAACCATTCACACTCACAGTCACACCTACGGGCAATTTAGGGTTGTCAATCAACCTAGCATGCATGTTTTTGGGATGTGGGAGGAAACCAGAGTGCCTGGAGAAAACCCACGCAGGCACGGGGAGAACATGCAAACTCCACACAGGCGGGGCCGAGGAGTGAACCCCAGTCCTCAGAACTGTGAGGCAGATGCTCTAACCAGTCGTTCACCGTGCAGCCATAGGTCGAACATGATTTGAAAATCATTGTATTCTTATTTTATTTATGTTTAACACAATGTCCCAACTTCATTGGAATTGAGGTTGTACATACACACCTACATACATACTGTATATACATACATACAGTACATACATACATGCATATAAAATAAGGTTGCCAGTGTTGTTGTCTGGATGTCAGTCTAACAACACCATTGCCCCAGTTGTATGTGGGGTGGCATCAGGGCTGACACATGGCATGAGACACATCTGTCTATAAAACAAGCCAATTCTACCAAGGTTAGAAATATACCGTGCTGTAAAAATATTCCTAGAATTTTTTTAATCATTTTTTCATCCTTTAGGTACATCTCTCCTTTCAAGATGCATTATAAAGGAACAGCTTAGCAACCGTGACTTGCCGAACACCAGCCAAAACAATGTATATAATACAAATAAAACTGGATAAATTATAGTCCGTTTTTTGCTTTAAATATTTTCTCAGCTGCATGTTGCCTGCTGCCAATATTTTTTTTCGTGTTCAGAACACAGGTCACAGGTTTGATTGGCTCACGTTCAAACTGTGTATATTTTTCTTAGATGAAGTTAATACATGAATTTTTTTTTAAGCGGATCTTATTATCATACATATACATAATGTATGCAGTATCAACAATTGTAGGACGCCTAGTGAGGTCATCTACAGGAATGAATTTCCAGTTCAATGTGACAGACCGTGCTTGTTTCTTAAATAAAAACATTCATACTGTATGTAATATATTCCTAGCAAGATCATTGTGGTATAACAGTCTGTCATCTTTAAAAAAATAAATAAATAAAAAAAATTAACCCTGACTAAAAGTTAATTTCTTTATTTGGCTTGATCTGCAACTGTCACGTTCGTGGTTTGGGCGAAGACGAGGAACGCAAGGCAAGAACATGGAGGACCCAAGTGCAGGGAAGCAGGGAGGCAAGGCAGGAGTGCGGGAGTCTCAATAAAATAATATTTAATCTTCAAAAAGGGCAAACAAGGATATTGGATAAAGCAAAACTAAACGAAGTCCCACATTAGATAACAACCAAACCAAAGTAACAAAGAAACACTTGAATATCTAAAACTGGAAACAAACTATGACCTGTGAGTAAGACGTGGAACAGAGGGACAATGACACCTGACGATGACATACCACAATGACAACAACAACTGCCGACTATGACATGGCAAAGACATGTGACAACGACAATGAACCGAGAAGAAGTGAAAGAAACCAGGGAACTAAATACAAACAGATTGATGAGACAACGAGGAACACCTGGACAAGAAACGAGTGGCTGGAGAGAGCTGATTGGTCGACACAAGGTAAACAAAAACAGGTGGACACAACAACCTAATGAGCACACGACAAAGATGGAACACAGAAAAACATTGAACAAAACTAAACAGAACCCAAACCAAAACACAGACCATGACAGCAACTGAATGTTCTTTTGTTGGCTTGGTGATACGAGAGGGAGAAGCTCCTTTACTAGACCATAAACAAACATCTCATTGGAATCTATAAGCCAAGTGGTCAATGCTGCCTCAAGATGCTCACCGTAAATCTCTTGTGGGGGCCGCCCTCTCCCTCATCAAATTATGAAGAATCTGTGAGCCATGAAACACTAACGGTGACGCATCACACTGGTGCCTAAAAATAGTGAAGGCCGAAACAAAACAATTTTCTTCTACATCCATATTTTTACTCAAGAATCCTTTTAACTATCCCTTTCTCATTCCCTGAGGCCTCTGCAGAGAGGTGGCTGAGGTCAGACATCCTAATGTGCTTTGCCTGTGTAGTGCGGTTCAGTAAAACGCTAACACATCCCCATGATGTCATCATGAGACAGATACTGCTGCTCTGCACCATGAAAACAGTGGATGAAGTGCTTATCCTCTTCTCAGCACACAGGTCTGAGGTGTGTCTTGTTGCTGTGATACCAATTGCAAATCCACTGAAACAAATGAAAAGCAGGAATGCTCCAACAGCTAAAATGCAAGACACATTGCGTTTGGAAGTTGTTTGTTTAAATCATGGCATTTCCACGAAAGGGCATATTTTAATGCACTGCACTTTTTTGACAGCTCACCACCTGATGAACCAGTGGCAGTGCTGGCCTTAATGGCGCCCTGTGCGAAGCCCCCGAGGTGGCACCCCCAGGGCCCTAGATGACCCCCCACCCCCCCAGTCATTAGTCTACGGGTTGTGTGGGGTGGCGACGGAGGTTTTTCACCCTTCAGTGCCGCTCCAAATACTACATGGTCCCCAGAGTGCGACCCTGTGCAGTCATTTCCTCTTAAAGCAGCTCAATGGCTCCTCATACACAGAATTAACTGTTTGAAAAAAAAATCACTATCTAATGACAAACATGTAGCTCTGATTTTTTTAAATGTGATTTTTTTGGGAATCACAAAATTTCGAGGTACATATTTTTCATCTGACAGATTTTTTTATTATTATTTTAAACCTATTGAGACATTATTGGAAGACAAAGAAGTCAGGCTAAAGGAACCATATGCAAAAAAGTATTCAACATCTTCTAACACTATCCATCCATCCATTTTCTGAGCCGCTTATCCTCACAAGGGTCGCGGGAGTGCTGGAGCCTATCCCAGCTATCTTCGGGCAGGAGGCAGGGTACACCCTGAACTGGTTGCCAGCCAATTGCAGGGCACACATAAACAAACAATCATTCACACTCACATTCACACCTATGGGCAATTTTAGAGTCTTCAATTAAGCAACCATGCATGTTTTTGGGATGTGGGAGGAAACCGGAGTGCCTGGAGAAAACCCACGCAGGCACGTGGAGAGCATGCAAACTCCACACAATTTGAACCCCAGTCCTCAGAACTGTGAGGCAGACGCTCTAACCAGTTGTCCACCGTGCCGCCCTTCTAACACTAATCTAAATAAAATTATACAGTTTTTTAATGTCATCTTATTTTTTATTAATATGCATTTTGTACATTTTAATTTTAATCGTAATCTTAGCACTGAGGCTAGCAAAAGATCAGGTGATCAGTCATGACTCAACATGTCAATGACTTGTCACCATATTAAAACTTTGTTTGTTCGTTTGTCGGTTCGTTGTTTTTTTGTTTTTGTTTGTTTTTATATATATCTGTCCTGCTTGGCTGCTTGGTCATGCAGAATGGAGCATCTCCATACCTTTTTATGTTGGAACAGTTTTTTTGTGCAAAAGGGGAGTTTCATAGACTGCCTTTGTGGTTATTTCTATTATGATGGGTAGTTACTGAAAATTGCACTTGGACAGAAGAAGGCTTAAGAAGGGCGAGACAGAATAGAGATGGCAGTGAGAAAAATAAGTAAAGACGGAACTAGCTGTCAGAAAAAACAACTCACGAACAAAACAAAAAACAAAACAAAAAACATGACTACTAAAATTACATTGGAGTCAGGATTTATACGGGACACTAGTGCTACACCTTGTGAGAGAGGGACAGGACAGGATTGGGTAGGACAGGACAGGAAAGAGACAGGATGGGAACAGAACAAGACAGTAGTAGTCCAATTGGAGTTTGGCGGTAGACTACCAATAATACCTGAACACCTGCAGAAACTGAGGGTGAAGGAATACCATGAGTGCGTGTCTACGGACACATGCAAGTGAATGGACTCAACGCACAATAAACATCAGAAGAGTCCTGGAGTTGCTGGGCAGACATGTTGAGGACGGAGCAGGTCGCCCCACCTGTTGAAGAGAGAAGGGCGGGCCCCGGCGGTGGCTCAACCGCCAGGACGTAACCCACGCCAAGGGGTCCAGCACCATCTGCCAATCCCACTGAAGCGCACCAACTGGCCACCAGGAGGAGCTGCTGCTGCACGGGGTGCCTTGAATCTGTGCTCTGTAAAATGAAATGTCAAGACTGTCAAGGTATTCTAGAGAGAAATGTGCTTCCCAGTGTCAAAAACACTTCGTCTCAGTCACAGGTCATGGGTCTTACAACAGGTTAATGACCCCAAAACATGCGGCTAAAAACACTATTCCAAAGTGTGCGTGTGTGTGTTGTGGTGGGAGAAAGAGCAGTTTCCACACTGGTGACTTTTCAAAGCCCTTTAGTATAAATATCAGCCATCTGTGATGCCATCTGCATTGGGGTGCTGTATCGTACACTAAGGCCGAGCCACCAAACACAGACAGGTTTCCTCTCATGGCACCAACTGGACCGCAAGTGAGATATGTAACTCAAATACAATGAGCTACAATCAACAATGAACTGGCATCATATTTCATGTCCACCTGCTATCCATTTTAACTAAAGTGAGGTCATCTTTTAAAAGAGCAGTCATGATCTAACGTGTGTGTGATTCCACTAGACACTAGTCAAACCTTTGACTTGTTAAACCACAGAAAACCTGAAATTTAATTAATTTGTTCCAAACTCTTTAGTCATGAAATCTTGATTAACTGTACATATAGTGTTTTAGGTCATCTCACTTTGAATGTGTGAAAAGAAGTTAACCACTGTATATGACTATATAAAAATACAACTACTTACCCTTTATTGATGAATGTCAGAGGCTTAGGCTCAGGTGACAGGCAGGACCCTGGACTGGTCACTAGTCAATCACAGGCCACTTACAGCAACAACAACCACACACAATCACATTTACACCAATGGAAAATTTTACAGTAGTCAATTAACCTACCAGAGTACCAGGAGAAAATTCACGCAACCACGGGTACAAAATGCACACAGAAATGCACAAGCTGAGAACAGAAACTGAAACTTTAGACTGCGAGAGGACACTAAGAAGAATACTGTATTTTTCAAATATGTATTGTTGCCATTTTTTGCTTTTCGAATCAGGAGTCGTCACAGGGAGGCACTAGCATAATTTATTCGACAATATTTTTTTACGCCGAATGCCCTACCCGCAACACACACATTGTTTTCATCCAGGCTTGGAACTAGCAGCTCTGAGTATTGGGGCACTGTCCAGGAGTCAAACCTGCTATGTCTGAAGTGGGACGATTATTACCATATCATTTAGTGTTTACTCCTTTCTTCTTATTTTATTAATGATGTTAACTTGTCACTTTAGCCATGTTGTACTGAGCAGCCAACATGTGTAGCAATTGGTTTAATTTTCTTTTCTATTGTCATCTTCACATATTTGCTCTTTGCCAACACTGGTACCCTTTCTGGGGTTATCAGAACACAAATAGCCCCCCCCCCAAAAAAAAATTAATCAAAACAAAATTTCACACAATGTCACATGTAACGCATGATGACAATTCAACCTTCAATTGTTAGTATGAGCTTTGAGGCATTTTTCTTCCATAAATTGTGGTTGGTTTCTAAATTGTATGACCTAAGATATTTGGCTGTTTACTGCACTTTGCCATGAGCCTGCTGCTATTATGGAAACATTGGGAAATCGTGTTTTCTTTTTCTTTTCTTTTTTTAAATCAGAACTTCCATAACCATTGTAATTGCAGGGCAAACGTATTTTAAAATGAGCCATCCATCATCTTTTGACATCGGTTGTGAAGTATTTCTGTTGCTTTACGACACTTCGATTCAGATTTTCTGCTGTGACCTTTTTATATCCAGGTGAAATAAAAAGAAAAATCAACAAAGGAGAAGGGAAAAAAAACACAGCGGAGTATTGTCAATGGTACACAGGACCGAAGACCCTGAATTATGTTGCGTATTTGTTGCTCCGTCTCCCATCAAGTGATGTCTGTCTGCATGTTGCTTTGTGTGCTTTGCGAGTGAGTGCTTGCGATACGTTGTTTCAAGCTATCTAGTTATTGGAACGGAAAGGAATGGAGGAAGGCTGGTGCTGCGGCTGAAGAGCAGGCCACTTGAGGGGGGAGAGAAATAGAGAGAAAGAGAGAGTGAAACTGAAGAGAGGTCACTGGGGAGTGAGAAGCCTTTTGTTATTTCTGTCGATTGTTGGGAAACTGTAAAGGGGGATTAATTTATTTCAAGTTCTGAGAGCAGAGAACTGTTCTTTACCCAGAATAGACCATTTTCACCTGTTGTGAAAATCCCTAACCAAGAGTTGATGGGAGGGGAACAGATGTGTCATTTTTTGTCAGGGGAAGCATTGATCATATAATGATCAGATGTGACCCTTTTTTTTAAAATAAAGAAACAAATGCAACCTGAGCCCAAAGAGATGCATTAAAATGCCTTTGATCACAAACATGCGTCATCTCAGCCTGAAAACTATAAATAGCCCTGGAGACTATATGGAGCCTTTTGAAATTAGAACATGCGGCATTTCTTGTTTCATCTTCTCTGACTTAAATGACTAAAAATGTAAATACACAAATAAATAAATGAGTAAATATTTTGCATCTGTAATGGATTTGAAAAACAAGACAAATGGCCGTGTGAATATGTTCACATGCTTACATAGGATATATATTGCAAATTTCGCCATTGTGGGACGAATAAAGTTTATCTTATCGTATCTTATGTCTCATGTACTACATATAGGTATATGGACTAACCAGTCACAACATTAGAGTAGATACGCCTGCATAATTTAATCACATCCAACACATGTGCTGTGTGGGAAATTATTTCAGACAAACAAGAATGCTGTTTTATCTAATACAGTTACTGTTTCATAGAAATCGTACCTTCTATAGAAATAGTCCAAATGACAAAGATGATTGGCATCAGATTGGTGCCAACCTTCCAAGGTACAGAGTGCTTCAACCATTTTAAATCACAACAAACAGAAAGAAATGAATTGTTGTCTATGACATCACTAATACATAGAAGCATATCAAAGCAATTCCAAGTTATCTTCCAAATATGCCCACAAGGGGTGTATAAGGATGATATGAGAACACTCTTATTGGTACGTAAGTGCAATGATCTGCGGGCATTGGCATGGATCTTCTTCTCATCTCCCCATTCTCTTTCGGCTCGGTCTCATTCACAACAAAGAACAACAACTACGCTAGTCGAGGCAGATGCCTTCCCCACACTGAATCGTGATTATGTTCTTTCAAAGAACCGCCTCTGTTACCAAATTGACTGCTCATGTGGGATATCTGTTGGGTCTCTTTCATGTGGTTATCCACTACATTTGATCCATGTTGTAAGTACCTTGAGATTTCTCCTGTTGGGATTTAACTATTTAAAAATACAATGAAATAAAACTGAGGTCGAATCCCATGCTATTTAAGCACTTTTGAAACAATTAGAAGAATAAGACGGAAAACATTTATACGTAATGGCAATTTACACTCACTCATTTAAACAAATTGTTGACTGTCAAGCAAAATGAAGACGTATGATCAGGAATAATAAGGAAGCAAATATGTATTTTTGATGCACAACAATAGTACTAGGGTTGACACTCATTTCATGTAATACTTCACTGAAGGTATCGATCAATACTGAGGCTAATGATCTTGGTATGCTGTGTAATGCATGGATCAGACTGCAGGATTTTAGCCCCGTCCGTTATTGGCCCGAGGTAGTGCTAGCACTAACGTTTGTACGTAAATATGCCAGCATTCTGTCAAATCATGCTCTAAAGCTTCGGCAAACATCGGTTTGTGCGCGTGAATAAATGTTGACAACGGCGAGCACGGGAAACGATGTGCCGGTCACAATATGCAATCCTATTGGTCGACGTCAAGGTGCGTGGTTGTCGCTGATGGAGATGAATGGAGATTATCCCCAAAAAATCAAACGTGCTAGGCTTTTCATATTGGCGTAGTAGGGCTATCGTAGGGCCAAATCGTCGGTAGTGGATTATGTCACACTACAAGTGGTTTTGTCGTTCCCCGCAAAAAAATGTCGGGCCCGGTCTGGGAAATCACCCAGATCAATAGCTAATCGGGCCAATAACGGGGCTAAAATCCTGTAGTCTGATGTAGGCATTACCGAGATACGGCAAGATTTTATGGCAGTAGTCTGACATAGCGCCATCACGAGAGACCAAATTTGTCTTTAAGATAAGATCACCATTTAGAACTGTACTGTAAATTATTAGAGGAGTTTCCCTCGTACTTCTTTTTACAAAGCGAAATGAGGACGCAACCATATTAGATGCTGTACTATACTCCCTCCCCGCAAGGGTTAGGACACTGTCGATAAAAAAACAAAAAACTGAGCGTTATTATTTTTGTCAATGCATTTTGCATTGCAAGTCACTAATAACTAACAATAGTTCAACCATAAAAACAAGAAATCCATTGTTGTGCAGTGTAAGAGAAGTTCAGACTCTAGAGGTCTCCATCCTTCAGCATCATCATCCACCTATTCCTCCTCCTCCTCCTCCTCCTCCTCCTCCTCGCTGGTATTTTGTGCAGCGGAGGAGAAGGGGAGCCTCGTGTGAGGAGGAGACCGAGTGGAGCCCGCGCGCGACACGAACCCACGCCACACGCAGCCACCACGCAGCTTCTTTGATTGAGGGAGAGGCAGGAACTTTGATCCGAGGCCAAGTGCGTGTCTGTGCCTGTGCGCGTGTGTGCGCGCGTGTGTGTGTCCCCGCCACGAGAATGATGACATCGAAGGCTCGCGGAGACACATGATGTCCCTGTGTCAACATTTTTGTCCTCTTTTGCTGACATTCTCTCTCGTCTAGTCCGCCATTCGCGTGTGAATGTGACGGCGTCCTCAGCGCATTGTTTCCACCTCCTTCTTTTTTTTTTTTTGCATGTGGGATTTCCTGCCGCGATGTCTGCAACATTTCGCTATTTGTTTCTGGGTAAGTCTCATCACCTTCTCTGTGTTCTTTTATTTGGACTAATTAATGAGACAAAGGCAAAGGGGGACATTTATTTTATTTTGTTGCAGTAATCTTATTTAATTTATTTCTCTCTGTATCATAAGAGTCCTTGACAACACATGATCTGGCACCATGCAGCCTTGACTCCAAATGATGTCACTGTGAATATAAATGATTATTATTCTTCTTCTGTCGTGTGCCTTCTATTTCTAAAGCAAGAGCACATATTTATTTGAGCAATGAAAATGCACAATTTGTGGAGCACCTTAAAAAGTTGACCTCTTCCTTGTAAATATGCTTTTGTTATGATGACAATCGATATTTACAGGCAAAAAAAAAAAAAAAAACGCTCATTTTGGTTGCACATTTTGCTTATACTAGTGCCATTTTATGTTGTTTGAACCCCATTTTCAAACAAAGGCACATCTTGAGTTATGGTCAGGTTTTATGCCACAGTTTAGTTACCTACTTAATTATAATGATCACAAAAGCATTCAAAGAAATCTAATCTCTTTGGTCGTTCTCATTAACACTGTGGCTGCATTTAATTTTATTTTTTACATACCAACTCTGCTCTTTCATTGTACATGAACTACTTATTGTAGTAATGCGCTAAGAAGAAGCGTATCCAGCAGGCTCCGAACTCAATTAAGGACTCTTTAATTTCACTATGAATCCTCTGGCTGCGAGTTAATGGAGCCCAGTGAGACAGTGTGTAAAAACTGACTTCCAGTAAGTTGTCTCCTACCTCCTCCCACTTCTGTTCCATCACCTGCAGTCAAATTGGACGAAAGTGCCAATTTGGGAATTGCTGTGTTTTAAACGTAAAACTATGCAACAAGAGTGCATGAACAAGCCAGGGTTTCTTTGTTCGTGCAAAAGTTTGTAATCCCCTGTGTGTTTTCCGTTAGACCACCGAAGTTCTGCAGGCTTGTTTTGTCTGGTCGGAGTCCAACAGTCGTGTTGGAGTGTGGGACACTTGCAGTTTGGAAAGGAGTCAATAGACTGCAGGCTTTGCGTTTAAAATTTCATACCTTTAGTTTAGGTGTACAGTCAACGCTTTGTTTTTGCTCCATGGGGATTTTTCTTGCACCTGTAAATGAGTTACGTATGTAACTGTGCTGAGTTACTCACAATGTACTCAATCTGGGTTTGGTCCCAATCAGTTGTGAGAGTCGATGAAATAAGAGTAGCTGTAATTGAAGGTAACAGATTACATATGGTGGCTTGCCGAGGCATTTGTATGCTCCCGAATGTGTCCTGTGCAGATGGTTGCTCGGACTGCACTTTACTGCAGCAGCTGACTCTGCTGTAGACTTTGCATACAAGCAAATTGTTTTGGTTTACCTCATCAGGCCTGTTGTGTTTGGCTATGAAGTGATTTTAGCTCAACTTAACGATGATCAAAGTGACATACTGATGGTAACGGGGATGGCACACAATCCTTTAAATCGTTTTATATAACAACATATATTTCTAAACCCTAAAGGCCTTTTAAACAAAAGAAAATAAGGGGCCACTTGATGGTATTGCAGTGACGTAGTGTTAAGCAGGTCTGCCTTACAGTTGAGAGGTTCTTGGTTCGAATCACCGCTCAGAGCTTCCTTTGTGGGATTTGCATGTTCTCCTTGCGCTCGCTTGGGTTTTCTTAGGGTACTCCTGCTTCCTCCAACTTTCCAAAACATGCATTTTAGTTGTCCATAGGTGTCAATGTGGGTGTGAATGGTTGTTTTATCTCTATGTGCCCTTGTGATTGACTGGCGTCCAGTCCAGGGTGTAGCCCGCCTCTTGCTAAAAGTCAGCTGGGATAGGTTCCAGCTCACCCGTGACCCCAATGCAGAAAAGCACGATAGAAATTGGATAGATGAAATGAATAGAAAATAATACTGCAACTGTGACGTAAAGTTATATGAGAGAATTAAGGTTTTAAAAGTTGTCATTCAAAAGTTATTTATTACTAGTATAAAATCATACACTATTATGGTAATATTATGAGAATAAAGTTGTCTTTATATGAGAGTAAATTGACAAGTTTACTCATGTAAAATTGGCAAATTAGGAAAATGTAGACAGAATTTTATAAAACATTTTAATTAGAAAAATAAATATTGAATTTTATGAGAAGAAAGGAATATTTTGTTTAATAATAAAGTTAATATAAAAAGGCATCATTTAGGAGTGTAGTAATGTTTAAAAAAGACAAACTATTACAAAAATGAAGTCTTAAGAACTTAATTTTATGAAAATAATTTATGAGCATTAAGTCAGAATTTTTACTATGATTAAATATTTTATGAACATACTCACTAATCTGAGGACTGTTGAGGATAATTAAAAAAATATATATATCAACACACCGCTTTATTCGAATAACTTTTTTCCTCCAATTTGTTCTTTCTTTTTTTTTTTTTCTCGGTGAGGCCCTTCTCCTTCGGAATTTTATGAGCTCAAAAGTACTGCAAAGTTTCATCTTACTCTTATGTTCAAGCATGTCAGCAAAAAAAATTTTTCCTGACTAAAGTGATCTATGGAACTATTTAGGTTCGCTACTTTTGCTGTGACTTAAATGATTTTTTTCCCGCCTGAAATGGCGGAAACCATTTAAAGATCAACTAAGAGGCCACGCAAAGAGAGGAAGTTTGATTATAAAAGCATCAATATTCATTAATCGAGTCTCTTCCCTTTTCTATTTGGCTACAGCCTTTCAAGTTGCAGAATTTCCTTAATTTAATATCTGTTGCCGATGTAATTTCCACTGGTGCCATTATAGATAAGCATTGCAATTATGCCACAGTAGGCTCCATAACTTCCGCTTGTATTTTGTCTAATACAAAATGAGAAACAAGGTCAAATCAAGTAACTCCGCCCGCTGCAGGGCTTGATTCGCACAGGTAAATCGGACCGACAATGGAGTGGCCATCTGTCCTCCAGAGACTGATTGGGAATGAAGGAATGACTTTACAAGACATAATAACATACTGTAAGACACTTGACAGAAGTGTAATTTGGAAGAATGAGCTGCATGTGTCAATCTCGAAAAGGAGAGCCAATGCGTCCAATCATGGGGTTGCAGTCTGCTGGTAGAATTAGTGGCCTGTGAAGCGCTTGTCTGCATGCACAACTCTTAAGAGGACATGGCGGTGTTGTCAAGGCACGCAGCTTGTGTTGGATGTAGATGAGCAGAGCAGTGGCTACAAACATCAGATTCTGTCCCCATTCTATATTTAGCGTGTCTGTAGGGCTTGGCTGACGATATCAGAAATGTGAAGATGACAGGAGCCTCCTGAGCCAGAGGTTATGAAGTGACATCTTGATGTGTTTGCGCCTGAATCACACTCCCACACACACACACATACACACGCACACACACGCACACACACACACACACACACATACAGTCATACGTACGCAGACACGGTCGCCGACGTCTGACATTTCCACAAAACCACAGCTTGTTGACATCTAGTTACCAAGCATTAAGGTTCTGTTTTGATATTGTGTTGATCATTTTTCAAGTTGGACACTGCGGCACACCTTATGTGCTGATTTGAAAAATTGTCCCTAAGTGTGGAATTTGGCAGATATGCTTCGTGGGACTCGTACTGTAAGACATTTAAAGCACTTGCCAGTCAGGTGGCGAACTAAGTAGAAATGGAATTAACCTTCATATCACGTTGCAGTAGCGTAAACCCTCAAATGGCTTCCACTCTCACTTTAATTGGCAGGCACAATTAATTTGCACTTGATGATGCAGAGGCATATACACATTCACACTCACACACACACACACACACACGCACACACAATGAACGACAATGCAAATCATCTCAGGAATCAATATCCTGTGGATTTTCATCCCAGAGTGTACATTGCAGATGCAGAAGGAGAAAAGGGCAATAGCTGTGATTACATTGCAGCAACTAGTTAAAAGACTTTCTATTTCCACCTGCAAGTTGGATGTTATAACATGCAGGGCACTGTGTACAGCACATATCATTATGGGAGAATTGTTTTACTCGGTGTAAAAGTGTCACATCCGAAGGGCTCGGCAAGGGCACGGAAATGTGGACTAGGAAACGCTCTTCATCAAGGGTGACTGAAGCGCCGTACAGATGAATGCAGAAGGTCTTCACAACAGTTGACCCATGTTATTTACAAACACTGATTTGTCTTCCAAGCGCTTCCCCGTCGACATGCGTGGCTTTTCCTACCACGGGGTGCTTCCCTGTCCTTTTTCTGTACCTGAGGGCTTCTTCATGTTTCATTGATTGTGGTGCTGTTAGTCCGATCCTTTTTACTCTGTCGCTACCGGCCGGCTACCATTATTAGAATGCTTGTAAGTAGAAATGCACCTTTTGTTCAGTTTGTGTTTTTACGAGTGCAAGCTAAAGGTCACACCGTGTTTTCTTTTGTTTTGTTTTGTTAATAGCAGCCGGAGATTAGGAAGGTAAGAATAAAGGTCACAACGTTGGAGTGAGTGTCGTGAATTTTTCATCTTTGTTTTCAATTTTGTTTTTGGCATTTTCTTACCATTTTTTTGCTGGCGTGTTCAAGACTTTTCCTTCCAAGTTATCCCAGCCCCTCATCTGTATTGGCCTTTTGTCACTTGGAGCTTGTAAAACACAAGGAACATGCATTAACAGAGCTGGGTTGCTGTTAGGTTTCTGACTGATAAACCTGCCAGGCTTTTTCATCCTTCACCAGGAAAATGACTGCCCGATTATTCTGAAACATAAGAACGGGAACTGCCTATTTCACTTTACTGCTAATCTTTGACAGATGTTCTGGAGAGACTTGCATTCACATTAAATGAGCCGCATGTGTGCAGGCCACACATGACATCACCTCACATGAATGCTGTTATGCTGAAAACAAACAATTCAGGATAGCCTGTTTAAAATAGATATACACAGAGATGTAGAAACTACCTGTTTGTCTTTATATAACAGCCTGATCTCGTCTGTCCTGAGAGAAGTTTTTAAATACAGGAGTGATGATGACGCCAGGTAGATGCTGTGGCTGTTATAACCACAGTAAATGATATCCAACGATATCATGCAGAGTCAAAAGTCCCTTTTCAATCAGTAAAGCAATAGATTACAAACCCTAACCAAAACAAGATACAGTGCATTTGCAGTGGTTTCTCTTATGTTGCGCATGATCTGTCCTGAGACGATTTATTACAATTCATAATTTGAGCGTAATTGTTACCATAGAAAATAAATGAAATACAATAAATACAATGAAAAACAACATTCATTCAGAATGCAGAATGTTAAAGGTGTACAGTGAGGTGTTGCATCCGAGATGTACTTCACACGACTCCCTAGTCTGAAGTCTCAAGTGATTTCACATTTGACTGTGATTCGAAATTCTACAAGTCTTATTTTTTGTTGAAATCCCCCAAAATTATCTTTAGAGGTTAACCTCAGCTTGATATTAACCTACATAATTAAAATATTGCCTTTCGTCTCACATACTGGGCCAATAAACATACAGTGGATCCATCATTGAACATCAAAATCCAACCCTGACCAAGAATTTCCCGTCATGACAACATAAGTCAATCGAGAGGTACCGTCTGGTAAAGACAATTATGTTGCTTTTTTAATGGGATGTGATAGCAACATTTGCCATCACACAATGTCTTACTAATTAAAGTTTTGATAGAATCCATCAGACAAACAAAACAACATACGTTGTACATTTTAATCTGATATAAATCTTCGAGTTATCGACCACTTGGGATTGTAACTGCCAATGCAGGTTCAGAGGTTAATAACTTAAAATGAGTGCATATGACCCGTTAACAGCCCTATAGAAATATCGGGCCACAGTTTCTTAGAAGCTTTATAGACCCGGACAATCCCTGCAAAGGGAGGGATTTTGATTTATTTGCAGTAGGGAATAACCATGAAAGTCAATGGAGCAAATGCAAATATGGCTTTCTATTTCCTTGAAAAAATGTGAGGCCAACTGCTCGATGGCATAAATGGAAAGAGCCGCTTGAGATTTTTTTTAGCGTAGAGATACTGTACATGCTAGCACGACGTGGTAATGCTTGTCAAATAATTACTGCAACACTAATAATCATAATCCTCCTCCTCCTCCTACTACTACTACTATTACTACTAGTACAACTACTGGTTAATAGTTAGTAGTAATTGTTGCACCAGTAACTAAATTACTAAAACTAATACTACTGCTGCTACTACTAATAGTACTAATACTACTACTATTACTACAACTAAATAGATGTAGTAGTAATTGCTGAACTACATTTAAGCATGCAGGTCTATTTCTGACATAGATATCGGCATCATTTGTTACAGCTAAAATGTTGGTAAAATTTAGCTGTCCAGTTAAGCAAGGAATGGTATGGTGTAAAATGTTTCTTTTCACAAATGAATTCGCACACATTCTCTCATGACGCCATACACTAACACACTGCAATGTCTGTGTTATTCACAAAGGGGTATATTCCCCCGTATGCTTAAGCAGCTCTGCGCTTTTCTAACCGCGCCCATTCTGCCGTCCACTTAATTATATCATTTGGGCACCTTTACGCACTCCGGGTAGAGTAAATCTGAAAGGGTGGGCATTCCCTCTCATATCTGGCCGAGCACGTATTTTGACGAAGTGTTTATTGAACAGTATTCTCTTAATAGAGAATACAAAAACACATGCTCCTTCAAAGTAGCCTGTTAGACGAGTGGTGCTCATGTCTCACTGGTGACGGCGAACTTCTGGATCTGCTACGAGGGCTAATTTCACATTTAAAGATGTATTTTCCAAATGGATTTCTATAGCAATCACATGTCTCAGGGAAACTCCACTTGCCAGGTATCTAACTTCAATGAGTCCCACCTCGTGGGCGGTTGTGCACATATTCGCCCGGTACGCAGAGGTGCGTGTCAGAAGTCATATACGGGAGAATCGGTGCACCTTGACAGTGCGCAGACCAAGCGTGTAAAAAGCAGATTTACGAACAAACGGGAGAATATTGCCCTAAATTAGTGAGTGAGCTCATGGTTCAACCTTTATAGTAAACATCATTCAGTTTCCTGTGCTCAGTCAATGGTAGCACTATCTATGCATTAAGCAAACATCAATGAAAATAAAATAAAAGTTTTTTTCATTGGGTAAAGCAAGGTTTTAGAGCATCCCTTCTATTTCCTATACAACCATGAGGTTATGCTGCACACTAAACATGTACTTTGATTTAAACTGAAATTTTTTTTTTTATTTCCACTTTAATCAAGGACTAGTGATTGTTTTATGTAAGCAATACTAAGACCAAATCATGAATAAACGCTGGTTGAATGCTCATGGAGTCTGTGAAGCGGAGCATGGAATTGTCTTGTGCTGATTCACCTCGCTGTGGAGTTGCCCACAGTTATTGACATTGCAGTAAACAAGATTTAGTCTTGGACCAACACAACTAAAGCACTCTTTGCCTGAAGCAGCTAAGGTGATACCAGTTCTAAATGTCTCGCAAATATGTATTTTACAGAAATTTCTTTATCAATGTAAAGTAAAGATGGTGCCATTGCGGAGCTCTTAAGATCTTTCTCAGTAATAACTGTTAGTGCAAACGTAGCATTTTCATCTAATATACGTATATTATCTGTTGCTGAAACCAGATACAGTAAATCTGTCTGAATCTATTCTCTGTGCAGTTAATTGTGCAATCCAACTGTGCTGGAGAATAAAAAGCTTAAAAGGATAAATATTTATTGCTCAGAGGGAGATTGGAGTCGGAGACGTTTCGTATTGTGGGGACATCATGGAGACAATTAGCTAATGAGGAAAAAATCCTCATATCACATCTACTGTATATGTCAGAAAGTAGCTTGTGCCAAGATATGTGCTTCTTTCTCCAAAACATACAACAGCTTGTATGATATGTCAGCGTTATCAGTAAAAGCCCCCGCAGTGTAAGCAACAAAACATTTTATGCAGAAAATCATTGTGAATGATTAGCTGTAAATGTGATCTTGTTCTTCTTTCAATTGCAAACTAGTTGTGACTGAATTAACAACAGCACCTGTGCTGGTTGCATCCAGGTAGTGCAGTCTATTTTACCTCAATTGTTTCAAGACACAATTACGAATCAATCAATTCCATGTTTACATCACCATAAAAGTCTGAACTCCATGTTTACTGGGCACCATTTCCCAGGGGCACTATCAGAGGGAGAAAAGTGATTAAGATTCTAAAAGCCCCTGACGGACAGGGGTACAAGAAAATTGCAGGCTATTTTCAGTTTGCTGCATGAAGTGGTGGGACCCAAAGTGATACTTTATTTCACCGGCTCCAAGTCCCTGTCAGCTTTCTCAATGAGTGGCAGGATGTCCTAACACCAGTAACCTGTCTGCCAACAGTTGATAATTTCTTACCAGCAGCTAAGCACTTTTAATTGTTTATGAGGCCCCCTTGTCAGACTCCAGCAGGTGGGGAGACTGGTCTCACACTGTGATTATTGATTATCATGTCCAAATATCCATGTGGATATTAAAGCAAGCTACTGGGATACAAATTAGCAAGCGATCACAGGTGTACATCGAGGGAGAGACCACAGGGGGTCTCCTACCATTATTCTTGAAGGATGTTAATGTAGACAGAATAATACTAAGTAATAATAATAAGTTATGTACAAATGTATTGCATTTATTCCATTTTAGCACATTGGCTTGTATGTCTTCAGTATGACATTCGGATGTTACTCAATGGGCAGGATTGATTCCAGAACAATCAAAGCAACCAGTACTGCACCAAAACAATAAACACCCTGGCGTGTCTTTTAACTGTCCTTTCGCTTTTCCATTTGGTTTTGTGGCTGAATGAAGTGGAGGAAATGTTCCACGGCGCTCTGTTTAGGTGCCTGCTGTTCCTTTCAATTTGAAGCAGTCTATTAGCCCAGCAAGCAGAACACTCCATTAGTTGTTTGGAACCCTGTTTGCGCTATTGTCTCACTCCATTTCCTCCTTTGCTTGCCACTCTTGCCTAAAGCATTTATGGCTTTAATCAGGAGAAACCTTTCTGCCCTTCAGACATTTATCTTCGGCCACAGCAATAGCAGGACCATAAGATTGATGGTGTCTGATAGGCGATGGAGGGGGTCCAGTAGTCATTGATCAGTGTGGTGGAAGATAAACCAGTTACGTGTACAAGACTTAAATACCATGGAAAAACATAGTCATCGGTTCAGTTCGGAACAAAATATATGAGTGAAGCATGAGTTAAGATTGTGTTTTCTGTCTGAAGAATATTACTTGGAGGAAAAAGCAATTTATGGTGTTTTGTATAACTTGAGCAGGAATATGTACAGTGGCTTTGTAAAATCACATTATCCAATTCATAATTCCGTTCACATTTTCAACCAAAAGCTTCGGAGTTGCTGTCATCAGCATACTTGTGAGTTTTCACGAGTTCTTCCAAAAGAACGACCAACCTCAATCAGGAGGTAAGCAAACTCTCATTCAAAGTAGCAAGACTACAGCATCATATACTTTGTCAAAGTTACAAAGTACAGTGGAACCTCGACAGAAAAGACTGTCAGTACTGAAGAATGTGTCAAAAATAGTTTCCATTTGTCACTAAAATGGCGTTGACAAAGTCAGTTACTTTGGCCACTGTTGTTTACTGGTAAAGTGGCACAAAGCAGGCAGAGAATGAGACTTGTATTTCTTGATCACAGATATACAATACTACTAGATCCAATTGCAAAGCATGTACCTCCCGTGCCTACGTGGCGGCCATGTTGAATGTGGGGCATTGACGTGGCGGCCATGTGACGATGGTTATACTGTATCTATTATCTATTATACATAGAGCAGAGAGAGACTGCCATGGCTACGGCGTTACCTCTGACAAACACAAAACACAAATCTCTGGAGTATGGAACATGGTATTTTTGGTACAGTAACAGTTTTATTGTCAAGCCGTTTGCATTTGGCAACAAATTTGGAACTAGGAAGCACACTAATTCCTCCCGGCTCATGAAAGTGACGCGTCTATGATGAGTACTGTTACGTCAACAATGTCACCATGACCAAGCACACCGACATGGTAAGTTTGGATAAAATGTGAAACTTTCAAACATTTTCAAGCTTTTTTTTATATTTAGTTGCAATAATTTTGTACTGCACTGGGCGTTTTAGGCCACGAAAAAAACCCCATAAAACAATTATTTTGTTCTGTACAGTAATATGGGAGCGGCACGGTGTACGACTGGTTTACAGATCTGCCTCACAGTTCTGAGGACTGGGGTTCAAATCCTGGCCCCACCTGTGCGGAGTTTGCATGTTCTCCCCGTGCCTGCGTGGGTTTTCTTCGGGTACTCCGGTTTCCTCCTACATCCCAAAAACATGCGTGGTAGGTCGATTGAAGACTCTAAATTGCCCCTAGGTGTGAATGTGAGTGTGAATGGTTGTTTGTTTATATGTGCTCTGCGATTGGCTGGCGACCAGTTCAGGGTGTACCCCGCCTCTCGCCCGAAGATAGCTGGGATATGCTCCGGCATGCCCACGACCCTAGTGAGGATAAGCGGAACAGAAAATGGATGGCTGGATGGATGGATGGATGGATGGATGGACAGTAATATGGGTGCATATGGCCTCAAAAAAGTGCTTCAATGTAATGGACATTCAGCTATATTGGACAACCCCCCGTCCCTATTAGTCCATTCTATCGAGGTTCCACTGTACATTGTTTAATCATGCATGTTATACTTAACCTCCTGCACTTGTATGATGATGCAGAATGACGTGTTACTTTAAAATGCCTGTACAGTTAATAACGTTTTGATGATAGCCACAGTTTTTCCCTGGAACAGATTATTTCTTTTTCTAAGATAACATTTGAATGATGTCTGCTGCACACTAAATCATTCTGTCAATGTTTATTTCCAAATATTATACCATTGCTTCTAAATGTTCTTCCAACCATCCATCCATCCATCCATTTTCTGAGCCGCTTCTCCTCACTAGGGTCGCGGGCGTGCTGGAGCCTATCCCAGCTGTCATCGGGCAGGAGGCGGGGTACACCCTGAACTGGTTGCCAGCCAATCGCAGGGCACATTCTTCCAACCACTCTTTGTCAATTAACAAAGGCATGTTATGGCTGTCCATAATATTTACCATTTGTTGTACAGTTGTTATACTGTATGTTATACTGTTATTAATCATTGATTTGAAAGGTGTACCTCACACATTTGACATTAGGGAAGTGTGAAGTAGTCAATTTGCTGGTACAGTCCCACTCTTTTGCAGAGCAAGGTATTTGATAGATGGATGGTTTAATCATCTAACCACAATGCCAGCAATTTGGCCTTTCATACCACAGCATAAACCTTGTTAACTGGCTGTCATTGATTAATTACAAGACTCAATTATCCATCCATCCATTTTCTTTTACCGTTTATCCTCAGTAGGGTCGCGAGCATGCCGGAGCCTATCCCAGCTATCTTCGAGCGAGAAGCGGGGTACACCCTGAACTGGTCGCCAGCCAACCGCAGGGCACATATAAACAAACAACCAATCGAACTCACATTCACACCTAAGGGCAATTTAGAGTCTTCAATCAACCTACTATGCATGTTTTTGGGATGTGGGGGGAACCCGGAGAAAACCCACGCATGCACGGGGAGAACATTCGAAATCTACACAGGCGGGGCCGGGACCTGAACCCCGGTCCTCAGAACTGTGAGGCAGACGTGCTAACCAGTCGTCCACTGTGCCGCCAAGACTCAATTATTAAGTATGTAATGCCAATAATTGCAGTACTCCCCTTGGTTTTACATACTCAGGAGTTCGGTGCTCTTCTGTCGGCCAAGGGGTCGAGAATGAGGAGTTTGTTTGTGTAGGAGATAAAACTAATTTATTCGGAAGCTCAGAGACTGGTCATATGCTGTATCCATTTTCCCTCTTTCCTGCAAAGTGCTTCAGAACAGATGGTGCCAACACATTTGGATTTTCCAACTCGTTAGACATGACGGGTTGATGAAATGGAGTCTTAACGCTATACTGCCCATGCAGATGTGTAGCTGTGCATTTTTTAAAATGTAGCCACACAGTAATGGCTTTATAGCCCCCAGCCTTTAAGTATACACCCTAGCGATGTTGCATATGATATCTTACGTGACCTTTTTACTGAGAGAAGTCTCATTTTCTCAAGTATGAGGGAGGCATCTGTGCGTAGTCATGAAATGTAAATGTTTAAATTAATTTGATCTTTGATTAAATGCTCCATTAAGTGCCTTTTTACACAAAATGTTTCTAATGGAAAGTTGATCAAATGTGTGTGTCACTTTGGCTGTTTGTTTTTATGACAAACTCATTCTGGAACAGGAAACCATGTCTCAAAGGAAGTTTTGGAAAACGATATCATTTTCCTGAAAACAGTAGTCTGGAAAAACAGGGACATGCACATGTGGTACATTTTCAGGTCATGAGTGAGTACCTTATAGCACAGGTAAGAAGTAAGTCTCAAGTCTTGAGTCAAGTCCCAAGTTGAGACACGCAAGTCCCGAGCCAAGTCCTACACTTTGAGTTTCGAGTATTTTTGAGTCATTTTACCAGCAAAATAAAAAAAAAAAATAATAATAATAATAATAATATAATAGAATTTCCATCCCGCAGTGCTGGAATTAGTAATCGAGTATTAATTAATTAATAATAATTCATTAATAATTATATCGGAATAATCAAGTATAAGGATAAAATATATCTTTTTTTCTGATAAAGAGCAATTATGAATACACAAGAGAAAATGAGACATTTCACTTAATAATGAATGACCAATTGGGTTCCTCTTTAGATGATCAAGTATTTTTCTGAAATTCACATTATGCATATTGCAGGAAATTACATTTTGTTGTTTACAAACATTTTCAATGAAGCAATTTCAAACACAAATATAAATACTGTTGATTTCAGTTTAAATTTGGCATTTCTTGTATCAAAAACATAAGGCATTAATAATAATAATAATTAAAAAAAACAGAAATACAACGTTTGTCATTTTGTTATAAAGGCACAATTTTAATCCAACTCTGGTGTCTCAGTCAGAACACGAGGGGGCACTATGTAAAAATATTACATCAAAAAGAGGCGAAGAAGAAAATGACTTGAAAAAGAATGTAATTTCATTGTCGAAAAGATGCTCGCTGTGTGCTGATCGATCGGTAATTAAAGGGAATAAAAAAAGAAATACAAGACTGATTCTTGAGAGCAGTACACTGGCTAAAGCAGACTGTAATGAACAGGAAGCCCAGATAGCGCACGGCCGGCCCGCCGTATAACTTTTTGTGTGATCGCTCACAAAGCTAGCTGCTAATGCTAACGAAAACAAGCATACGTCAGTGACGTAAAGCAAATTATTATGACCCACAGCATTATATTGATATTTTTTTCTGTAGTAATCAAAAAGTGAAACATAAAGCTATAGAAAGAGAAAGCTACTAAGTTTTGGTTTCCCAGTTCTTTTGGTCAAAGTGGCAAGTCTTTTCAAGTCAATGGGTTCAAGTCCAATTGAAGTCATGACTCATTGGTGTTCAAGTCCAAGTCGA
Source organism: Phyllopteryx taeniolatus (assembly GCF_024500385.1). Taxonomy (NCBI): domain Eukaryota; kingdom Metazoa; phylum Chordata; class Actinopteri; order Syngnathiformes; family Syngnathidae; genus Phyllopteryx; species Phyllopteryx taeniolatus. Next base: position 5,376,677 of record NC_084509.1, on the reverse strand, counting down.
ATTCCAAGTCTTATAACATAATGTCAAGTTGAGTCTAAAGTCATCAAATTCATGAGTCCAGTCTGACTCGAGTCCAAGTCATGTGACTCGAGTCTACACCTCTACCCTATAGTGAAAATAAAAATTGTAGTAATTACTTTGTGTAATGATTCTTTATCAAAGTAGACGTTTAGTGTACAGTGGATTCACATTAAGTTATGCAGTGTGCATGTTAAATATATATCACATATACAGTACTCCAACTAAGAATATTAAAAATACGTTTTTCACCAGAAGGACCAGTAGTTGCTGTCCATTCCCAGTGACTCTTTACTAGATGTGTAAATCTTTCTTAATTTGACAAATGTAATATCCCATAACCACCTTGAAATTGAAAGGTTTTTTTTTTAATCTTTAAGCATGGCTGAATATTTCATTTCTGTGGCAAAAACATAACTGCATATCTGTCAAGTTTCAGTAGAAATTGCAATTTTCTTGTAGTATTTAGAAATAGTCCATTTAAAAATAATACAGTGTTTGTAAACCTTGAGATTGTAATGCAAGATCCATCCATCCATCCATTTTCTGAGCCGCTTCTCCTCACTAGGGTCGCGGGCATGCTGGATCCTATCCCAGCTGTCATCAGGCAGGAGGCAGGGTACACCCTGAACTGGTTGCCAGCCAATCGCAGGGCACATACAAACAAACAACCATTCGCACTCACATTCACACATACGGGCAATTTAGAGTCTCCAATTAATGCATGTTTTTGGGATGTGGGAGGAAACCGGAGTGCCCGGAGAAAACCCACGCAGGCACGGGGAGAACATGCAAACTCCACACAGGCGGGGCCAGGGATTGAACCCGGGTCCTCAGAACTGTGAGGCTGACGCTCTAACCAGTCGCCACCGTGCCGCCTTTTTCTTAAAATCATCCATCCATCCATTTTCTGAGCCGCTTCTCCTCACTAGGGTCGCGGGCGTGCTGGAGCCTATCCCAGCTGTCATCAGGCAGGAGGCGGGGTACACCCTGAACTGGTTGCCAGCCAATCGCAGGGCACATAGGAACAAACAACCATTCGCACTCACAGTCATGCCTACGGGCAATTTAGAGTCTCCAATTCATGCATGTTTTTGGGATGTGGGAGGAAACCGGAGTACCCGGAGAAAACCCACGCAGGCACGGGGAGAACATCTGGTCAATTATGGAGCTAGTCATATTCATCAGACTGGCAAGAGCTCAGGACTGCATACAACATGCTTGTCAGTGTTTGACCTTTGACATTTAAACAGTCACACTTCGTATGAGTCTTTTGCTAGTCAATGTAGCGGGATTGGGATTGGTAAGAATTGTGCTTAATTTAGAAGGAAACGATGAGTTGGAAGCGGTGCCTGCATCACTTCCGAGTTATCGTAATTTTAAATTACAGCGTTATAAATCAAAATATTTTATATACATGAGGGGCACCACGTCATATTTTTACAAGTTTAACTTGAGGCAAAATGACGACAAACCTTTATAATCAGTCTCTTATCGAAACCTTGAGTTCTAGACTTTCTAGAGGTTTTGTTATGAACCCAAACACACACATAATCAATGCAAGTGGTGAATTTTATAGAAAATGTAATAATAAAAATAGGTTTCTACAGGATAAAACACAGACAAACACAAAACAAACAAGGTACAGACGAACATTGGCGAAGGAAGGGATTTGTGACGTGAGATGAGCAGAATGGGGGTGTAGTGGATGCGTATAGCTGAGGACTCCTGGTCTCATTAATATAAACCCAAATATACACTAATCCGTACTTTTAGTAGACCGCAATGTTGGACTTATGTGTCTGGAACACGTTTGATGCAGGCAAGTCAGGCTCCCGAGTGTTCGCCCGGTCCGGTCCGCACCGGGAACAGGTGGATTCGACAGAAGGGAGGAAAAAAGGGAGGAGAAGCAGGAGGCCAACGAGTTCTCAGGGAGGACGTCTCTCGGGTGTCTCTGTTTGCCAGACGTTCGGAGGCGGACGCAACACGCCTGCCTCCGTTCCGTCAGACTGAGTTCGGGCACCCAAGCAGGTTGGCTCGGAGCGCTTGCAGGAAGCTCCAGCTGGGGATCATCCAATGTGTCCTTGCCACCTCGGGTGAGGTGGGCATCCTGGCCCGGGTTAAAAAGGGGGGGGGGGACGTTAACCCCCTCCACACGCCTTTTTTTCTACCACCTTCGCGAACACCGAGGGGCTGGACTGCCTTTTGGCGTTATTTTTCCATTTTGGGATTATTTTGTGGTTTAAAACCAGTGGAATAAAATATTAATTATTGGATTTAAGATAACGAGACCATTTCCTCACCCTGCATTGGTCCACGCTCATCCTCTTTCATACCTGTAATGAATGCTTCAAATGTTATGTGGTGTGGAGAACATTACTATTTTTATGTGACATTTGTGGTGTGGGGTGAAACATTTCATCTGGTTAAGTTAACAACATATTCGATGTTACACATTCAAGTTTGCAGCAAAACAGTCACTAGTGGCGGTCACGTAAAGTTCTTAAAATATTAACTCCCAGTCGAGTCACAGACTGTCTTATGAACCCATGTCTGTAGTGTCGTTCAGTCGCCCGTGGGTGTCGCTGTTGCCTGTTCCAACTCCCAAGTGGCGGTAGTCAACAGGTTGGAGGCGCCTTTGTGGGTGCAATCCTTCGACTGGCGGGGAGTTAATTAATTTAGTATCCGGGGGCGAACTCGGCATCCTTGGGTCTCCGCTTTGAAGTGCCAGGCAGCCGTGATTCACTTAGCGTCGGCATGGCAAAGCAAATGTCTGTGTCTGGTTTTTTGATAGTTTATGGCGTTGATTCATTTAGAGTCTGCGTGTGACTCTGCGTCTCGACGGGGAGCGGCGGTAGTGAGAGGCTGGGGTGCCGGGTGGCATCTTTTGCGTGGCATGTCCGCTAAATCACAGAAAAAGAAGTGTAATGTTGTACTATTTTTGGAAACTGCTGTACTCCTATGTTTTATCCATCCATCCATCCATCCATTTTCTGAGCCGCTTCTCCTCACTAGGGTCGTGGGCGTGCTGGAGCCTATCCCAGCTGTCATCGGGCAGGAGGCGGGGTACACCCTGAACTGGTTGCCAGCCAATCGCAGGGCACATACAAACAAACAACCATTCGCACTCACATTCACACCTACAGGCAATTTAGAGTCTCCAATTAATGCATGTTTTTGGGATGTGGGAGGAGACCGGAGTGCCCGGAGAAAACCCACGCAGGCACGGGGAGAACATGCAAACTCCATAGGGGCGGGACCGGGGATTGAACCCGTGTCCTCAGAACTGTGAGGCTGATGCTCTAACCAGTCGTCCACCGTGCCGCCCTATGTTTTATCCCTCTCTCAAAAATGTTTATTTAACAAAAAGACATCACATTTCCTCTCAGCTACAGACATCATTTTTATTTTGTAGTCATTTTTAAGAGGGGAATCCAGGGTGTTAACGTTTGGCTTGATTTATTGTCCACATCCCAAATATGGTGTGTATGAGGAAGTACTGTAGCACTCTGCACAATCAAGCTCTTAAAATAATTTGTTGGCATGATGACACGACTTTCTAGATGGATACAAGCTTAAAAATAAACTGTTTGGGTAGTTATCTCATAGCGGGAGTATGATGTGTTACCTTCTGAAATTAAGACAAATGAAAGATATAGAATAAATCTCAATGAAATGAAATTGTCTGGTTACCCACCATCTGACAACATTTTTCCAGATGTGAGAAATACACATGCTGGTTACACTTTTGACCTTATCCTCTCAGTTGCACGTTTGACATTGAACCGTGTCGAAGACGCCGACTCCTCGCTGGCCCCTTTTGCTAATGAGGCAATTAAGTCTATCCCGCTTTGGTTCAGTAAAAGGCTGAAAGAGCAAGGCAAGTCATCTGCTGTCTCAGCAAACAGCAAGCATCTTAACCATGCTGCAGCCGGAATACAGAAGAAGACCCCCCCACACCCCCCACCCCGCCCCTTATGGTGCCCCTGTGGTTGTGCTTCTCCCTGGTCAGTCTGATCCTTGGCAGCTGGCGATCACAGGCAGAATTTGAGCATATTTACACCATGTGTACTCAGTCACTACCAAAAAGAATGGAAGAAAAGCATGGAAGTAATAGGGCGATTTGTGGGCATCATGATGTTGCAGCAATGCAGTAGAAATAATGGAAATGGAAATAATCAGTTCTAGGATCAAACTGATTACCCATGTAAAGTCTTAATTAACCCTTGAGGACATAAATTCATCCAAATAGAGAAATAATCACTAGTAAAATATGTATGGTACAGTAAATAATGTAATGCAAAACTATATATATGTAATTTATCAGTATATAGTATATTTTATATAGTTTGTGGAGTATATCAGTTTAGTTCGTCATATTCCAATGACTTAAGGTGCATTCAGCATTTGAGGTTGTAATGTATTATCTTAAAATTTAGAGGAATTTGCCTTTGAGTCACTGATGTTGTAGTGGTACATGTGCCTGATATCCATGCAGGTTGCATGGGTTCACCTCCTACCTAATTAATGTGAGTCTGAATGTCTGTCTTTATGTATTCTGTGATTGACTAGTGACCAAACCCGGGTGTAGTTTGCCTTTTGGCCGAAGTTGGCCGAGATTGGATCCATATCCCTTAACCCTTAATTCCTAGCACAGTAAATGTAATAATGAGTATGCAGATGGTAGGAAGGAGTATCCATGCAAGCAGCCTAGACAGATATCCATCCATCCATCCATTTTCTGAGCCGCTTCTCCTCACTCGGTTTGCGGGAGTGCTGGAGCCTATCCCATCTATCATTGGGCAGGAGGCGGGGTACACCCTGAACTGGTTGCCAGCCAATCGCAGGGCACATAGAAATAAACAACCATTCGCACTCACAGTCACACCTAGGGTAATTTATAGTCTTCAATTAACCTCGCATGCATGTTTTTGGGATGTGGGAGGAAACCGGAGTGCCCGGAGAAAACCCACGCAGGCACGGGGAGAACATCCAAACACCACACAGGCGGGGCTGGGGATTGAACCCCGGTCATCAGAACTGTGAGGCAATTGCTCTAACCAGTCACCCACTGTGCCGCCAACATGCAAACTCCACACAGGCGGGCCAGGATTTGAACCCCGGTCCCCAGAACTGAGGCAGAACAGGCAGATGTGCTAACCAGTCATCCACCGTGCCAGCTTGTTTATTTTATGATATAAGTTATTCATGGTGCTAAAAGATCTTTTGCTGGTTGACAGACTGAGAGGATGTGAGGCTGCTGAAGGCCAGCTATCAAGTCAGCGTACGCTGCAGCTTGAGAGTGATGTGATCCTAGTCATACAAGAGGGAAAACAAATTTTTTCTACATCGTTTCTTCGTAATCATCTTTGTTTCTGTTAGTCTGTGTTCATATTATATCAGCAGGGATTGAGTAGAATTACTGCAAAAAGTTACACAATAAAATTACATCATTATGCATGTTGTTTCCTTTTTAGCCAATAAACAGCTATCATGGTGCACAAAAGAAAGTAACATTAAGTCCTGCATTAATGTGTTTAAGGGATGCACAATTCTAACGAGCGATAACGGAAGGCTTATGGCTGCTCAGAAGGGATTAGGGGACATCGTTGTCTGTCTTAAAGCTCAGGCTTAGTCATCATACTTTCCTCCCCTTCACATCCTCATGCTTTCATCTGTCCTCCCTGGTAATGTATCAGCAGTGTTTCCTGACACGCGGCATGAAAAAGAACGTCTCACTCGACAGGCAATGAAGGTGGACGCTCATTAGCTGAGGAAAGGTGTACTAAACTGGAAAGAGGCGATGTCTGGACAGAAATCGATGCCCGTCTCCTGAAACCTGAGGCTACAGTATGTGGCTGCCATAATTAATGTTTCATACACTTTTGTAGAGTATTTTTGTAGAGTACTGTTTTACCACAGCCCAGTTTAAAATATTTGACTTTGCCAGTTACCACATGAGCAGATCAATACGAGGGGATTATATTTGCTCTTTGTGTAGATGTTTCTGAAGAGGCAGAATGACAGAGCTGACGGTTTTCAGTTACAGGACACAAAAGATGCACAGTGAGGCAAGGACGCCGGAAAAAGTGCACATGTAGCAAAAAGAGCTGCACTGACAGTTGAGCCTGTTTGTCCGCTACTAGCTGAAATGACCCCAGACACGACATGTCAGGTTACAAGCTTTTTTTTTTTTTTTTTTGTAAAATTTACCTGAATGAGATGTAATCATCACGCATATTAAGCCACCTTCTATTAATTCCTCCCTCAGTTGAGTCTTTTATATGTATAATGAAATAGATTTTCCCATAGAAATTTGTTTACATAAATGTATTCAGGCAACAATTTAAGTAATACTCTTATCTGCCAAATAAATTAACCACTGTACAATAATAATTAGATGTATAAAAAAATACAAATGTGTACTCACACTTTGATGAGGCACAGTAAATGTAATAATGAGTATGCAGAGGGTAGGAAGGAGTATCCATGCAAGCAGCCTAGACAGATATCCATCCATCCATCCATTTTCTGAGCCGCTTCCCCTCACTAGGGTCGCGGGCGTGCTGGAGCCTATCCCAGCTATCACCGGGCAGGAGGCGGGGTACACCCTGAACTGGTTGCCAGCCAATCGCAGGGCACATACAAACAAACAACCAGTCGCATTCACATTCACGCCTACGGGCAATTTAGAGTTGTCAATTAACCTACCCTGCATGTTTTTGGGATGTGGGAGGAAACCGGAGTGCCCGGAGAAAACCCACGCAGGCACGGGGAGAACATGCAAACTCCAAACAGGTGGGGCCGGGGATTGAACCCCGGTCGTCAGAACTGTTAGGCAGACCCTCTAACCAGTCGTCCACCGTGCCTAGACAGATACCACATGGTTAATCAGCCTATTCTGCACTGCTTTAACCACGAAAAAGCAATGCTAGTGGGGCAGATGGCAAGCATCCAGTGTTTGGGGCTAGATGCATCAGGAGGGCTAGCGGTAAGTAATGTCCAGTCCAGTAATATAAAAAATAAGCTAACGTAAGTCAGCTCACCTTTTTATTTTTATTTTCCACTAATGGTTGACTTGACAGCCGTATTGTGCTGAGCAGCCAGGACAGAGTCATACGCTTTCCTACGTCACACTAATTTCAATTTCCGGTTCTATGTTGCTCTTTATCCATCCATCCATTTTCCAAGCCGCTTATCCTCACAAGAGTTGTGGGAGTGCTGGAGCCTATCCCAGCTATCTTCGGTCAGGAGACAGGGTACACCCTGAACTGGTTGCCAGCCAATCGCAGGGCACATATAAACAAACAACCATTCGCACTCACATTCACACCTATGCGCAATTTAGAGTCTTCAATCAACCTACCATGCATGTTTTTTGGGATGTGGGAGGAAACTGGAGTACCCAGAGAAAACCCACGCAGGCATTGGGAGAACATGCAAACTCCACACAGGTGGGGCCGGGGATTGAATCCCGGTCCTCAGAACAGTGAGGCAGACGCTCTAACCAGTCGGTCACCATGCCGCCGGTGCTCTTTATATTTCTCATTTTTACCATCGCAGCAACCCTTCTGTGGTGGCCCCACAAAAAAATAAAAATACAAATAAAAACAGGTTAGTCCTTAATTTGTCACAGCCACACTTATGTCTAAAATTAGAGATACTGACATCTCGGGAAATTTGCTGATGTCTTATGTGATACTTTCATGCATTTTTATCTTTCTCCTGATTATTTTGGCCAAATTTTGCATTTTACAATCCTGAAGCCATTTTGAATTTGGAGGTTCACCTCTAACAGAAAAAGTGTGCACAACAGCAGATGCTCTTTTTGTTACGCTGCAATCATATATTACAGTCTATACCATGTACAGATGACATGATTAACCTTTGTCTTCATGTGGAAAAAGTTGCTGACCTTTACTCCAATTGTAATGATAGATTCCATAACCACTAAAGTGACATCAGTAGTGCTTTCATTAAAAGTTATTTTGACTGCGCCCTTATCAATAACTCAGTCAATCAGGGTTTGGGCGTAATTCCCACTGAACATTATTAATTTTACCAAGAGATTGTGGACAATTACTTGTGAATGACGAATCTGTGGAAACAGGAGAATGCCCTTTTCTGATCCCAGTGAAATATCCAGAAAGACATGGTTGGACAAGTTCGGTATCATGAACGACTGAGGGGTCTATTTTCGTAGACAGCGCGTCTGCTGCGACACCCAAAAATTGGCATATCCTGATTTCCATGCAAGCGCATGTGTGTTTGCGCATCCACGATTCAGTGGCAGAAAGTCGGTCTAAATTTATGTCTGCTGGGACCTCCTCCGGCGCAGTAGGTAGACTGACACTGGTCTAACGCAATTTTGGTGAATTTGTTTGGGGCGCAGGCAGACAGATACGCAAGCTCCGCGGATATGTGTGGTAAATTTCAGATGTATTCCATTCATAAATATGTGAACAGCGGGCATCAAACCCTCTGAATCATTGTAGAAATCAATTCATTGAACCCATTATTATTGTTATTATCATCATCATCATCATCATCATTATTATATTTTTAAAATCATCCCACAGCTATGTGAGGGGGCACACGAACGATCGAGGATGGGGATAGATACATGATAATAATATGATATATGAATATGATAATGATAATTAAATCATCAGCGTTTATCACCAGCTCATTCTGTATTACATTGTCAGTTTGCCACACTGTCTAAGAGAAGTGACAATGCAGATATCGCTGTTATTGGAAGAAGAGGAGCCCGTTTGATTGGACATGACTGATATTGGTTGTGGTCATGCCCACAGCGGCGCAGACCTCTCTTTTTTAAGTACACCGGCTTGCGTTCATCTCTGAACCCGGACTAACCTGCTTCCATGCAGATTTACGCCACCCACTGCACCAGATTTTTCGCTGGTCACGAAAATAGTGCCTTGACTCTCAAGTCATCCCACTTTTTCACTTGCTTCATTTGTTCTACACATCATATCTGGTCACTGTTTGGGGACATGTTGCTGAAACATAATAGGGGTATGAATAATGTTCCAGTGGCCCCACCTGCATGGTCATTCATCCTAATATTGTGACTCCCAGTCTTGGCTTGAGTACAAGTAATCATAGCAATGTACAGCTGTGTATTGTGCTGCAGGAAAAACAACGACAAGTGCAAAAGCTGAGTTCATCAATCTCACTGGTCCAATATCAACCCCCCCCCCCCCTCCCCCTCCTCCCAATTCGGCTTTTACATGACACCCGCCCCCTTATCATGAGGGAATATGCCCTTACTCTTCGTGTCCTCCACCTCCCAATCCCCTTGCTCTCTGATGAGACGTGAGGTCTAAGCAGGCAGGGTGTGTATACTGTAGCTCTGCCCCTCAGGGTCATGATGGATGGCCACTCAGCTGTATGTGCTTTACTCACCAGAGACCGGACGTATTTCTCCTTCACTGCCCACGTAGGCCTGTGTCTGCATGAGGAAAGTCAAGAGTGAACTTTTTGGAGTGCTCAGCAGGGCCAGTGGAGGAGCATTTGATTAGATGTAATGGAATTACAGTAATCTGATTTCACCCAAAAAGAGGACATCTGTAATCTTTTACAGATATTGTAAATATGCTGTAATCAGATCTCAGATGCTTAAGAGTTTCAGTTTAATTTATTACATTACTTTGTCAATTTGGCATTCAGATGATTGAAGTTGCAAAATCACTGATTAAAATTAAAATGAGCCATATTTTTGACAGAAGTGTGGAAACACGCCTGGTGTTATGATCAATGGTGTGCTGGTTAGTGGGGAAAGTCATCGATGTATGGAGCGTTAGCAGTGGGATGACCAAAGGGGTTTTTTTTTTTTCAAAGTCTGCTGCTCTGTCATGGAAGGAATAAACGCTACAGGGTGCTCTGCATGGAAGCACTCTCGTGCTTTTGGGTCACAGAAATAAGTGGGGATAGAGGTTCTGTCATTGATCTTGTAACATTAGCCGGAGCTGCAGTCATAATGAAGCCAGGACTGTATGCTTTTTGAGTGAGTGTGTGGGGAAATTAAAAAGAATAATAATAGGCATGCAAATATCTGCATCTGGAGTGCTTATGCCAGTGATTAATTAGAGCACACGAAGACAGCAATAAATCACTCAAAGCCTGTGTGAGCATACCTGCGTTGGTTTATCCCCACACGGCCCCGGATGAGAACATCCTTGTGTATGTGTGTAGTCTCTGCATACGTGCATCCCCAAACGCTAATAGGAGGATATTGAAGAACAGGCTTCGTCATTGTCATTGTGAATCTTTTTATGCATACGGAGGAACTCTGTTTTTTCCATCACCTTTATTAACTGTACTGCACTGGTAATGTAGAGTTGCATGCTTCTTCTGCCTTTGGATAAGGAAGGGTATTTGGTGTAAAAACTGTGCCAAACAAAACATGCAAGTGACTCGCTGTGGCAAACCCTGACAGGCAGAAGAGGAAGTCTCTTCTTCTTCTTCTTCTTCTTCTTCTTCTTCTTTATTAAATCTACTGGCTTTGTCTACTTATTGTATGTCTTGAGAAGAATTCAATTGTACTGCAGTGTAAAAAAGAAAATCAAACCACCGCCATGTATGTCATCGTCCCTTCTCACAAGACTTGTATGTTCTTGTTATCAAATTTAAGGTAGAGTGTTTTATAGGTTTTACATTTTGAAAATTGGTTGACCAGCCTCCTGAAAAGGCTTGAACATTGGAGGTCCCACAGCATAACTCAGCGATAGTTTATGTGTGCATGTGTGTGTGTGTGTATACAATGATGAGGCAGGAGAGGCTGCTTGGCGACTCATCTATCATCCTCCCCAATGGCCCACAGCACCCTCCAAACAGCTCTGTCATGGTGACATTGGGATCATTTGGGGGGGGGGGGGGGGGGGGGGGGGGGAATGTGTATCCACACCCAAAAGCTTTTTCTGCTGCACGTCACCTGCCGCCTTCAGTCTCCAGTAACAATCCTCACCATCATCTTTACACGCCCTCTCCATGGGGACAGATTCCTAATCACATCCAGTGCTTTTCTCTAGGGTCCTTGTTTGTCCACAGTCATTTAGTGAAGCTGCTTCAGGTGGGCTTTGACCTTCTCTAACCTTTTCGCAACCCAGCAACCCCCTGCCCCTTGCACTGAAAATAGAAGCTTGGGAGAGAAGCAGATGTTTAAGAGAAGGGTACAGATGGGAGCCCTTTACAATCATCTTGTGGTCGCCAAATCTGTATCCTTATCTTGCTGGTAACCAACTGGGCGAGTCAGCATTGTGCAGTAGTGGACTAATTAATCTGTTTACATTGCTCTCCCAAGAAAGTTAACCCATTGCCACTGAGCCTCTGCTGCTGCTGAGGGTCAATGAGGCGTGTGTGTGTGTGTGTGCTCGTGTTTTTGTGTGAGACGTTTTCAACACCCTTTTTAACTATGACTATACAGGATTGCATCCAGCCAGAAGTGAAAGGTGGCATGGCCGAGTAGAAATGCAGAGTAATACATTTTCAATCATACAGGAGCAACGAAAATGAATGAGAGGAGGAAGTGCAGTCGACAGTAAGAAAATTGCGAATGTTGATTTGTTTGTGCTGCCATCGCAACTAACAGTGCAGCTTTCTCCCTCATTTTGAGTTTGAGAGGCAGCATTTGAGGTACATTTAACTTTTAGATGCATCAATGGCCACATACAGTGTAGTTGTGCCTTGCACTATATGGACATAAACCCTGACATCAGCTCATTGCACCTCATTACAGAAGAAAATAGTGGTTTCTACTTTGCAGCTAAAACAGCTTCCACTCAACTTTTAGTCTCCCCAAATTAAAGTGGGAACCCAAAATGGGTTGTAGGTCAATTTCTAAACATTTGTATATTGGATAACCAATTGTCAGAGTAGTAACTAAGGCATCTAGCCTAAACCTGATTGATTTACTAATTGATGAACAGGTGTGTCCCGAGACGGTTGCCCACTTGCTCTACTTGCCTTGTTTGGTGCAGTTGGTTTTCCACTTAAAAGTAGTATCACGTGAAACAGGATTTAAAAAAAAAAAAAAAACATCAGAAAAATTACACACAAACAACAAAAATGGATGAGGACAAGTGTTTCCTGTATTTATTTCTCAGAATGTGGCAACAGTATTCACCACAATCAGGATATACATTTTATTCTGGGGACTACTGAGGGCCACAGCAGCAATTGGAGACTGTGAAGTGCAATTCTGCAGTGTCCAGCGATAAGACACAGCAGCAAGCTAACAACATTAGCTTGCATGTTATTTATGTAATTTCTTGACAGCCTCAAATGTTAAAATTTTGAGTTAATGATGCATCTTCTCGGCCAATGAGCTGCCAGCAGCACTTGATCAGTCCATATAGAGTTGAGTCAAGATGAGCAGAGTAGGTACAGTGCAGTTGAAAAGGGTTAAGGTCACACTCATAGATACACCTATCACATAGGCACAGACAGTTGGAGCTGATGTGCACATAAACAGATGAAAATGATGCTCAAGTAACCATTCCTGTTATGTAACTGCAGTCACCATGTTTTAATGTCATTCCTCTGAAAGTGACACTTTTGTCTCCAGGGGTAAGGACAGAGGAAACGATACAACAACAAAAATAGAAAAATAAGGTTGGATTAGACAGGGAGTGGAATATGTGAAGCAATGTGTGCATTTTAGCGCAGGGGTGTCAAACTCATTTTTGTCGCGGGCGACATTGTAGTTACGGTTTCCCTCAGAGAGCCTTTATGACTGTGAAATCTTTAATCACCTCATAATTCTTTTTTTTTTTTTTTTTTTGGTCCTGTTCGGCTGTAACAGCGTAATAGCTGAATCACCTCATATTATTACACCCGAAATTTCTAAACTAGTTTTGGAATCAAAAATCAAGGGTAATGGGTTTTTCAACTATTGTTCATATTTGGTAACACAAAAATGCTTGCAATATCTCAATGTTATTTACGAAATATGACAATTTGAAATCTTGGTAGAGATTTTAACAAGAATCATGGAAGTTGACACACATGATTTGCCTTCGCAGGCCACATACAATCATGTGCCTTGAGTTTGACACCTGTGTTTTAGAGATTGCAGCATATCTGCACCCGACTGTTGCACCCCTATCTGCAGGTAGAACAGTTCCAAATCATTCCTGGCTTTAAATGCGCATAAACGCACACATGCACACAAATCTACTGATACATCGGCACACACAGACGCAACATTTTCCTTCTATAGCTAGCATAAATCCTGATTCCAGCAGTGATGGGCAGCCATGTCCTGCAGTGAACCCACGTCAGCACATTGTCCACCTGTTCTCCCAGTGTATCTTTTTAATAAAATAAAAATCTCACTCTTGGATGGTATGCTCGCGAGTTAAGTGTGTGACAAACTGATCAGGCTGCTCAGTTATGGTGTTTAATTACCATCTTTTCCTATCCATTGGAAATGTGGTTTCCTCCATTTGCCTGCAGCAACCTCATATTCCCGCCTGACCTCACCTTTCCCAGAAGTCAGGCCGAAGGTCACCGCTTGTTATCAATTTACCTAACTTTGTCCACGGTAATGCCCTATTGAGCCACATGCTGTGCAGTGGCTTGCTAGTATTGTCTTTCATACAGTTCCGAGAATAACGTCCTTCCTGTGCAGCTGATCAATAAAGTAGCAAGGCCTATCAGAAATAGTATGCCATTTGTTTGCTGTAATGACATAAATGGAGGATATACATCGGAAATGCTGGAATCAATAGCGCAAATGTAAATGGAAACTTCCTTTTCTGTCTTTTTTTGTGATGCTATTATGGTTTGTTTAGCCAAATTTCTGTACTGTGACAGTCGATTTCTTATCAGAGGAGACACCGTTGACAGTATTTCATTGTCTCACTTCCAAATATCCCGTTTGGAGATCACACCCGTTCGCAACGATTATGATACATCTCTCACTGCCCTTTTATCATGGCCCCTCGCCATGGAGCAATGGTGAATAGCACATTTCAATCATGCTGTCACGGGAGAACTCTAATCTTTTTCTTCTGCATGGCATATGTCCTTGCATTTCTAACTAATCCTTATTATGCCTCTGAAGCGAAGGTCATTGTCAAAGCCGAGGGGTGATTAAGTTAATCCACTTGTTTTCTGAATCCGATTTACCTCACTTTCCAAACTAGGGAATGATGTTATGGCACAAAGACATCATGATGATAGTGTGGCACGCGTTTAAAAGGCGGGACCTTACACTGTGGGGGCTCCTGTTATCTGTCCGCCTAATGTGCATCGCATTTTACCTCCAAGTCCTGTCAACGGTCTTCTAATGACTGCTTTGGCTAGCTATCTCTTCTGCGTGGAGAGTGAGGGTGAGGCAGAGGCGAGCACACAAGTTCAAAGCAGCAAGATCCGAATGATTCATGAACAGATCTACGCCGCTGCGTTATAAGCCGAAGCGAAGCACCGGGCACCCTGCTGTGCAGCAGTCCTGCGCTGTTACGCAGTGCAGTGGCTTACAATTGACTTCGTTAGCCCTTCCCTCCCTTCGAGTGGATAAGTTATTTACGACCGCAGCAGACAAGGACAGGATGCTCCAAAGAATTTTGACAAAAGTGATTCGAACAAATCCGAGCAGTTGCGCGTGTGCTTTGCATTGGGCATTGTCGTTTAGTGGAGATGATATCTAACGAGGTGGTCCAAAATCTCCCAGGAGTCCATCTAGGTTGAGTTTTGGTGTGCAAAGACCAAAGTTTATGTTCACATTTATTGACCCTTCTTTTCTTTAATTAATAAAATGTAAAACAGGCTACATGATGTGTCTCTGTTAATGGGCAGACAGTTGTGCGATGCAATAAACGAATGTTGCCCTGAAAACATCATATTTAAAATTAATTATCCACAACCATGCTTTAGTAGTCCTTTGAAAAGGAAAATATTTTATCATCCAAATATTTTTTTTACCAAAACTTTAAGCCATGCAACTGCTTCAACACTAAAAAAAGAATACATCATAATAAATGCTGAGTAAATGTATGTATTTAACCTCATTATTAATGTTATTTATTGATTTATTTTTATTTGACACGAATCACACACCCTAAAACTAAATGTAAATCTGTAATTAATCTTGCACACACCCTTGACGGTGCACCACAGTTCACATGGCCCTCCCACTGCCCTCAATGAAAGAATAAATGCAACAAAAAAAAAACTTTTTAAGTGTATATTCTCTTATGTATTTGACCACAATGCATAATAATATATATAATTATATATATATATATATATATATATATATATATATATATATATATATATATATATATATATAGTAATAATGCATAAAATATATTATTAATTTTATTTTACAGAAGGGTGACTCATTCATGTGTGAGGCAAATGAGAAACTTTAGCCTTGTGTGTGTCCTTAAATGCAGACGCATAGAAAGAATTGTCAGAGGAGAGGCAGAGAAGGGCTAATATAAGCTAAAAGAAAACACGTTGACAAATTGACAGGAGATTCCAAAAAAATGAAGCTTTACACTCGCAGACATTTTGTAGTCTCCCAGTGAGTCATACTAAACGAGAATACTGCAAAATTCAAACACCTGGAGACCCTCGATCACATTAAGTAAAGCTTATAATCATCAGGGGAGGGGGTGTGGAATTGAACTGTTTGTGTATATGTGTGTGTGTGTGTCTCTGTGTGTGTGTGCGTGCATGTATTTTGTGTGCGTGTGTATCTCTTTACACTTTAAAAATTAGGACATGAAGCCGAATAAGAATACAAACTATTATTTTATTATGTGCTGCACTTCATGTAAGGGTATGTTTTTGTTTTCAATCAGTTCCCTTACAAGCAATAGTAATGATTAATTCTCTATTATCTGTGGTTGTTTTTAGTGAGAGACAGCTGTTTTTTTCCCCCCCTACCTGTATTCCAGTCCATCTCATTTCCGTTGCTATGGGCAATGAATTTTTCACATATGGTATATACTAATGTTGTTTTCATATACGGATGTTAAACAATGAGCTGCTGAGACCATTTGACAATGAGAGGAAAATTGAATGTTTGAGGGAGGCGTTTATCTATCTTATGTGGAGGACGCACACGGCAATAAATAAGGACATTGTGTCTATTAGAGGGACAGACACTATTTAAGGAAATATGGATAATGTGGTAAAGCTCCATCAAGCTGAATGTACTGTATATCTGTTTTGTTGTTTTCGAGTAATCCAATCAAACAAACAGCAATCAAAACAATAGTTCTGGCTTTTGACCTTGCTGGAGGTAAAACCAGTTTCATGCAATGGGTATAGCGACAGCGCACTTATTGCTTTTTGTGCGGATTGTAGATGATTGCGATGATGATCCATTGTTCCCGTTGTCGATCCTTCCATCCATCACTCCACTATACTTAGCTTTCGCCCGAAGGAGCATAATCTTCGGCACGGTAAAGCAAGAAGCGGTGAACACTAATGACAGACGGCTTTAATGGTTTAAAGTGTTAATCCTCATCTCCCAGCGCATCCTTCTGGCCTATTAGAGTTTATTTTAATTAGCTTGTTTAACAGCTGCCTGACCTTTTTTGCTCTGTCATGTGCTTCTTTGGATCCTGCTGGCTACAAATAATCACAGGTGCTTAAAGACAGAGGTGACTGTTTGTTGAATTTTCAGCAATGCTATTAGCTATTGCTTTTAATCATGTAAAGCACATTGAGTTACCTTGTCCATGAAATGCGCTATATAAATAAATTTGCTTTGTTTTGCTTAGTGAAGTGAGCCCATGAGATGATTTCCTGTGGGCTTTTGTCTTTTTAGGAAGAAGTCGTGATGTTTCCCAACTAGTTAAATTTCATCTGCTTGGGACGTCAGCCATCCAGTTGAATCATTGTCTTCTTTGAGACTCTGCCTGTCCCTGCACATTATTTCTCGCCTCATCCGGGGAGCTGGAGCGCAATGATCCATTTTAGCAAGAGAGACACCTCCCCCCGTATTACTCTCAGATTGAGCCTGGCATCCTCACACTGTCATGCTGGTCAGAGACAGGTCAAAGCGGGGCTGGTTTGTGCACAGAAGGGCGTGTTAAACAACACAGATCTTTCATTAATGGCTAAATCCGTTTTTATTTTAAGTGTCAGCCCCCCCTAGTTAATTAGGACAAGCTAATGACAACAGCCCACTTTTCAGCATCTAATGCATTGCTAGCAAGTCTTGGAAAATGGCAAGGAATGCAAATAGGCAATGACAGCTCAGCCTTACAATCAGACATGACTGATAATAACATGATTTTTGTTATGTGTGTGCTTGACTCAAAGAGAAATCCATTGAAGACGAGCCTTGCAGCCTCTCAGGACTCTGCTTCATCCTTGCCTCTCTGTGAGGAGGAGGAAAGAGGCAGAGAGTCTGTAAACCTCAAGGCGTGTTCTGTTATTTATTGTGAGGCCAGCCAGAGATCAGAGGATTGTAGAACCTGAGAAATGGCGGTCAGCAATAACTCGATTGCCTTCCTATTTTGTTTTTCCAGCCAGTGTTGTATGGTAAGACAGCTACATGATGTCATGGCGTGGTTTTACATACAGTACATGCAGCCTTGGTTTTCATTCTGTATGTGGTTCATTTCTGAGAGTGCAACAACATCTGCATAACTTTTCATTTGTGAACCAAGTCAAAATGACTCTAATAGTGTAAGAAGCGCAGAAAAAGTCATGTTTGTATTTGTTTGTATTTAGTTTTTTGCAGTGCCATTTTCTGTAATTGCTGTTTGTAATGACATACAGTGTGTGCCTATTTAGCAATGCAAATCATAAAATAACAAAAATAAATACGATATAAAATTCAAAACTTTGATGTTAGGCCAATCATGCCTGTAATACCTCTGGGACGCTGGTTGACTTTGGCTTTGTTTAGAATTCAAAACAATTTGAACAAAGGAAATAATGAAAATATATAGTAATCCATTCAATAGTCAAACTATTGCCATTACAAATCCTTTATTAACTGTATTGGTAACATTAATCATTGGCATAGTAATCAATTAATCGATTACTAACGATTTGGTCAGTTGTGTGGGATTGACTGTGAGTCAATTGTGTCTTGAAGCAAAATGGAGTACATTACTTGGCTGAAACCAGCAGAGGTGCTATTGAATCAGTTAAACCTACAGCTAAAGTCCACGAACAGCAGTGTAGGTCCGTGAGCCATCGAGGTGTTCTACGATGAAGTGCAGTCCCATGTGGGCTGTGTCATCCACAGACCTGTTTCCTCGGTAGGCAAACTGCTGGGGATCCAGCAGGGGTGCTGTGACACTCTTTAGGTGGTCCAGCATGAGGCGTTCAAAGGACTTCATGTCTACAGATGTCAGGGTGACAGGCCTGTAGTCGTTCAGACCCATGATTCCATGTTTCTTGGGGACTGGGATGATGGTGGAACATTTGAAGCGGGATGGTACTTCACACAGTTCCAAAGATCTATTGAACATCTGTGTGAAGATTGGAGCGAGCTGGTCCATGCAGACTTTGAGGCAGGATGGGGACACAAGGACTGAACCCGCTGCTTGTTGATCTTTTGTTGTTTGAAGATACATCTCACATCCTGTTCGTGGATGGACAACGCAGAAGGGGGAGTCAGAGGTGGTGCGGCTGGGTGGGTGTGGGATGTGAAAGTGTCCTTTTCAAATATGCAGTAGAAGGTGTTCATCAGCCAGTCCTTTATTGTTCTCTGCTTGGGGGGGATGGTCGCTTGTAGTTGGTAAGCAAATGTAATCTACACCTGACTGACACAGAGTTGTTAGCAGTAAACTGTTTTTCCAGGTTTTCTACACAATTTCTCTTGGCAATGTTAATTTCCTTTGTCAGCTGGTTTCTGACCCAATTGTACAGGGTTCTGTTCCCCCTCTGATAGGTGTCCTCTTTAGACTGGCGAAGTTGCCGAAGTTTGACAGTGAACTTTGGCTTGTTGTTATTGAACGTGTGAAATGTCTTTCTTGGTACAACACACATCTTCACAGAAACTAATATAGGATGTGACTCTGTACGCATATTCATCCAGTCTGCCAATTGAAGTTTCAAAGACGCGTCAATCTGTGCAGTCTAAACAGTCATGAAGTTCCATCTTTGGTTCATCGGTCCACTTCTTCGCTGTTTTCACTTTGAACATTTAAGTTTGTGCCTGTATGTGCTAAGTATTAATATTATATATGTATTAAGTGAATTGAACAGTGATCAGACAAACCCAAAGCTGCACGGGGAATAGCACAATACAAGCCCTTCAGCGTGGTATAGCAGTAGTCAAGTTTTCTCGGGTGGGACAGTCAATGTGCTGCTTGTATTTAGGGAGTTCGTGGTTGAGTTTTGTTTTGTTAAAGTCACCAAAAATTATGACAGGTGAATGTGGGTGCTTTTTTTCAAGTTCATTTATTTGGTCATTCAGTGTTTGCAGTGTGGCATCCGTGTTAGCCTGTGTGTGTGTGTGTGTGTGGTGGGGGGGCAGCAAACTGAATGCAGCAAACTCGCCCAGTGAGTAGAATGACTTACAGTTCAAAAACAGGAACTTCAAGTCTGGGCTGCATTGTGTGTTGAGCTCCGTGACATTGGTACACATTTTTTGTTGATATAGAAGCATATTCTGCCACCTTTTGTTTTTCCCGATAGCTCCATGTCACGGTCCGCTCCGTGACGTTGGAAGCCGGGAAGCATTACGGCGCCATCGGGAGCGGGGTGCGTTCACAAAGCCATGTCTCCGTGAAGCACAGGGCGGCGGAACTTCTTTACTGGTCTTAGTGAGAAGATGAAGCTCGTTCATTTTGTTGGGTAGAAGCGTAGAATTGCGAGGTGAATCGACGGGAGCGCCTTGGGAATCCTCACTGTCGATGAACTCCGGCACACTTCCCTCTGTGGCATTGTCGTCGCTTCCTCCACGCTCCATAGACTGCAGCCGCCCCACCAGTAAGTAACTCTGAGAAAAACTGGATTTGTGAAAGTTGGTGAAAGGAAGTAGACTCCCTAATGTTTAGGAACTCTTCCCTTGTGTAAGTCACGTAACGTCGCCAAAGATTAACAAAAAGCACAAAACCATAGACGGCACTAGAGAGCGTGTTACCAAGTCGACCACTCGGGTAGGCGCCATCTTGTTTCTTGTGTTTTGTTTGAACTGTAGTCCAATATGTATTATTTTTCTCAACAGTCATGCCTCAGCCACAAGTGTAAGTATACATTACCACCTGAAAGCATTTAAACAAAACACTTACACTCACTTCCTAACTTTTGATGACAAATGAGGAAGTGTAAGTAAACCACTGTTAATGATAAAAACACTCCAACTCCCTACTTTAACATAAGTAATAATGCATATGTTAAGATGGAGTCTTACAGAATATTAGTGCATCAACAGTAGTCCATGTTTGTTTCTGGTGTTCTTCTCTTCACACATTCCCTTCATTTGGGATAAGTATCAAAAAGTAGTATTTATGCTCACTGAAGCAATGATGTCTTGCAAGGTTTGCTGATGCCATATGACAGATTTTTTTAAATATGTTTTATATTTAACTCATTCACTGCCAGTCCTCCATGTTAACATTGATATTTGAATTCAACAGCCATCAATGGCAGTGAATGTTAATCACTGCCATTAATTGCACAATAATTTTAATTCTTGTAGTTCACGGAGTGTCCATAATGGGTTACATTTCATGAATACAATGTATGCATCTTGAAGTTCAAGATAAAAGTTGTCCTAAAATAATTATAAGAGCTGTCCAATGAATGCGGTGCTGCTAAGAGTCAGATCTCAACTAAACGAGAGGGAGGCAATGGGCTGGAGGAATCGGGTTTCACAGACCCTGATGAGCTTCGATGTATTTGGGCACCAGATGTTTGGTGACATGCGAGGAATATGGCATGTCTGGCCCTTGCAGCGTGCAGCAAGATGCAAAACTGCTTGTCACAGCCAAGGCCCATCTCTCTTTGGCACAAGCTGTATGTGTGCAACCTTAATCTCAGTCCTACTACCCTAACCAAATACATCAAATGTTCCCTTGAAGTCATTATATTTAACCACACTTGCCATTTATCTCCCCCTCCTTTTTTCCATCCTTTCCCTTGTACCTTGTTCCATAAAAGCACATTGTCTGACTAAAATGAATCACAGCCAAACGCGAGAGCATGATGTAATGTTTGCCATATTAAACATGTAGCCTTGTTCTAAGCAGGAAAGCTAATCAAAACAATTAGCAATCACCATCTTGTCTGCAGCTTCCTTCCTCATCTGGCATTTCATCTAAGCAGAGGTTGCTGTGAAGCCTTATTTTGCCATCCATCTTATTGTGCCGATTCAACTAAATTGCAGGTCGAGTGAGGTAAAAGGTAGTAGTTTGACTTCCAGCGATTGATCTGCTGAGGGTAGATTGAGAGTGTCCACCGCCCACATTCATCTTGCAAATATGTGCACTCCCAAGGTTGTTACTCCTCTCAGCCGCTCTTTATTTCATTCCCGAGGTTTATGGCATTTTGCTAACTTGTCACATTCATACATTGACGAGTCAACCGGAGGGTCTGATCACTGACCTTCTAGGTCTCTAGAGCCGCGTTCGACAGCACCCACCGCATCGATGACGGATGGCCCGTGAGCATCACGAGGTGCAGCCATGCATCCCTGAGGCTGATTAAAACACAGGTTGATGGGCATTATTTACTGCATGGCCCATGAATGTGCGTTATGTGTGCATGCGTCTCAAGGACTCTGGCCACAACAGGTTCCTGGCCTCGGAAGCCCCTCCCTTTCATCTGTGTAAAAGGCCATGTGATCGAATAGGGCAGAAAGCAGGGTGGAGGCCAAGATGGCTGTCATTTCTTTTCTACTGGATGTGTCACCTCTAACCTTGGCCAATAGCTTGTTGAAGTTCCAGAATGCATGTGTGTGTGATGGCATTGCGCTACCTATTAGTTCTTGCTTTGTGCGTGTATGTGTGCAGGCACCTTTGTCGACAATGCGGCTGATAGCTTGTCACTGATAATGGCGCCTCTGTGAAACGAAGGTCACCGTACTCATCTGGCCTCTCATAGGAGTCCTGTAGTAGCTGTCAGCTAATGAGACAGTGGACAGGCGCAAGTGGAACAGGAGATAGATAAAATGCTGAGAGTTGATAACAGAGGGGTGGGTGTACTAATTAGAGGGGGGAGGCAGTATAAGAGATGCAACAGTAAAGAGAAATAGGAAGACCAAGTAAAAAATATGGAGTCAATACGGGGCAAAATGAAAACAAAGAGAACTAGCACCGAGTAGACCCCCTCCAAGGTTTAACTGTTAAGAAAAAAGTCAGAACAACTAGTAATTGTGGCAAGCAGAACTTTCTGCAATCAGAATGGTGCACTTTGAAAGTAACAAAGAGATTGATAAGGCCTGGCTTTTATTGGATGAAGAAATCTGGGATCTTTCAACCTGCTTAAAGCCAGGTTGAAAAAAACATCCATGCCTTGGTACTTCTGCTTCTATTATATCCACATTTTAACCAGATTTTTGATCAGCATCTACCCCACTCACAAAATTGTTTGTAAAGATTTTAAGTACATACTCCTTCTAACACACAAACAAACAATGATTAAAACAAAACTCATGTGCTTAGTGGAGGTACCAATGGGGAATATCAGAGTGGTATAGACTCCAGCTGACACAGTATGCACACATTAGAGGGAAAGCGGAATAGAAAGACATACAGAACATTTAAATTTAAAACAAAACAGAAAATGTGAAAGTAGTTTGTCAAGGCAGCAAAGAGCTGAGCACTAGTGGCCTGCCGTCACCCCATTGCACCACACCCTTCTGTCTCCTTCACAGTCCATCACCTTGTGGTTGAGTCCATGACTCACCTCCTCCTCTGCTTTGCACCCTATTTGACTTCTCCTCTTTTTGTATCTCCCACTCATTACATTGGGGAGAAGCAGAGAGGAAGGGGTTGAGCGAGCTCTCAGGCAATGCCTTAAGGCCAGCATACTCGGGAATGATGGATTGGGTCTTGGGCGCATTGAAGCAGTGGGGGGAGGAAGTGATGGTGCTGGTTGGCGCAGATCACTGCAGTGTAGCACTGCTGATGGGAACGTGCAGTATTTTCCTGGAGGGGTTGGCCGGTAAAGGGCTCAGCAAGAAGTATAACGTTGGTACGCTCTAAAGCGGCCCGCAGTACAAAGATGCACTTTACAGTGGTTGTTCTTCAGCTCCAGGTTATGACCTCACTATTTATTCGAGTCACTGTTATCATCTGAGCTCTTGACAGCAAATAGGGAGGATACTGGCAGCTGTTTGAGGCGGACAACTCGTGTCCTCCACAGCATTCAGAGCAGCTCCACCCCGTGACTCATTTGGGAAGTCATCTCACACCCACTTGGCTGGCTTTTATGCATCATACATATATGCAACACTGTGGTCGGCACCCAATGCACTTTTTCCCTCCACCCGGCTCAGTGAGCAATGCTTTAAAAAAAATGCGCTATTATGTTTAAACTTAGAATCAATATTCAAGACTGTGAATTTCTGCAACCTCTATAAATGTACCTTGCTCCACTGTTCCATATGTCATGTTGTGCATATGTACTCCAGCCTTAGCCCCATTCATTCATTTGTTATGAGGCAGAGATGACTCCCCTGAGTCATGTGGGAGGACTTGAGTCTTACTATTTATTCAACCAGAATCTCCTGTTGGAGCCGCAAAACAGAGATATGCCATCATAAAAACCTTTGTTGAACATGACACTGTAATGATTGTGCTCTGAAGCTCCACAGTTACAGTTCTAATTATAAATGGGTGTTTTTTTTAAATGGATGTACAGCATACTCATAGCCTTCCTATTAACACCCTTTCTATGCGTAGTCAAGATTTAAATTCGAGTCTTTGAGTAATCATAATTAAGCTCAAACATAACTCATATTTCACTTTAATTCACAATTGAACAGCCTTTTCTAATGATGAAATTCTTTCTATGCTTATATAATTTAGTATTGCTTAGTGTGGTCAAGAATTAATTATTGAGAGTCAAGTAAAATGAATTTGTATTGTAATTGTCAGGAAAGTGTGTTCTTTTTTTGTATAGTTTGCACACCTTTTTTTTCTAAATGTGCATTTGTTTTGTTTTACTTTAACATCAATCAGCAGTATATATATAGTAGAGAAAAGTATCTGCCTTTTCTCTACTATATTTGAATTACCAACCCAAAAGCTACTTAAATTATGAAATATAAATGTTTGATTTTGTAACAGGGTTGGATTAGTCCAAATCACCATTGATCAGCTATTTCTGAGTGCATTTTTGTTGTTTGCCAAAGAGATTGATTACCTTCCAGTCTGCACTCACCTAAGGTGCGCCTCCTCAGGTCATATTCATTTGGATGCTTCGTAATCACCAATAAACATGCTAGAATATTCCAGTGAACCAAAATGCGTCACAAAAAAACACGTGACATCATCCTCTTCTCTCACTGGGAGATGCTCAGTCTGGTTCGTCAATGTTTTAAACCTTTAAAGTACAGATCCATGGACAGATTTGCAGATTTTTACCAGCGTTTAAATTATTTTGAATGATCTTGCATTGGCATTCTTTGCAACTGTCATCAATTACCTCCATTACTTTAATCACTGTTGGCCTTTTTAAGCAGGCTGGATGGTTTTAGCAAGTTGTTGATTAGCTCATGTTAGAGCATGCAAGTGTAAGGCCTAATTGCTGTCTCATGACTTATGTCTGTGTAAATCGTTTTTGTTCTTTTATCCTGCATTGCACTTTGACTGCTTACGTACAAAAACAACCCATTCTATGTAATGTGTCAAACGGCATTCGGCTGAAAGGATGACAGCGTGTTTATGAAGACGGAGACAGGATTTAGTTGTGCATTAGGTTAAGCTTTTAGAAGCTGAGGTGTATATTCCTCTGCATTCATGCCGCTGTCGTCATTCAGCATGAGTTTCTCAGCTGAAGAGAGAACTTTGCGCGGAGAAGAGTCAAGTGCCGGACCTCCGCGACCTAAACAGTGTGAGAGTTCACTTCATCCCTTCCGCTTCCTCCTTGCTTTCATCACACATCAAATTCGCCATCCCGTCCTTTTTCTCTCTCTCTCTTTCGCTCTTTTATTCACTCTCCCTCCTCCAGCTTTTTATCTCCATCTTTCTTCCCCTCTCCAACTGTGAACTAGCTGGGCTGCAGAGAACACAGAGCCTGAGGAGTGGCTGTCACAGAGTCAGCTCCCATGAAAGGCAATGGATCGCCACCATGCCTGTATAAGGCCTCATGACCAGCCCGTCCGAGTGTGAACGCCTGTGTGTGTATATACATGGACTTCTGAGGAAATGTACTTACCTCTGTGTGCTGTGGCGTGCACACAAGGTTTGGAGTGAGCGTGTGTGTGTGTGTGTCCATGAGTGCATGTGGGTATATGTTTAGCAGGCAGACGTGTGGCATGCGTCAGCCAGTGGGACTGAATGGGGGTTCTGCTCCCTCTCAGCTAATCCAAACAAAGCTCAGACAGCCCTAGTCAGGAATGTCAGTGTTGGTCATAGATGCAAAGGGTCAAGCAGGATGACAGAGGGTAGGTTGTGTGTCTTTGGGTGTGTATGTGTTCGTCTGTCTGTATATGCAATAGAAAGAAAGCGAATTGCATTTTGTCCGTCTGTGTCTGGAATTGAAACACTTGAATGTTTCCGCTGAGACTCGGACGTCTGTTTACAAAAACAACCCATTTCATTTTCTGAATTTACTGAAAGTGGAAACCTCATACGCAGTTTCCTTTTCTTTTTTTTTAATCCCCTCCATTTGAACAACGCATTCCCGTTTGGCTCTTTCTTCAGATTCCTGTAGCATCTGTCTAACCGCTGACAGTGGAGCTGAAGTGTCCTCAGAGTGATTGTTAAAAGTTTTGAAGCAGAGGTTTGGAAACTTGACTGTTGGCCTAAGCCAAAGGGATGCTTATATGTCATCTGTAACTAGGCTTCAGCGTATTGTGCATTTTCCAGTAAACACACATTTCACAGCCAACTAACAAAAATAAAACCCTATCAATTTTCATTGTATCCAAGTAGACACTTTTCAGCAGTTTTCTTAAAAAATTTTGTTGGCAAATAGACACAAGGTCAACATGCTCTAAAAACTAGAATTGTATGGCGAGAGATTTGCCTAAAAATTGTTGACAAAAATATAACCCCGATTTTACACGTTTTTCAAATCCACAAATATATTCGTGATTTACATGTGTTTTTCAGATCCACAAATACTGTATATCCATGATTGACATGTTTTTCAGATCCACAAATATATCCGTGATTTACACGTGTTTTTTTAATGTTGTGGGTGCACTTATCATGACTTATCATTTGTAAATATTCAATTCTGCTTGTGAATTGTTGAAGGTGCGTTTGTGGATGAGCAGGCATGCGCATTCCTTTTAAATTATCTTTTGGAAACAGGGTCAATGGCAGACTTATATGGAGGTTTAAAATTAGCTTTATTATAGAATGCAACTTCAGAACCTTCCTAGATGAGATCCTGGCACAGTGTCCTTTCTCTCGCTGGTGGACTCATTGTCATATAACGGAGAGAGTATTTAGTGTCATTACTTTAAATCCAAAGCATTGATGTCTATGTATTATTTGTCAGGTTTTTATTTTGAAGGCGGCCCAAGCAGCTTGTTGGCAGCATATTACCGTAATGCCTTGTATAGACAATCGTTGGGGCGGCTGGCTTGACTTCATCTTTCCGACTGGGGGCTGGCCTGACCGCAGTGGTTTACTGGGGATTTCAGCACAGTCGGACCATAGACTGTTGGGTTCCCGTGAAAAAATGACTTGCAGTCCAGTCATCAATGGAGACAGCAACACTGCTGCCCAGCGGATGGAGGGATGGGCCTTCCCACAACTTGTGTATGTGAATAGCTTGAAAACATTTGTCTCAAAAATAAATACGCGTTCTCGCTGATCCACAAATGCACTTTCAACAATTCACAAGCAGAACTGAATATTCACAAACGATCAGTCATGATAAATGCACACACAAATTTTAAAAAGCACGTGTAAATCGTGGATATATTTGTATAAATAATTTTGAGATAAATCTCTCCCCATAGAAAGGACTCGGTACAGCGTTGACCTGTGCCAAGGCCCAACAATTGTCTGTCTGACTTTTTTCGTTCTGTCCCTTGTTCCAATGGATGGTAATCACATGAGCTTTGATTCCTGTTGAGAGTCACATGGGAGCTGTACCTCATACATACGGTAGGGAGAATGTGAATTCAATGAATTTGATGATGTGAGATAAGAAAGCTTGGTAGAATGTGTTGGCATTTGATATTCCCAATGTTGTTGTCGTTGTGTTGAAGCTAAATACCCACACAAGAGTCTGTAGCCACGGGGGACATTGTAACATAACACAATAGGATAACTATGTCTTTGTAACCCACTTTGATTCATTCACTTTGTTGATTGGTTTACATGTGTGCTGCGAAAAAACTGCCCCGTTTTGGCTTTTTATGTGTTTGAGAGAAACAGAGTGAATGTGCGTGTCTGGTTATTGTCCGTGTGTCCCACTAGCCCATCGGCCATGGACTCGAGAGCAGCTGTGACTGGTTTGACCTCTAACCTCTGAATATTTTACTCTCTGGCTAAATCCCAGGGCGCCACCTTTTGCCTCCATAGACTGATGCTTTCTTGATTGTATTGCAAAGGAAATACAAATACATAATGCATCCCTTTGTCAGCTAGGATTGCACCACTGGAGGGCTGTAAAACTGAAGTGGACTGCAGAAAACCTTTTTAGATGTGATAATAATGAAAACAACATTTTTGAGAGTTGAAAGATGCACTTTTACCCACTGTGCACTTTTCCATTCTCTTCTTTAAGTTGAACTTGTGGCAGTAATGAAACACTGGATCAGTCCATTAACAGCAGTGGATGGTCCATTTACAATGGCACATGTTCAAGCCCTTAGCTCATTCTTTTCCTGCCGTACCATATCTGTGTCCCAAAATTGGCACAGTGAACCTTTCGACATCCAGGAGCCTGTTTTCACTAGAATTGAGTAACATTAAGTATGAAAAGTACACTATAATAAGTATAAAAACTTTATTCGTACTTTACCATCATTATCCCACCATTTTCTATGCTGGTTATCCCGTCCATGGGCACAAGAGAACTCCAGCCTACTCCATTCAACTTGATGATCGTGAATGGGGCAGCTGTGTGGACTCTAACACTACCAATTAAAAAAGTTTGTTTCCTCTTTTCATCTTTTAATCTTCGAGGTTTTTCAAGCATTCGCTGACTTCAGCCTTTCAAATGTCATTAAGATTTTCCCTTCATTTGTTTCTTCACCGTTGTGGTAATCGACATACTGTATAGAGGAGCTGGTGGATTAAAGGGTCATGCTCGGAATATAAATTAGCCGCATTACAGAGAACATTAACATGAGAGATGCATTCGCTTAATACTCAGTAGACCTGCAACATCACAGCCAGAGGAAACTTGGTATTTTCAGTATGGTAAGATAGCATGGGAGAACACCACCCCAGTCATCTCGCTCCACCCATTCTCTCGTTAAATCCTGACTATCATGTGGATTCTCTTTCCGCCCCCTCTCATTCTGCACTGGGAGTCATCAAGGACACCTCAGGGACGAAGAACATTGGGGCTTGAAGGTCGCGCCGTGGAGTAGGTAGCACAATGCTTATGACAGCAGTACTCCCTCGTGCGAGCATAGGTGCACGTGTGTGTGTGTGTGTGTCAGGAATGTGCGAGACATGCATAATCTCAGCAGTGTCTACGTGAGCTCTTCCTGGTGTGTAATTAAGTAGATACATTCTCCAGCCTTGGAGTATGGGGAAAGCGAAGAGGACATTGTGCAATGCTCCAAAAGACCTCGCTCCAGGCAAAACTCTTCTGCTCATTAAAGCAGAAAGAAGGCTTTTCCCCGTCACACACACGTATAATCATCATACAATGCCTCCCTCATTGCATTACTTACTCAATTACATTAGTGGACAGCGTTCTTAATATATATATATATATATATATATATATATATATGCTCACAGGAAAGACACAACATACTGTACTGTTATTTTTAGTGTTTGTCCACAAATGCACTGAGAATAAGTGGCAGCTGTGGCTACTTCCAATTTAACCTTTCCTGTTATCCCCTTATTAGCCAGGCTTCTCATGCGGAGCCGTAAGTGTCACACTGCATCACTGACAAGCAGTCCTTCCTAATGAAAATATGACGGTAATATGGGCAAAATGACAAAGAAAACCTTTCTTTTGACCTCTTTACTAAGCATACTGGTTAGTGGCTAATCCAGCATGGATGACAGGAGGGAAATTCTACGTGACTGGCTAAACTGGGTGGAATAAACCGTTACAAATGAATGCATGACGCAGGGGACTATTTTTTTTTTTGACTGCCTTGTTTAGTCTGGAACATCTACTTGACAGTGAAAAACTGCAAAGAAGGTGTGTTACTTAACATTTATTTTCATTTCTATGTGTATTTTAAACAGATTTTTGAGCCAGACAAACATACAACGACAATTACTATACAACATTTGCTTTTTATTGTCTTAATGCATTTACCCTTTTTGAGGTGTCGCTCAGCTGGTGTCGCTCAGCTAGTTGGTGCTGGTCGGCCGCCATGTTGTTTGAAATTAGACATATCAAATCAGCAAAAAGTGGAATAGAAAGAATCTGAAAATCAGAAACTGTGACCATCCTAAAACCTTTAAAAGAGGCCGTCGGTTTACGACTATTACCGTATGTTCCTACAGTGGTAACCCAAATTTGTAAGTGGGAACACGCCTTAGATCACTAACCTACGCTAATGCAGTCTTAAAATCATAATTGCAGTAAATATTTGTATGAAAAACACTTTTAGGCCATAAATATAAAATAATTATATTAAAAAAACTAAGTACAACTGTAACTGAGCTTCTCTTTTTGTTCAGCTGGAAAATGTAATCTTACGTTGCTGTGCAACTCAGTTCACTGCACATTGATCGAAATCTCGAACCATCTTGGGATGTTACGTCATAAACTGAGAACCCCCCGTTTTCATTGTACATTTGACCATTATTCAAGTGCCCGAGTGAAAGAAGTTAATCACTGTTTAACAATGAATGACGAACGACGGCACATTGTGACAATGAGTGGTGTCACAGACGCGCATCATGCATCTCATGTTGCAACATTCTAAGCAAAAATCCGTTTTGTTTCTAAATACATTACATATGGTTGAAGTGCTGAAAACATATGCAAAGACAACAATATAGTGCTGAATTGTTGCGATATAGCTTAAGCATCTTTTTCACTGTTTGACTTGTCCTGATTTTGTGGGCGGGGCTAAAACATACCTTTGTGATATCACGGGGCTGGGGCGTATACTTTCTCGCGCGAGTTCCCTTCCCCACTATGTAAGTACAACGTGACCTCGTTTCATGTGGCTGTGCTGCTCAGTTGTGAGTTAGCTGTGCTTAGCATCCATAACAAGGCCCATTTACCACTCCAGCGTGCAGTTCGCAAGCTAACGATGACGACACCCCGAAAATGCGTCTTCGCTGGATGCCTCAATTTTACAGAACATCTTGATGAGTTTATTTAAGCTTCCAAAAAAAATGAGGAATAGAAAAAGGGATGCATTGAATTTTTTGAAGACACGCAGTTGGCGAGCTGAACATCACACACCACCAGCCCACTCTGCAGTGCGCATTTTATGACGGATAGTTTTGTAAACTTTCACAAGAGACAACATGGCTTCGCGGGTGACTTGATACTAGTGAATGGGGCAGTGCAGACTGTCTAACTACCAGGGCTTCCTCCTACCGTCCCACTGTCGTCAGGCGCCATGTTCAGCTGTGACATTATGTCACCAACAACGAGGGTAAATTGACTTGTGAGCTTATTTTCATGATTATAGTTCACAATAAATATTAAATTTTGAAGTTGAGCCTCATAACGTGATTTTACATCATATAAGATATCACCCCCTCTGTATGTTTTATTCCTTTTGGCGCATCCATTCGACACGCCCACAGTGTCTGAGAGCTGTGAGGTGGCCCTTGTTATTCAAGTTTTTGAAGCCTGATTTTATATACTCAGTGATTTTTTTTATTCATTCAAATTTGCCAGGCTTGTTAAGATTGCTCTTCTCTGTGGTGTGTCGAATTTACATGACATTTTTTGGGTCGGTTTAATGTCGCTTTAATTGTCCACTGTAAATGTAAAAACAGTGTGCCATAACTTCAATAACGTGATGTATGGTGACCTTTTGAATGTAAGTTTGCTAACGTAACTTAACGTCACGTAATTCCTGGTCTATTCAAAATTTTGTGTGCATTTAGAGCACAGGTGTCAAACTAGTGGCCCGGGGGCCAGATCCGGCCCGCCACATCATTTTATGTGGCCCACGAAAGCAAATCAAAATTGCTCATTATGTTCTGGTGCATTTTGCAAGCATTTTTTTGTTACCAATCCCACTTTGAAAAGAAATGTAATAGTTGAAAAACATGGTTTTTATAGGCTTCTGATTTCAAAACTGGTTATTCATCAATGTGTTGTGTATACTGTATGTAATTACAGTATATGAGGTAATCTTTCATTTCTATGGGTTCACAGTTGTAGCGGCCCTCCGAGGGAAGTCATAACTACGATGTGGCCCGTGACAAAAATGAGTTCGACACCCTTGATTAAGAGGCATTATTTCTCCCAAAATTCTAATCGTACAACACCAGGGCCATTCCACTTTTAAGGCTGCACTCCAGAGGACATTTTTGAGTCAAGTTTTTGTGTGTGGGTTCAAATGATCTACTGTATACTGTATAGTATACTGTATCCAGGGAGAATAATGTCATCGTGTAGGGATGGTACAAGCATGCATGGCATCATAGCCCTGTGGATTCTCAGACGAGCGGGCAGCGGACACTGTGTGTCGCTGGCATCACATCATCACGTGCAGTGGGAGACGTGTTTGCATGTGCTATTTTGATTAATCCCTCACCATTCTTTTATGCTATTGTTATGGAGTATTACGAAGACACACCTGTTTGTTCTTACTGAGCCCCAGCCATAGCCGCTACATCCTAGCACGGGGGTGGAGCTATCACGGACACTCGTCATGACAATGCTTGCCGTTTGTTAGTCATAAGAAGCGTCTCTCTGCAAAAAAAGAGGTCCATTTTTAATGCAAGCAGCACAGTGTCAATCAAGAGGGGCAGGAAGTCACATAGGCAGATTTCAAAATAAAATGTGTTTCAGCTGTGAGCAATTTTGTTTTTAAGTAACTATAGGTTTTGTTTTTAATGTGTCATTATACTGGCAACATTTTTAAAGTAATTGTAACTCCCATCCATCAATTTCCTATGCCACTTGGAGCATTAGGGTTGCATAATAATTGTATTCATAATTGCAACTGTAATAATAAATGATAATAATACTTTAAAGATTAAAAAAAACAAATATAATTTTATTGAATTAAAACATCCATCCATTTTCTGAGCCGCTTCTCCTCACTAGGGTCGCGGGAGTGCTGGAGCCTATAGGTCCCAGCTATCCTAGGGCAGGAGGCGAGGTACACCCTGAACTGGTTGCCAGCCAGTCGCAGGACACATATAAACAAACAACCATTCGCACTCACATTCACACCTACGGGCAATTTAGAGTCTTCAACTAATCTACCATGCATGTTTTGGGGATGTGGGAGGAAACCAGAGTGCCTGGAAAAAACCCACACAGGCATGGAGAGAACATGCAAACTCCACACAGGCGGGGCCGGGGATTGAACCCCGGTCCTCAGAACTGTGAGGCAGACGCTCTAACCAGTCCCCCACCGTGCCGAATTAAAAAATTATATATTTATATATATTTGTAAATATAACATTATGTAATGCCATTGTAAAACACTTTCTAGAAATAATGATAATTGACACATTGATACTATTCTCCTTACCACAAGCCAGTGTACCATCCAGAGGAATTACAGCCCCATACCTATTCCTGCTTCACTATAAGTGATGCATGTTGAAAAGAAAACTTGCCATTTTAAAAAGCAATTATTGTTTTATAGCAAAGGGCATGGTACTTTCTCCAGGTACTCTGGCTTCCCCCCAAATTCCAAAAGGATGATTTTTGTGTTAACGTAGGACTCGAAATTGCGAATGTGAGTGTGAATACTTGTTATTTTATATGTGCTCTGTGATTGGCTGACAACCAGTTCACGGTGTACCCTGCCTCTCGCCCAAAGTAAGCTTGTATAGGCTTCAGGTCATCGACGACCTGACTGATAATAAACGTGACAGAAAATGGATGGCTGGATGTTTTATAGCTACTCAATATGCAGTGTAAAACTAACGAAACTTAACTTCCTGGAACAAAACACTCACCTAACAAGCACACTAACAGATGGGGCCTATAAATTCCAATTGGCGGACTAGATCACTCATCAAACTAAAAATAGGAGGTTAAAATCAAAATACATGTAGATGAAATAGACCCATGGTAGATTGTATTTGTGTCACAATTGGGTTTTCATGGTGTTGGTGTGGAGGCGAAAAGTGGAGGACCCAAGTGCAGGGAAGCTGTGAGGCAAGGCAGGAGTGCAGGAATCTTAAAAAAGTATTGAATTTCAAAAACAAAAAAGACAAACAAGGATCATGGAGAAGCAAACACTAAATTAAAAAAGTCCATAAATACAAGGTGCAAAGCAACAAAGAAACAAACACTCACCAGTCACCAATACTAAACTAACTTGACAAGACTACTAACGTGACGTTACATATGACGACACAGCATGACATATATAATACACCCTGAACTGGTCGCCTGCCAATTACAGGGCACATATAGCCAAACAACCATTTGCACTCACATTCACACCTACGGATAATATGATAATATTCAGGAGAAGCGGAACGGAAGATGAATGAATTAATGAATTAACCTACCATGCATGTTTTGGGAATGTGGGAGGAAACCGGAGTACCTGGAGAAAACCCACGCAGGTACGAGGAGAACATGCAAACTCCACACAGGCGAGGCCGGATTTGAATCCGGGACCTCAGAACTGTGAGGCAGATGTGCTAACCAGTCGTCCAGCATCAAACTCGTGTTAAATGGGAGTAAACGTACAACTGCCACCATTTAAACTGCCTCTGATTAACCCCAAAATACATTTCAGCTGTTCTCGTAGCCGTTTCCTGACATCTTATTTTGCTTTCCAGCAATAGCCTGAAGGTTTTGTGCTTGCACTCCATGCCGGTATGAAGTTCTTTTGCTGATGAGCAGTGCTGTCTTTGCACCAAAAATACTTTCTGGAATCCTCGCCACAAAGTTCAACCTTGGTTTCATCGGACCAAAACACATTTTCCAAAATATGTTCGGGAGTTTTTGTTATGGTCCTGTCAAACCAAAGTTGACCAGGCCATAATTCCAAAAGGTAAGTTTGGCATGTAGGAAAGTGAGAAAGTGTGTCTAAACATTTTGACCTGTCATGTGTGTATTTACACTTGGGAATTAAGTTTGAACTATATTTGGATCATGTACAGTATAACGTTGGCCCAGTCCATTAACAAATGCAGTTGCATCAGAGCAGTAGGCATAAATACATACAGTATATATAGAAAACATTTCTTATTATTTAACACATGAATGCGCAAAAACTTTGCAGCCACCTGCAGAAATAGTCAAATGCTTTATAATATTTACTGTAATACACTGTAATATTTCATCAGGTGGCTTTTATTGTACAGACTGAAATGAACCTTGTCTCCAGCAGAAATACAGAGAAGGATGCAACTGGAGAAAAAAAATCTGAACCTACAAAAAAACAAATAAATCATAACCTGCAAAAGACAGAATTGTTTCTCGTAGAGAGCGGAACCTTGTCGGCGGCACGCCACATAAACCTTTTGCTGGTCAGGGGCTGTTTTTAACCTTTGCGTGGGATCTAAAATGCCAAAGAGCAAAACATCTTTCATTAATCTCAAACACAAAAGCTCCTTGTATCAGCACAAGCTGAAAAAGTGCCAGCAAATCATTTTAGAAACTTTCAGAGAACACAAATCCAGCACCTTGGCTTGGTTCAAGCAAACTGCCTACTCCTGCTCCTTGATATCCTTCTTCTTTTTTTTTTTTTTTTTTTTTTAAAGAAGGAACTGTTGCCTGTGTGCTGAAGAAGCCTGAAGGGTAAAATATAGCATGTCTAACCAGAAGATTCCAGATTCTGCTTCCAAAAATAAATTAATTAGTTGCTTTCTTCAGGGTATGCTCTCCGTTGCGTTGAAGAAGCGTTATTTTGATGATGGCCTTAGCTGCCACCCTCTGTCTATTACACAAATTCAAGCTGTGTGGCCATATTTAAATGAAAGTCCCATTTACATAATGCACACATGAACAAAGAGACGAGGCGGGTAGGTAGACCATGACATAAAGTGACTCCTGCTTTTTATTAGGGCCAAAATTAAACTACAAATATCTACCACTGCAACGATACGCTATCATCTGTTCAATTACGACCTCACCTCCGTGACCTATCCGCAGATACACCTCATACACATTCATTCTAATGTTTAATTCACTTGAAAGTTAGCATGGGCCTTGTTTCCTTTCTCTCATCTCTCGTTTTCACCATTTCCCTGTGGCGATGTCACAGGGGATTAAGTCACAGAGGCCAAGGGAGTTGTTTATGATTCATCTGGAGGGAGGCCGCAGCCGCCAGTGGTGCCCACAGGGTAGGCAGCTAGCAGGCTACTTGCACAGCTACTTCGCCTCCTTGTAGGCGCATGGAGCATTGTACATTCGCATTACACGTTTCAGGCCATAAGTCTTCTTGATGCAAATCCTACGTCATGCTGTGTACTGTATTTAAATCATTTTAGAACGGGTGGATGACGCTGAAATGTTTTGTCGTCGTTTGAATTAATCTCCAAATGTTTCCACCCCCTCAACTTTTCTGCCCTTCAACTTAATTTTGAGTCATATCGTTGGGTAACTTCTTTTACAACAAGATATGTTTGTCCTTTATGGTGGGCCACAATACATGTAGAACAGCAAGTAGAGTTAATGAAATAATAGTGATTTTTTTTTGGATGATTATTACTTGGCTTAACACAATTGCTCCAAAAAGGACACTATATGAAAGCACTTTGCAAAAAGGGTAACTTTAGTGTAACTGTGTTTATAAAACTTTCATTATTTAGTTTAACAGCCTTAATAATCACAGTAGTAATAATGACAGTAGAAATTAACTATCCATCCATCCATTTCCATACCGCTGTAGCGCTTATCTTCGCTAGGGATACGGGTGTCTCAGCTGACTTTGGGCGAGAGGTGGGATACACCCTGAACTGGTCACCAGCCCATCACAGGACAAGTAATTCACAAAAGCAACTGTAATAAAGACACTCTAAAATCAGCTCAGTAACACTTTACAGTAACTTACTCTTGTGAAAATGTATATACATGGTTTATGAATTCTTACCCATTAGCATTTAACACTAAATCAGAAGTTGCCAAGATGGTGCCCCCAAGAAACACGAGTAGCTCACGGGGCTGTTCTAAAAATAGCTCATCAGTGAGCTATATCTCATTTTTTTTGTTCCTGTTCTTTTTTTTTTAAATCAAACTTGCACTGTTTTTATTTGGAAATGACAGTATGTATTTTTTGTTGATTCAGTCAATTCGTTTAAAGGTCAGCTTTGTAGCCCATGACCTAACCATAACGTTTGTGAAGAGAAGCTAGCGGGTAAAATGACAATGAGGAGACGATTTACCCCAAATCATTTGAGCAAACGTGTTATTTCAGAAGTTTGTATCATACTGGCAGCCCTTCGCATAAGTCAGTACCCAAGATGTAGTGCTTGGTTTCAAAAAGGTTGGTGACCACTGTTTTAAATCCTTAATAGACATAAAAGAGTATGTTGCTAAAACAAATATAGCACACACTATGAAATCAGGTGTAAACGAGGTGAGTTACATGACAATACCTATAACCATTTATACAAGTGTTTATAATGTAATTAGTAATTTATAAGACGCTTCTAATCTTGTTTAAGGGTAGTGTGTTACACAAAAACAGATAATGTTATGTTATATTGCACACTTTTGTGCTGACACATTTGCAGCTTCTTCTTTTCCTTTCGGCTTGTCCCGTTTGGGGTCGCCACAGCGTGTCATCCTTTTCCATGTGAGCCTATCTCCTGCATCCTCCTCTCTAACACCAACTGCCCTCATGTCTTCCCTCACGACATCCATCAACCTTCTCTTTGGTCTTCCTCAAGCTCTCTTGCCTGGCAGCTCCCTCGTCATCATCCTTCTCCCAATATACTCACTCTCTCTCCTCTGGACGTGTCCAAACCATTGAGTCTGCTCTCTGTAACTTTGTTTCCAGAACATCTAACCTTGGCCACCCCTCTGATGAGCTAATTTCTAATCCTATCCAACCTGGTCACTCCTAGAGAGAACCTCAACATCTTCATTTCCTTTGTCTCTTCAGTGCCACTGTCTCTAATCTGTACATCTTGGCTGATGACATGATGGCGTAAAAGGATTCTAGAGTTTCACTAGAAGAAGTCTCATGTTTACATTCTCAAATGTGATGTATGCTGTTATAATTTAGCTTTGTTTAACAGTAATTAGTCTGTTTGTTGACAAACAGCCCTTGTGTGCTAAGGCTTGATTTAATAAGGCCTTTCATTGTTAGAAAACAACAACTGTTGCCGTAGGTTAGCTTGAAGCACCTGTGGTTTGTTATTAGTCACGTGCTTCAGCAGAACACCGCTCTCCACAACATCAATGTCTACTTTTAATTTCTCTTTTAATTAACTTGCCTACATCTTGTCAGAGGATGCCCAAACATGCCGTTTAGCACACGTTTAATGAGATTAACCTCTCATTGACCAAGTAGATGCAGATTAAACATTACTGTAAATTGGAATGAACTGGCTCTTATTTACTTGTGTGCCTGTGCAGGCGTACCACAACTCCTTGTGGTTGTAACATAGCTAAAATGTCAAAGGGATGGAGCTTGGGAGTGTGTTTGGCTCAGAGTCGTGTGCGGGGCTGACCAGCTGCGCGCAGGCCAAACGGTATGGAGTTCTTGCGCGCGACAGACGCCACACAGACAGTCAATGAACACGCCACTAATCACTCAGTCACACTTGCACATGTGTTAGGCTTAACACACTCAAAGTAGCCAGACTCCCTCTAGGCTTGTCCCTAAATACATGTCCAAACGGTGCAAATGACACCCGCACTAGTGCACACACTCGCACCACACATCTCGCCATGTGACACCATCCATGGCGAGATGCCACGCTTCTGATGAGCACGCTAATAAGTTAAGGCAGGAGGGAGTCATTTAGTTTTCCTTTACCGTTAGGACATCTTTTCATCTGCCCATAGCCACACTGGACAAAATAATATAATTATCTTAACATGCAAATATAGTGTATATTCACAAGCGACTTTATTAGATACACCTGCACAGTTGAATGAGATCTGGTACAACAACTGCACACACATTCAGCTTTATTAATGCTTAGTTTTGACACTGTTTGAAATGTATTAATTTAACGGTATGGGCTCTTTTTTTGTAAACAGTGCATCTGTGACGAGGTGCAAATGCCATTGGATCCTGATTTTCGTGGCAGTGCAAAGCTTGCTGCGTTTGGTGGCCAATTTGGCAGACCGGTCTACACCGAGCCGGGCGCAACGAGGGTGTGTCCTTAAAGATGTGGCGTGACAATTTGGTGGCAGAAAGTTGGTGTAAACTTAGGCCTGCTTTGAACACATCCAACTACAGGCACAGGCTCAACCAGTGGTTTAACGCAATTTTGGTGAATTTTATCGGGGCACAGGCAGCCGGGTATCTTGTCCACGGGTATATTTAAGTCACCGGCGGTTATCACCAGCTCATTCGCCGCGATTACGCATCATCCTCTTCCGCACAGAGATGCAAATTACATACTACATAATGTTGTGCTCAATGAGTAGGCACACACACACACAGAAGTGTGAAGTGTTACACAAAAATGTATAGACGTGTTTCAAAATTAAATATAATCTTTGATGAACCTCAAATGAGGTTAATCTATGAATGAAACATGGAATAATAATTTTGAAAGTGACATTACTACAAAAAAAATCATCCATCCATCCATCCATCCATTCTCTACCGTTTATCCGGGTCGGGTCGCGGGGGCAGTAGCTTCAGCAGGGACGCCCAGACTACCCTCTCCCCAGCCACTTCATCCAGCTCTTCTGGGGGGATCCCGAGGCGTTCCCAGGCCAGCCGAAGGATGTAGTCTCTCCAGCGCGTCCTGGGTCGTCCCCGGGGTCTCCTCCCGGTGGGACATGCCCGGAACACCTCACCAGGGAGGCGTCCGGGAGGCATCCGAATCAGATGCCCCAGCCACCTCATCTGGCTCCTCTCAATGCGGAGAAGTAGCGGCTCTACTCTGAGATCCTCCCGGATGACCGAGCTTCTCACCCTATCTCTAAGGGAGAGCCCGGACACCCTGCGGAGGAAACTCATTTCGGCCGCTTGTATCCGGGATCTTGTTCTTTCGGTCACGACCCACAGCTCATGACCATAGGTGAGGGTAGGAACGAAGATCGACCGGTAAATTGAGAGCTTCGCCTTTCGGCTTAGCTCTTTCTTTACCACAACGGACCGATACAAAGTCCGCATCACTGCAGACGCTGCACCGATCCGCCTGTCGATCTCCCGTTCCATTCTTCCCTCACTCGTGAACAAGACCCCAAGATACTTGAATTCCTCCACTTGGGGCAGGATCTCATCCCCGACCTGGAGATGGCATGCCACCCTTTCCCGACTGAGGACCATGGTCTCAGATTTGGAGGTGCTGATTCTCATCCCAGCCGCTTCACACTCGGCTGCGAACTGCTCCAATGAGAGTTGGAGGTCACGGCTTGATGAAGCCAACAGAACCACATCATCTGCAAAAAGCAGAGATGCAATACTGAGGCCACCAAACCGGACCCCCTCTACGCCTCGGCTGCGCCTAGAAATTCTGTCCATAAAAGTTATGAACAGAATCGGCGACAAAGGGCAGCCTTGGCGGAGTCCAACCCTCACCGGGAACGAGTCCGACTTACTGCCGGATATGCGGACCAAACTCTGACTCCGGTCGTACAGGGACCGAACAGCCCGTATCAGGGGGTTCGGTACCCCATACTCCCGAAGCACTCTCCACAGGACATTTACAGGACAAAATGTGTGTACTAAAAGTAAAGGTTTGGACTGCTATATGTGCAATGCAACTACGCTTGCTGTTCCTGTCTTCTCGTGGTTTGCCCTCATTTTCTTTTGTTCTCCATTTAACAGTTTCCAGATCACTGTCCTAATTATATTTTGTAGCCCCAAAATGAATAGCTCCAATTCTTCCTTGAAATATCAATTTGACTTTTAAAGGTGTTTCTGTTTGTTGATGGGAGCTTTGCTTTACTGAGTAAACCTCTACTCGGACAGTGTGAACAAATTGCACAGACTTAAGGTGCGACCTTCGGCCTGTTTCCTCTTTACCGGTGGTGTCACTGCAAGCAATTGTCCTTCTCAGAGCCACAATAAGACACCTTGGCCCAGCTCGTGCCTCGCCTCATTTTAATCAGGCTTCGGGGAGTGAAATATAGGCCCGGTGAGTAGGCTGTGCCAGAGCTCCGTTCATCTGGTTTCAATCTTCTCTCCACCCTTGCGATGAGGCCTTGTGGACATTCCTTTTCTAGACTCTGAAGGCGTGTGTGTTTGTGTGCAATGAGCTCGCAAAGACAAAGCATATATGTTTGGAGGAGTGTGTCACTCTCTGTGGAAGTGTGTGTTTGTAGTACTGAGTATAAGAAAAAAATACTTACACTAACTATATATACAGTGCTTAACAAATGTATTGGACCACCACCACCTGTTTGTCTCAGTGTCTCAGCAGTCTATTTAATCTGTGGTTTTGGCATTGTTTTCTGATGATCATCAATGCATTCAAAGTAAATGTCTTAAATTTAGAATTTCACAGTTGTTTTGGTGAAAGAAACGCTAAAGTAATACAGAAGTGCATTGCAATGCAAATATAGTAATGCGGCTCGGTCTTCAAATTCATTATACTGTACTTCCGTGACACCAATTATTACTTCTCCATGAGCCAGGACTTTAGCATCATCTTGTGGCATCTTAGGGCCTTAAGAGAGCACAAAAAAACAAATAAGTGAGTTTTTCAATAAGTAAATAAGTTAAT
Source organism: Phyllopteryx taeniolatus (assembly GCF_024500385.1). Classification (NCBI taxonomy): domain Eukaryota; kingdom Metazoa; phylum Chordata; class Actinopteri; order Syngnathiformes; family Syngnathidae; genus Phyllopteryx; species Phyllopteryx taeniolatus. The sequence goes on along the minus strand of NC_084509.1, from coordinate 5,335,416 downwards.
TTGTAAATAGCAATCAAATAATCTGCAAGCCATTTATTTTGAAGGGTAATGTTGTAAGATGAACTATAAATTATATTAAATTGTTTTGGGATCGGTGGCATGGTGGCCGACTGGTTAGAGCGTCCGCCTCACAGTTCTGTGGACCCGGGTTCAATCCCCGGCCCCGCCTGCATGGAGTTTGCATGTTCTCCCCGTGCCTGCATGGGTTTTCTCCGGGCACTCCGGTTTCCTCCCAAAAACATGCATGAATTGGAGACTCTAAATTGCCCACAGGCATGACTGTGAGTGCGAAGGGTTGTTTGTTCCTATGTGCCCTGCGATTGGCTGGCAACCAGTTCAGGGTGTACCCCGCCTCCTGCCCGATGACAGCTGGGATGGGCTCCAGCACGCCCGCGACCCTGGTGAGGAGAAGTGGCTCAGAAAATGGATGGATGGATGTTTTGGGATCATACTTTTTACGGTTTTAAACATTTTTCCATATTCATGATTCATTCATTCCCTATCCTCAGCAGATAGACGGGGTTTAGTGGAACTAGTTATTTTCAAATGACAGTAACTCGTAATATGATCCATCCCTCCATTTTCCGTACTGCTTATCCTCAATAGGGTCGCGCGCTAGCTGGAGCCTATCCCAGCTATCTTCGGACGAGAGGTGGGCTACACCCTGAACTGGTCACCAGCCAATCGCAGGGCACATATAAACAAACAACCATTCGCACTCACATTCACACCTACGGGCAATTTAGAGTCATCTATTAACCCACCATGCATGTTTTTGGAATGCGGTTGGAAACCTGAGTACCCAGAGAAAACCCACACAGGCACGGGGACAACATGCAAACTCCACACAGGCGAGGCCGGATTTGAACCTGGGTCCTCAGAACTGTGAGGCAGATGTGCTAACCAGTCGCTCACCGTGCTTGGTCTAGTTCTAGAGAAATTAAAAACAATCTCATTCAGTCACCTGGAGTTCTCTGCAATTTACAAGATATATCGCACTCCCCTTGACTAAAGCAGTGATCTATATTTGTTGCCCATACATCTTGCAGGTGAATAAATGAGTGTCCGGCGTGAATGGGCTACACAAAAGGACAGATGGCGGTTGGTCCATTAGCCCTCCTAAATGAGTCAAGGTGATGCCTTTCCTGGAAGCTTTGCAGCCTAGTTTGACCTCCACATGTAGCCCCTGCCACTCTGTCAGCTGGCCCACCAGCCAACGGCTCTCAGTACACAGCTGCCAAAACACACATGGCATCCGCTCACCTCTGTTCTTCCCAGATAGATTGGTTACCTCTTTGTCCTCCACAGCTGCAGTCTGATACAGCTGTAACAAAAGAATGTTATTCATTATTATCCCCCCTTACTGATTTAGTGATACGAAACGTCATATGCATGCCATTAAATGGATGACGTCGCTAATATGTCATTGATGCAGAGAGGAACAGAGCTGGGCGGATGGAGAGGGGGAGTCGGCGTCCCGTCTGTTTTCAATTAGCCCCTGAAATGTTCAACATGGGAGCTGCTCTGCCGTATTCAGTTCCTTCTCTCGCTTGGATGCAGGGAAGTGAATTAGAGACTCAGCTGAGATAGGCTTCACTGTCCAAGCCCAGGTGAACTCAGAGTTTGGAGAGTGACAAATAATAACACTGACCTATGTAATGGAATAATATCCATGTGTTCAGAGAGGCGAGGAAGACATGAAGAAGAATGAATGTTGCTGTCAAATGTAACAGATGTACAGTATTATTTTTGGGGGAGAGGCACAGGGGAGGATTTTCAGTTAAAATGAAAAATCACAAAATTGATTGGAGATGTATGCTTTTCATTGGACAATGAAAAATAATCATGCTGATGTTAATAATGGAATTAAATCCATGTGTGCAGAGAGACAAGGCCTGGAGAAGAATGATTGTCTCTGTCAAATGTAACACATGCGTCTCCAATTGTTTTTCCTTTTTTATTTTTATTTTTCCCCAGAAATAACAAATGTATTGTGTGTTGGTCGGTTTTGTAATTAGCATTAGACTGTATCAGCTTGACATACTGTAGTTCAGAATGATGACAGTATGTCAAAATCTTTTGGGAAGCTGTGATTTGGTCCAGCCCAGGACAATTGGGCTACATTCCACAGATTCGGAGTCCATACAGTGGGGTCAGCTATCGACTACTTGACTAGCTGTGCTTCTTACTTGTTATTATAGTGGGGTGTTTTTTATGAGGATATCTGCAGCCGACTACAAACTGTGACGAGCCTCCTACCACATGAAGCACCCTGCCTGCTATTGCACTTCATCATGTATTACCAAATGTAGTCTTCTGTAGTCTTTACACAGGCAGTTAAATGTTTATTTGACCCTCCCTCAAAAAGGAGTATTGTATTCCACTTAATAAATCAGGGATGTAAATGCCTTTATAGCGCATGAGGTGGTGAGAATTCAAACTTTTTATTTATCTCGTAATTGTGAAGCATCCATCACGAGCCTTCCACTTTCTGTGGTCATACACCTAGTCAGCTCTATTTTCAACCTAATAGACAAAAAGAAAAAACTAAATTGCAGATTGCAGCAAAATGGACTTGGCAGGGCAAAAGCTTATTAAGTATTGATCCGCTGAGGTCAGTGCCCATGTCTCGGTGTGCCAACAATGTGAGAGGGCTTCACTCGCATGCTTGCCAGCCACAAATTGTGATTAGAACACATAAATCATGTGTGTGTGTGGGGAGGGTATATATCAAGAAGCCGCCTCATGTCATGATCTGTACTTTACCTGAGGAGGAAGGTTGTTTGCATGAACTCTTGTGAGTATTACGGATGCTTATTATATCTGAGCTCAAGCCATCTGTCCCACAACTCACCAGCAGCGCTTTACTGATGTACAAAATATATAGTACAGTATATCGACACCCAACAGGAAGAGATTTAAGATGACAAGCAGCAGGCAAAGTTGTCTTAATGAATACTGCTCACATTCTTTTGCACTGTACCATCTGTCAGGCAAGCAGAGTTGAACAAAAAAAAATTAACTCGCCAAAAGAGCAACTTTTCTCAGAGTTTAAAAGTTGCACACTGTGGCTTTTGTTCCTGCACTCAACAGCTACATGACGAACATTTTCCCTTATTCTTAAACCCTTGCCAACAAAAATAACTTCATGCCACTCAGAGCGAGAAATAAGCTCAGCTGTGGGATAAAGCCTTATTGAATACTTAGGAATACAGAAAAAACACCGAACAGGAACGTTCTGTTGGCAAGGGGAAACCAAATTTGATATATGTTGTAAAAATATTCCCTTCATGGGATATGGAGATGTTTTGATAAAAATAGCAGATTTGAAACCAAGCGAATGTTATTCCCCGCTCTTTAAGACATACCAGAGTCTCAGTTTCATTTGCAAAAATATATTTTTTAGATTTAATAGGTAAAAATATTTTCATAGTTTCACATGTTTTCAATATGTGACCTACCGGAGCATCCATGCTTTTCCATTGTCTCAGACTCATCCTGAAACACAGCAAATAACCAGACGTGCTGTCGGGTTTAGGCCGCCCATTACTGCAGAAATGCAAAAAAAGGTCAGCATCAATACTTCATGAAAGTGAGGCACGTTATCTGGTGGAAAATGGACCATTTGAGAGCCTGCCAATCATGCAGACAAATTGAAGGAAAGAAGAATAGCATGACACAAAGATTTAAACTAATATGATTGTGGCCAGTATGACGACAATGATCAGTACAATCAAATGTTTAAATGTTTTTTAAGTAATTAGATGGAAAAGTGTGGTTAAGGTCTTTAATTAAAGAATCCTAAATAAACCACCAAACATATCAGGTGATGGCTGTGATAAAGAAGAGATTAATTAAATGAAAAATAGTAAAATTACAAGAAATGTGTTAAAAATAAATGAAGTTGTAACATGACAAAAATAAAGTTGGAACATTCTGTAATTAAATTAATACATTTAATGAGAATAGTGGTAATATTTTGAGAAAAAGTCACTCTTCTGTGAAAAAATCCAATCCATGTTTCAATGAAAAAATACTTCAGCTAATTGAATGTATACATTTATGCTTGTAATATTGTGACTTTTTTCTTCCATTATGACAACTTTTTTTTTATCTGAACAAGACCAATTTATTCTATCAAAAAGGTTGGCTTTACTTCATATTTTTGCATCAAGCTGTTCCGCCAAATTGTTAATTTACAATTAAGACAGTGTTGTTGTAATAAACTAGCAAAACACAAGTTTGTGGAACAGCTAGACATCACAGTATTGAGTGAAGGCAGCATTTTTTATTTTTTTGCAAGTGGTTTTATTACTTGTTTCTTTCCAATGTGGCCTTCTTTCTTCCCTCCTACTTCATCATTTACCATGCAGTACATGCAGTGGTTCAATATTATACGTATATAAAAACAATAGATTAAAAAAAATCACTAAAGTTAAATCCAACTCAATAACTTGTATTAAAATGATTAAATGTAGAATCAACAGAAAGTGTGTTTTTTGTCACGATACGATGGTGTTTATTTTAACTGGACCCAGAAGCAGGCGGAGGCTGAAGAAGTTTGTGGAGAATGGTTTACTGAGAAGAGATTCGGAGGTGGAACCTTGAGGCGCACTGGCGGGTCGTCGAGACAGAGAGCGTGCGGCAGGCAGTGGCGAGAGCAGCGTGGTGGAAGAGGTCACAAGGCGGGGAACACAGAAGGAGCACACGGTTGAACGTTAATACTCTGGCAGTGGAGTCTTGGCTCTGGCAGGCTTAAATGCAAGTGATGATGAAGGCTGATTGACAACAAGTGCGCGGCCAAGGTGGTGCTGATTACTGGGAAGAGAGAGAGGGCGAGAGGGGCGTAAAGCGCCACCCAAGCTCCAACAAGGGAACTGCAGGGCACAGCTCATGACAATTTTCATGAACTGGTTGCCAATTCTGTTTTTGGACCATTTAAATAAAAGCTTACGCAAAAGAAAATAAAAACTAAAAGCAAAAGATTTATGGAGCTGCTGTTGCATTATGGACAGGTACACCCAAGAGTGTGGAAGGCTCCAGCAGATACAATGTGTATAGCACTGTAAGCAACTTTTACTGCCCTTCCCTCCCATGGGCAATGGTTTAATTAACTTCCCCTCGCCATCTTAGTCCTTCTCTCCTAATTTGCAAAGAGAAAAAAGCTGAATACTTAGGGCGCAATAAAATGGCTGTCGTGGAACTAATTTTGTATCCAGTTTGGAAATGTGACGACGGGATAGTGTCCCTCTCGCACAACATTTCAGCAGTGCTGCAGCCATGAAAGCGATGCTAATGAAGGTACAAGAGCAACACAAGATGAACATCTCACATTATTCAAGCCTCTGAGGTTTTTCATCGCCGCCTTCTTTTCCCGTTCCCAGTCGTCCTTCGTGTCTTTTCCCTTTCACCTCCACCCCTTTCTTCCCATTTCAAGGGCTTATCTTGAGAATGATTGCATTCCTTTTTTTCCACTCAAGTCACACCTCTCAGAAATGTGTGGGCTAAGGTTAATATGAGGAGTAAAGCCTGCACTTGGAAGATATTTTTTCACATCTTTCACATCACACACAGAGACACACACGCACGCATGCACACACAGACACAAACACATTGTATAAAATCGTCTAAATTGTAACCTTACGTGGTGGAAGCCTTGATGGTACTTGGGAACATACTTCCATTTTGACACTGGAAAAGGGAGGAACTGTTACCTCAGACTCTGTTAGTCCAACGAGGTAAGTGTATCGGCTGGGTCAAAAACTGACTCGTCCTAGTATTCTCCTATATTTGACCGTATAGCTTTTATAGTACATACAGTGTTTAAAGAAAATAAAGCATTAATGTCATGAGATTCATGAGATTTTTTTAAAATGAAAATACAGTTGTGATATTAAAAGAGCCTGCACGGTGAACGACTGGTTAGCACATCTGCCTCACAGTTCTGGGGACCGGGGTTCAAATCCCGGCCCCGCCTGTGTAGAGTTTGCATGTTCTCCCCGTGCCTGCGTGGGTTTTCTCCGGGCACTCCGGTTTCCTCCCACATCCCAAAAACATGCATTAATTGGAGACTCTAAATTGCCCGTAGGTGTGAATGGTTGTTTGTTTCTATGTGCCCAGTGATTGGCTGGCCACCGGTTCAGGGTGTACCCCACCTCCCGCCCGAAGACAGCTGGGATAGGCTCCAGCAGTCCGCGACCCTAGTGAGGATAAGCGGTAAAGAAAATGGATGGATGGATATTAAAAGAAAGAAGTTGTGATGTTGCAAGAATAAAGTTGTAATTTTTGAAGAAAAAGTGTTGCTAAAGGAATAAAGTTGTGATTTTAATGAGCCAATCTCAAAATTCCAACCTACCGTATTTTCGTGGCCATAAGGCACACTGTATTAAAAGGCGCAGTCTCAGTTACGGGGTCTATTTCTGTATTTAACACACACTTAAGGTGCACCGTATTATTGGGCGCAGGCATGGTAAAACATACGCTACCTTAAAACATACGGTAGCTTGCATGCAGGCGTATGTTTTTAAAAAGGCAGCGGGAGCAAAACTGAGTTCGGTTGTACTTTATTGAAGTATTTAACAATGTAAACAGTGAGTTTGCTGTACTTTATTGACGTATTTAAAAATGTACTCACGTTATTTTTTGATCAATCCTCATCCACAAATCCATCAAAGTCCTCATCTTCTGTATTCGAAATGAACAGCTGGGCAAGTTCTCCATCAAACATGCCGGGTTCCCTCTCATCATTGTCTCGTTACCGGGGGGCTGTTCAACAATGATGCCGGCGTTTTCCTGCTTCCTCCACTTGCGAACCATGGATTTGTTGATCTTGAATTCTCTCACGGCTGCTCCATTCCCATGTGACTCCGCGTAACTGATGGATTGCGGTTTAAACTGTGCTTCGTAAACGTGTTTCTTCGTAGGTGCCATTTTCGGGGGTCCTTAGCCAAACCGATGTTGTTTTGCACAATGCACATACCGGCACTATATGCCTACTAGGGGCGTGCCTTTAGCGTCCTCTTTCACGCGCACCCTTCCCTCTTTAACGTCTGCATGCTGTCCTCAGTCACGTCCGCCTTTCCTCTATATAAGCAGCGTGTTGTGCACCATTAAAATACATATATATATAAGCAGCGTTGCTGTGCACCATTAAAATACATATTGTGCATACGGCCCACAGTGGGCCGTATGCACAATATGTATTTTAATGGTGCACACCTAGTACATTTAAGAAAATTAGCCATTTAGAAGCTATAATTTAAAAAAGCAGAGCTCGAATGTAAAGGGAGAAGTCTTACAGAATGAGCATGCCTGTTGTTTTTGCACTGTGCACTAACAACTGGAGGCAGCCTGCTGTCTGCTGAGACATCTAAAGAATTTTCTGCCTTTCCAGCAACGCTATCTGAAATCCCGTGAAGATAACAAGAGAGAGAGCGAGAGAGAATATCTGGATGTAAGATGTAACTTGCAGTCACAATGGCGGTATTTATAGGCCCTAATGTTTGCCCTTTGAATCTCTAATTTAGGTCACGCTTGACTTTTGATGAAGGCAGCCTTTCCAAATGTCTCCTCTTTGCTAACAAGCACAAAGGTGCTGTTGGAAGGAGAAGGGAAAAGTAAGTGAGTCGTGCAAGTGTGACAGTGACAGCTGCAGTCTAAATCACAGAGTACAATGGCGAAGGCGCTGATTTACCACGTTTCCATTATGCAGATCAGCAGGAAGTGTCTTTCTGACATGTTCACCCCTGTAAGTGTTGTCACGCATGACGCCCTTGCTCCATTCTCCTTTTTGTGTATCTGCGAACTTGTGTCCAAGTACTCCCTTTGTGATGGTGGAATTTTTCCTCCACACTTGTGACTTTCAAAAGGTCTGCTGGAAGTCAGGCATTGCACCATGCGTCCTCCTCCCCTCCCGTCCCGTCCTCCATAGCTCACCCTCTTTGATGTACGAGACGAGCGCACCAGAGGTCACAAGCTTTGGAGATGGTGAGGGCTGCATCCACTCTGTGCTGACTGAGGGGATATGAGGCTTGACTTTAGGCAGTGTGAAAGATCCAGGCCTGCCCTGTCATTCCGTCTGTCTGTGTGTCTCTCTGGTCACACTATAATAAGATTGCAGGGCTCTGTGAGGCAGATTTACTGGAGCACAACTCCCCCTAGGGCCTATTCATAGAAGTCGTTCCTCCCTTTTTTCACTCTTTGTGGCCATTCCACTATCTCGCTCTCTTTGCAAACCTTGTGTTTAGACCCCGTTTTTCTTTTGTTAATCATGATATGCTACAGTACGTTCCAGTTTTACTGTGGGGAAGTCCTAATCTCAGGCTCAAATGGCCACGCAAAGCTGAGCCACAGCAAGAAAAGCAGACATAGCTCGGGACATGGAACGAACTAGGTCACAACTCTCCTCAACATTTAACTCCCTCCCTCAACATAACCGTGTCCATTTAGTTGACCTTTTACTTGTCCTTGTGGAATTTGATGAAGCCATGTGAATTTATAAACATGTCTCTGTCTACATTACATCTGGCTTCAAACTCTTTTGTCGTGTTATGTGTTATAGTTTTCACCCCTGTTGCTTGGTTTCTGCATTTGTTTAGTTGGGATGTTTGTAGATTAGATTAACAGTATTACACACAAACTACATCATTGGTTTTCATTCAAACCTTTCGTATGGGTGGCACATTAACTGATCAAATGTTGGTTCCTATTGGAATAACGTGGACAGAGGGGAGAAACACTGTCGAGCACCTAAGAGCAATTGCGACCACATAATCTTGTAGGGTGAGACAACAGCACCTCACATATGCTCCAGCTAATTTCAGTTCGTAGTACCTTATCTTTTAAGTAAAAAAAAAAAAAAAAAAAGCTTATTGCAGAACCCCCCCTTGTGATTTTTCTGAATACAATTGCACTAGTGTAACATGTAACATGTTGGTGGAGAGCTACACTCTACTGAATGCTTTTGTGTTTGCTACTGTATTTACTGTAGGTTAACAGAGACTGCTTTTACGAAAGCTGTCATAGTTTGATATACTGTGAGTGCAAAGATGCCACAATAGGGAAATTCAGTATCAAGTGTTGTTGACACAAATGATGCAGTCCAGCAGTCCAACTGTCCCAGCTGCGTACACCATGAAAAAGCGAACAAACTCGCATCGAAGCGATCTTATTTTGGCAGTGTGGTGTCAGTCACTCCACAGCACAAAAGCATCCTTCCCCACCATAAATAACTGGCAAACTGGAGACCAACCAAACCCCCTCATTTCTCACTCTCTGACATATAATGTGATTTCTTTCTGTCAAAAACTATTTTCGGCATCAACACATATTTCACAAAGTACACCTCCACAATCTAATGACAGTCAATACAAGAGCTGTATCAAAAATTCTGTCCCTCTCCAATTGCTGTCAGAGAGGTATGCATTGCCTCTATCATGGACATCAAGGAGGCTATGTTTTCATTGTTTGTTTTCTTGATTGTTAGATTGTTTGTCAGCTTCTAATTATGCAACTAAGCTACTTGACCAGTTTTCCATAAACAATTTTGAAGACGTGGACAGAACTGGATAATGGTTACTTTTAATGTTTCATGATACTTTAGACAATTCCCTTAATTTCTTATTGAATAGTGAACCTTAAAGTAGCAATGTGATAGGTGGCTGAGATCTTTGTGGAATTTTGTAAAAACGTTAAACACCTCTAAAACCCTCCATAGCAAATGAATTCAGGCACAATTTTTTTTTTAAAAACTGTATTACTAAATATTGCCCACACAGTTCTTCTCACTAATACTATTCAATTTGACTATTTAAATTTAGTTTTTAGGGCAAGTAACAGTAATTTTGACACGCTGACTTGGAGAACCCTTTGGAATTTGTCAGCCAATCAGAGAAGGTGTTCCCTAAGTAGCAGATGAGTTGAAATGGTCAAAGACATACTGTATGTTGAGAAGTAATCAATTGTACTGTTTTACTGTAATTTGAAGCTGTTTTTGGACCAGATTTTTTAATAGGTGATACTACACAAAAATGTTCCCCAAAAAGGCAAATTTTTCAAACACAAAAAAACCTCAATGTCTTACGTTGAAGATGCCATTCTAACCAGACTTAGCATTTTGACAGTGTCATTTTTGGGAAACATTGTCACATTGCTACTTCAACAGAAAATTCACTTATGATTAAAGCTGTTTAATTTGATGCAAATCCAAATTAGGCTTATTAATGATCAATTCAGTACAATATATAGGAAGTGTCAAGCATTTGGAAGATGCGCAGTGGCATACATTGTGCTCATCTAGAGTTGTAACTTTTTTTGTCATGTCAAGTTAAACTAAGCAATTATTGACTTTGAAAATCATACGGTTTTGATACAGATATTGGATTCTGCTGAATTTTACAGGCCTGTCTTAATGTTATGGCGGCCAATGTAATTTTTACATGATCATGAACGTGCTGGCTTGACTTTCCTTGTTTGTGGGTGGGTCTGTTGAAAAGTCGTTTCATGGAAATTGTTTTATAGTGTGTTGTGTTGGAAAAAAGATTACAGTGCCCCCCACTTTATCCGGTCAACCGTGCCATATCTATTGGGAGACTCCAGGATTTACAGAGCCTACAGTCGGCGCAGTTGAGGAGGTGGGAGGTGAAAAGGGGGCACAGAGGGCTCTTATCAAGCCTTTGGCACACTGCAGGATTCCGCACTGAGTATCTGACGTGCTTGACTGATTACAGAGACTGAGGAGTCAAGGGAAGACATTCGACATAGCATCAAGGCCCCACCATCAACCATTAACCCCTACCGTGAAGTTCAGTCCACCGTATACACATGAACCCGAAACCCTAAAGAGGAATGCCGCTGCATCAAAAAGTCGTAGACATCCAATCAATGTCCCATATTTTCTGCTGACCGGTGATTTAAAGTTCCAATAACAACAGGACATCAAAAACAGTTCCTGTCAAGAGAGACAAAAAGTCTCTGCTGTCAAGTATTTTTTCTCTTTTCACCCAGATTGACAGTGACTGTAATGAAAAGAAAAAAAAACAGATGCAACAAAAGTCAGAGAACTGCTGAAAGCAGGCAAATGATGGCACGCGCATGCTTGAAAAAGCTGTTTATGGACGGCTGCTCTTCTCCTTTGTGTCCTGCGTCAGCGCTGACAGTTTGGCTTCGCAGCACTGAGCTGACATTTTCATTGGCCCACAGCTCACTTGTGGGACTGCTCGAGTAAGGATGGACCAGGAAACGAGTGGACAGGTGCCCACTGGGTGCTGACGCATTTTCAGACCACATTGGCTCTCTCCACAACATTTGACAGTATAAACACATTTACACCAAGCACTTTGGTTTCCGCTAAGGCAGGGGTGTCAAACTCAAATTCACGGTGGGCCAAAATTAAAAATTGTGAAAAATTGTGAAAACGTGGGTTTACTGAATTTCTCTCACTTTTACAACTTTTGGTATCAAAAATGTGGACAAAACAAAAGCGAAAATAGGTCTGTAGTCTCCTGCTTTGTAAGGAATTCTGTCCACAGAGCAAAATTATCAAGACATAGCACAGTGTTTAAAGCTTTTTCTCTCCACCTTGGTTATTTATTCAAAGCCAACAGGAGGAACTATTAATCAGCATACTAATGAATAAAAGAGCCACGTATACACAACATATACAACCTGGGACCAAATGATCATGTGCTCGGGTGATAACTTTATTTTAAGCACTTACAAGCCCCACAAGCTGTTGAGTCACACTGCAATTAAATTAAAGGCAGGTAGTTAAGTTAAATGTTGAAGAGCCAAAAATATCCTGCCACGTTTTAGTGTGCAAGCCCGCTGAAGAGCTCTGCAGTATTTTAACCATGTTTGGACCAGGTGGTCGGAGTCCACTATCTCAGCAATGGGTGCACACACACAACTTTCAGGACACCTCTGTGACGCCCCTGGCAAATTCTACTCAAGCCCCCATGCGGTCCAACATACTCTAGTGTATTAGAACTGCTGCTCCCCCACAGAGACTTGGGATGCGACAGTCTGGCCCGTGCCCAGAGTCACTCATTAAAAGCACCCACACTAGTTATAGCTATGTTTTTTTACTGCCACATGAGCACTTAACAGAGTAGCCTGGGGTTTGTTTTGTTATTTATTTAGGACTTAGGTTTAAAGTAGTGCTAAGATTTAGTCGAATTAACAGGGAAAAAGATTTTGCAGTTTTTGGTCATGTGTTATTCAGATATCAGGCTGATGTCAGATGAGCTCTGTAGCAGAAGAAAAGTCATAATTGTATGGAGAAGCCATCGTACAGTATGATGTAATTTAGGTGTTTTTAGTTGTTGTTGTTTCGAGGAAACCCAATAGAGCGACAATGATCAGTTATTAGGATCTATGGTTTAGTCATTAGAATGGGTGAATGCTAATCCAATTTGTTGTGATTTAGATTTTTTTTCCCCCACAATATAACAAGAAATAATATGTTCCATAGTTAAACTGTAATCACCATAGCATATTTGCACAATTCTCAAGCAAAAGCAATATGTCTAATAAATTAACCACCATTGTAACATGAAAAGAAATAAAATGTGCAGTCGAAGGTGAGGGTGAGTCGTGTCGCAGTTGCCTTAATTCTTCGTCTTAATTGCCATCCAGTTACCCATGGTTAATAGTGAAACATAAAAACAACAACACTGGTAGCAAGCGACGGCACATATGTTTTAGTATCGCCAAAAAGCCAAAATAAAAGCAAATGATGTGCAGGGTTGCTCATTTTCCTCATTTTGACACATCCCAGTTTTATAAAAGTAAAGAACAATAAAGAAAATATTGTTCAAAGATATCATTTTAAATCATATATATACTATATTGTTAAAAATAACTATACGTGCTTACATGTTCAAAGTGCCTTTCAGAGCACCTTGTTAAGAAAGTGAGGATGGACGTGATGACTTAATGTACAAAAGTGAATAGAGTAAAATAGCATTTCACAATTGCACAAAATACAGCAACTAAATTTCACTCATCTTGAAACAAATTATCAAAAAGGTTAAATGCACATATGGCAAAGATGCTCCTAACTTTCAACAACAACCCAGGCTAAACCTAGCTCCTTTTAAACTCTCAGCCGCGACGTCAACATAATTTCTTAAAACCAATTTCTATTTAGACAGGGATTTAGCGCCATCTTGTGGAATCTTAGAGCATCATTAATAGGGCATAAAAAACTGTGAGTAGGGGAGCTTTCAGCAGATAACAGAGGATAACTGTAATATCTAATTTGAACCATGCCTGTCATCCATCCATACATTTTCCGTAACGCTTTATCCTCACAAGGGTCGTGGGCATAATGGAGCCTATCCCAGCTATCTTCGGGCGAGAGGCGGAGTACACCCTGAACTGGTCGCCATCCAATTGCAGGGCACATAGAAACAAACAACCATTCGTGCACATATTCACACCAAGGGCAATTTAGAGTCTTCAATCAACCTACCATTCATGTTTTTGGGATGTGGGAGGAAACCGGAGTACCCGGAGAAAACCCACACAGGCACGGGGAGAACATGCAAACTCCACACATGCGGTGCCTGGATTTGAACCCCGGTCCTCAGAACTGTGAAGCAGATAGCCTAAAGCCTAACCAGTCATCCACCGTGCCGCCCCATGCCTGTCAAAATAATGTAATTTTCCCAGAAAAAGGCAAGTCTGACATGGCATGCATTTTAAATATTTCACAGTATACGGGGTCCTCGATTTATGACAGACTTCAGCTCCTACGGCTGCGATGTAACCTGAATCACTTAGTATGCCCGATGCTGCTGTAGTCAATCACTCTTTTTGACGAACATGTCCTCTTTTTTGAGACCTAAAAATCACACCCCCGCCGCGGTTGTTACCGCTGCTTATAAAGTCTTTTTTGGCCAAAATACACAGACATGAAGACAGCTCACTTACCTTGAACTAGTCACAACGCCAAATATCTTCACTAAATAACAGTTTGTTACAGTGTTAAAGGGCAATAATAACATGCAAATACATTAATTATTTAACGTTAAACTAAAAAGTCGAAACAACAGTTACAGCCACATTTGTTGCAAATGAATACATTTAAGGCTGGAGCTTAATGTTCTAGAAATTACAAAGTTGTCTATTACGTTTCTCTCTTCCTACTTACAAGCATTTACAAAAACACATTTTCTCTTGTTATTTTTGTAGATATTTCTCAACATCCTAAATAATTCAAATGCAGATGGAATACACTTAAAGCACCTCTTTGCTAGAGAAAAATGTCGGAAATGAAACTTCTTGATAAACTGTCAAACTACTGAATGCTAAAATAAAAGGAGATAAAAGGAAAATGTTGCTTGGTCAGTGAGTAAAATCCAGGAGAAATCTTCTGTTGCTGAATCAATCTCTTTCAAGTGGGGAAGCTGCACATATTTGCAATAACTTGACAACTTTTAACATGGAAAACATAGACAACATTGATTGAAATTTAAAGAAACGCCTTATTAGTGTTATTACAAATGACAATAGCAAATTGTCTGGCTGATCGATATACTGTTCGCTCTCTGTTGGGGTAGGGGTAAATTTATTGATGTGACCCCACAGAACTTTGGAAACACGTCAAAATTGCCAAAACCGTCAAGAACACAGGGAAGAAGAAAAAAGAGGGAAAATGGGAGAAAGAGATGTCATGTTGTTGTTACTTTTGGTTTGTCCCATTAGGTGTCGCAACACCACGTATGATATGTTTGGCAGTAACGATACAGTAATGAAATAGAAATTTTCTATTTTAAATTGTGTGACATATTATCTTGTAAATTCAAGGCAGTGTTAAAAACTATTGGTATTTGACTTTTTTGTAAGCCTATGTAAATCGTTGCTGTGGGGTCGCCATATAAAATCTCACCTAGGGCGCCACATTGGCTATGGCCAGCCCTGCTGTGCATTGTGTAATAAACAATCACTTTCTTCGATTTGTTGAGAATAGCAGTCGCAGTTAAATGCTTTTGCATAGCCTGACTGCTCTTTGATTGAATCACCAGCTACAAATTACTGTTTGGTGAGAGACATTGATGATTCAAAAGTAACTATTGTTGGAGAGAAAAAGTAACCGCAGTCTAATTACTTTCCTGGACAAGGTAACGCGTTACTTCACTCGTTACTCAAAATGGCAGATTTTTGGAGTAACACGTTACTTATTAATCGAGTACATTGTAACGCGTTACCGGCATCACTGTTCATGAGGTCGGTTAAATGTTTGACACAATATTGTTCCTGAAAATTGTACTCAAATTCAGAATTATACCTCGGAGGCATGTATTCCTGTAGTCTCTTACATTCACTGGCTTGATTTGTAGTTTCTGACCATGTCTTTGGCAAGTTAGAACTGTACGTTGAAGTTAATGACACTTCAGTGGACTGAAAAATAAAATGAAATTATACCTTACTGTTGCTTTAATACTTACAAGAGAATCTAAAAAAAATTCAATTTTGTCAGCTTTTTCCACGTTTCATCTTCTTCCTGACGGTAATTGAGATTCGACGTGTCAGGTCCCTCTATGTCTTCTGTCACAGTTTCCTCTCACTGCAGGCTTTTTTATCCAATTTACAACATCCGTCTCGTGTCTTCCGTCTGGTTGGAGCTATCTGACATTTTTCTCTTCTGTTTCTTTCTCTGCGTCCAGTTCTCCTCAGTCCGCTGTCAGGAGGTGCCCAGACTGAGATGAAGAAGGTAGTCGGGGACAACGCCACCTTACCTTGCCACCACCAGTTCCAATCATCCGGCTCGATTGATATTGAGTGGCTCCTGCAGAAACCAAACTCCAAACAGAAAGTGGTGAGAAGAGATGTTTATTTTCTCAATTGTTGTCTTAGAACTCTCATGAATTGTGTTCTTACTGCAATTCAGCCAATCAGATCATTGATCCCACCCACTACCTCTTTGATGAGTGACTTTGAAAGATTCATTTCTGGATTTGATACATTATTTTGCATTCAATCATCCATCCATCCATTTTCTGAGCCGCTTCTCCTCACTAGGGTCGCAGGCGTGCTGGAGCCTATCCCAGCTATCATCGGGCAGGAGGGAGGGTACACCCTGAACTGGTTGCCAGCCAATCGCACGGCACATACAAACAAACAACCATTCGCACTCACATTCACACCTAAGGGCAATTTAGAGTTGTCAATTAACCTACCATGCACGTTTTTGGGATGTGGGAGGAAACCGGAGTGACCGGAGAAAACCCACGCAGGCACGGGGAGAACATGCAAACTCCATACAGGCGGGGCCGGGGATTGAACCCCGGTCCTCAGAACTGTGAGGCAGACACTCTAACCAGTCGAACACCGTGCCGCTGCATTCATTCATATATTGTTTATATTTATTGGATTTCTATTTATTAAAAAATAAGAATTTTATCATTTCACACTCTAGAAATAGTACACTACACAACTCCTTTTCATTGTGTTTATACTTTATATCATTGAATATCTGTGTGCTGGGAGTAATCACGTGGTTGCCAAATATGGTTTCTTGTTGTCTACAAGATGAATGCAAACATGCATATAACAGTACTATTCTTGTATTCGTTCATGTTTTTTTTTAATTGCATTTGCATTAGTAATGAAAGAACACTGTCAATGGAAGAAGTGACTACTGCAATTTAAGAAACAGTATATTGTGAGAGGCTGAAGCAAAATAATGTTAGTATTATTAAGGTACAGTGCCGGTAAGGGACAGTTCAGAACTCTGAGCCCAGAGAGATAACTCCAACACTGCAATACTAATCATTGTATGCAGAATTATAGAGCTATAGATTTAATATAAGACAGAAACGACATTAAGTAAAGAACATTGACCATAAACGGCTTCAAAGCAAGCTTGATTACATTTCTACTGG
This sequence comes from Phyllopteryx taeniolatus, assembly GCF_024500385.1. Taxonomy (NCBI): domain Eukaryota; kingdom Metazoa; phylum Chordata; class Actinopteri; order Syngnathiformes; family Syngnathidae; genus Phyllopteryx; species Phyllopteryx taeniolatus. The sequence goes on along the minus strand of NC_084509.1, from coordinate 5,318,530 downwards.
GATTTCAGAACACTTTTGTTTATGCTGCAGGCCAAACATCAACATGAGCTTCAATGTTCATGTTACTGAATTCTCAGGCAAGTGACATTTTGTCCCTTGTTAGTATGTACCAAAATATAATGGAATCATAATGGATGTGCGGAGACCCAAACGCTGTCTCTGAGCAATAATTTCATTAACCTTGTTATTCGACATTTAGTCTTGCAGCACACGCATACAACTTGATCTGTTGCTGACATTATAAATAAAATGAAACATTTATTTCAAATCATACTCAGCATTGATGGCGTGTGATATCCTGAAATGTCCAAAATGTACCAGGAAATCTGTTGCTAGACCACTTTAGTCTTGAAGTCCGTGGAAAGGATTTAAATTGATCTTTTACCACAAATAATATCTGTTGACAACTCAAGCCACAGCTCACATTTGCATATTTGTATGCATTTTACACTCATGATAGGCTTTAGGCCACATTGCAACACGACCAAATAGGCCTACAGAGCGATATCCTCCTTCAGATGAGGAAGATTCAGTGCCACATGTTGTGTTTTCAGTCACGAAATAAGTCGAAGTCTATGCATTACGTTAACACACGCCGCCATGATGCTGCAAGAGCCAAATAAAAGCCTATCAAATAATTCATAAACATCAATGCTCAGGCTGTTATTTTGAAGTTGGCCCTTGCAGCGCGTTGGCGGCGCGTAACCGGCATTGTGACGGCTAGCTGGACTTCAACTTGAGGCTGAAGTTGCTAAGTTGAATAAATAAATAGTGTCCATGCAGTGTAATTGTGAATGTGGCCTTCCTGTGCCTATCTTGGTCTTCATTTTGGTCTCTTTTCTCTTGGAGCTTAAATTCATGATTGACAGCAATCACCAGCAATATAAAAGCTACTATTATTCCTTTCGTGTACAGCACCAGTACACAAATGGCAGACAACGCCTTTGTGCATGCCAAGTGTTATTTTTTGTCCAAAACTATACAAAATGTTGCTTTATACAGTATGGAATTTTTATTTTTTTTTTAGTTTGAATTTTTCAAACGAGCATCGTCTATGAGGAAACCGGCAAGTTGGCACACTTCTGTGATGAGCAGCCAACATGGATGCACCGATTCACTCGAAAAATTTGACGTAAAAGTGCAATAAATCAACATAGAAGTCTAATTATCCAGCTAATTCAATTCCTTCCTATCAATCAAGTCATACAATACACAATAATTTGGCCAGTGTCCTTTTGAACAATGACACAATAGTTTCTTTTATCTCAAATAACTTATGCCGTCATAGGTTGAGAAACTTTCTTCACACAAAATGAACACAACATCAGCGTGTCAAATCTCACTAGCTGCCTGGTAAAGAGAAGTGATATCTTATATACTGAATTTGGAAGTCATTTGTTTGTGTCCTGGTGCGTTAGCACATGGAAGTTCAACACAGCGACAAAGAAAAGAGCAGGAAGAGGATGGGAAGAAGGGAATGGAGTTTTCGAATGAAAGCGTCTGTCTGAAGCTTTCATGATTCAGAGGGGGGTGAACTGCCACAATGCGATGAATATTTAACGGGAAGATAACATTGAAGGCGCCATTAATTAAAATCAAACATCTGAAAATTTGATTAGGTTGAAGAGAGCGCGCCTGTAACCGAATGAATAAATCATTCTTTTGTACTGTCAGAGAGAGAAAGTGCATCTTGCAACATTGCGCCCCTCTTCGCTATTGTGTAGGCTACGTTTGTTCAGATCCATGAGAGGCCAGACCACAAGTTCTAGGTCATGCTGTCATCACTAAAATACGCTCCCCGATTACAACATCAGGTACACCATCAGAATTGAATAAACTCTGTATTTTTTTTCAATTTGTTGGGGTTGTAATTTGCACCGGTAAAGAAGTGTCCACCTACATAATATTGGAAAACACTCTTAGTATAATGCAAAGCAGTTCTACTCCACTGAAAACAACAATGACAGTAAAAATAAAAAAATAAAAAAAGAATATTTACATGACTGCTACTACTCCTGAAAGTGTAAATCACTGAACATATTGGTATTTTGTAAAGACAAAATTGTACATCTGTAGCTAATGAACTGTCTGTTTGGTGATAGTCCCAGTAAGTGTTAGTTTAGACAGACTTTCTGACACCAAAATCTCACTCACCAAGCGCATGTCCAAGGGCACACCCACGTGTCGGTATGCCCATCTTGGCGCAGGCCCGTCTGCCAAATTGGCGAACATGCCAGCGAGCCTTGCACTTGCACAGACATCAAGATGTGCCGCCATTTGAGCTCCAGCGCATGTTGCATGCGCATAAAGTCCAAATATTACAAGAAAACAGCTGGAATATTATGAGAAAAAAGAAGCATTCAAAGAATAGTTTTTAAATCCATTATTTCAATTAATCGTTAGATGTTTTTTTTGTTTTGTTTTTTTTACCAATTTACGCATTTTATTTTATAACAACAAGAATAATGTTTGAATATTACGACGAAACCATTGAAGTATAATGCAGTACTGACAAATCCTAGTCCTAATTTTAGAAGAGTAAAAAATGTTTTTTCATATTATGTTAATATAATACAACATTCTTATAATATTGTGATTTTTTTATATTACAACTTCTTGTAAATGTATAACTTTGTCACATAAATTCTGACTTTACTATTTACTAGTTGTATTATTGTAACATTTCTATTCATTTTTATTATTTTTGCAATTGTACTTTTTTAGTGTGACTCAAAATTAAATTGAGGATTTTGTTTTTGCACAAGACCAAAAGAAGTTTGAAACATAACATAATCTGATATTTTGTTTGGAAATATTTAATTTCTGGATAGAAATAAAAGTTTTCCCATTAAATAAGTCCTTTAAAAATGTTGAAAAAGCCTTCAGAGGACATAAACATTCCATGTCAGCATTAAATCACTGCATCCTTTGAAACAACAGCCTTTAGCCATTTTGCAAAAATTCTTTTTACTGGAACTTTGGCTCTATTACACTCTGTATAATGTATCTTTACATCCATGCACAAGGACAGTAAATTATGTACAGATGCCTGTGAGCAGTAAATTTCCAGGGGCCATACAGTAAACAACAGACATATGCTTATTGGTAGATGTCTTTATAGTACATTTTATTTTTGTGAAACTGCGGCACTGTAATGTAGAGTACGCCAATAAGCATTCATGCTACAAGCCTGACTTTTAGTCTGTGTGGGTTTTTTGTGCATTTGGTGGATATAAGCGGCCGTTCGTCACCTGTGGTCACGGCAGGTGGCGCCTGTTTGGTCGCCAGTGATGCGGTGTGGCACCAGCACTTAGCGGGCCCCATCTGCAGGCTCTCACTCGCCCTGAGTAATAGGCCACTGTGACAGCTGTGTTTGTGTTTGTGGGCATGCATGCAGCCAGAGCGAGGCTCAGAGATATAGATAGAGATGGAATATGGATATTGAGATGGAAATCGTCACTTTTCTTTGCAATACCCCCAACTTTGAACTGCACAACAGTTCAGTTCTAAAGGCATAAGAACAACAACACTTTTAGTCATATTAACATTTTTTGATTATTATTATTGAGCATGCAACACACACAGGCAAAGGCTTGCCCTCAGATCCAGATTATAGCACCCAAATGTTATTTACACTCTTACAAAAAACTGTCTCTTCTTGTTTGTTTGTTTTATTTCTATACAAATATCATGAGGAATTATTCATCTTAAATTATAATAAGCCAGCATTAATAAACCCACTTTTCTATTTTTTACTAACTAAAGAAAGGGTTTTAGTCCAAATAAAAGTCAGGAGGAAAACACAAACAAAGTGCGTGCATTAAATAGAAAGGTAATTTTAATTTTAAACTTAGTTGTAAAAAGATTCACTGGATGTGTGAATGTCTGACTCATTAAGTCAGATACTTTATACAGGCTGTTAACATCCCATCATCGCCACTATGGGTAAAACTCATCTCAGTGTCCGAATACTTTTTATTATTTAGTCAATTTGGCTGTTCTTTGAAAAGATAAAACAAATTAGATTAGGGAATTTGTACATAATCAGCTGGCCGTAATTGCTGGTTATATGTTTTTGCACTTACACAGAGTCACTGTGAAAATGTCATACTTAGTGTACATTATCATCAGTGTGATACAATATTGAATACTTACTAGCTAACTACAAGAAGGATACATTACATATTTCAGAGATGTAGTCATAGGCTGTTTAAAAGAGTGGAAGTATAGTCTCCAATCCCAGGAGCTTCACATTAGTGTTTTCTAATAAGATTCTGGACTTCACCGTTGCTGTCCATATTGTGTTTGGCACTAGTAGTATTTATGCCTGTTACTTGTCCAGTGTTTGTTCAGAAAATAGCTAACAGTTTTCCAAATGAGAGGCAAAGTGTTCTTGCTTAAAGCTGTTTGTCACCATAAATATTAATTCAAATTACTTTCAACACAGTATCACTGCCATTATCATTATTGTAGCATGCTGTAAGTCCACTAGCTTAATGCTTACATACAATGGGAAATGACAGAATTGATCATTATTGCAGAAATTTAAACCATCATACAACTGTTATTTTAACCTAAATAGGACAGTAACATACAATTTGAACATGCAAAAGTAATAACAGGCATATATTTTCTCTGCACTGTGGAAACAATTAAAACTACTTGAGGTTAGCTTTACAGTAGTTTCAGATTAGTTTACTGATCTGTGTCACCCTACTACCACTGTCCCAAAAAAAAAAAAAAAAAAAAATTTATTAAAAAAAGAAAATTCTTGCCATTTGGGATCTTAGTAAAAAAAATGCAATCGCAGTAAATCATGTTCAACACGCTCAACAACTCTTAACTAATAACTATTAGCTAAGAGCAAACAAAACTGTGCCCTAAGTGAGTAATTTGTCCAGTATTAAAACAGTGACATATGAAAATTAGTAATGGTTATATAATCTCAATCCAAATAAAGGTCCCTGAAAACTCCCATACACACAAAATGCAAAAATTAAAATGAGGAAATTTCATCTCTAGGCTGAGGTTGGTGGCCCAGTGCTTGGGGACCACTTAGCTAAATTTGCTTTCGAAGGTTTGAGAGCAGTTCGGTAAGCAACATTAATGACAGTCTCTGATGTGTTCCTTTTCAATATTTCTAGATCATTACGTTCTTCGGTGGCCACGTGTACACTAATGAGGCCACGAGCACTGATGCCAGCCACTTTTCCTTTGCTGGGGAGTACCTGGGTGGAGACGCCTCCCTGCTGATCAGTGACCTGCTGCTGACTGACTCTGGGGAGTACTACTGCAAGGTCAAGACTGGAGGGAAGTACCACTGGAGCCAAGTCAACCTCATTGTGCTGGGTAAGGGTCCTAACTCACACAGACACACACACACACACACACACACACAGGCGCTACACACACTCATGTTGCTGCATGTACACACACACACACATACACACAAACCTCTTGAATGGGTCGTTGGCCGAGTACATTTCCTCTGGCATGCTGACTGCTCTAATGATTAAATTTGATTCAGACTGACTGATTGGATTCTTCTTTTAGTTTGTTGATGAGGTGAGACCAGAAACATGCAACTGATTTATGACTTTGATTCTCAATAAATGTGACTTTGCAGTACATGCATTTGTGGCCTTTTGAGGAAAATGTGCCCTATGAGTAAGGTGAAATCTATAATTACAACTGCCTTCCCTTAAACCCCATATAAGCTTCTTAGGGAAATTATTTACACAAATTGTGTGTGTGTGTGGGGGGGGGGGGGGGGGGGGGGGGTAGCTTGTTTTGGCCTCCTAATCCTCAGCGAAGTCATTATTGTCTATTTCATCTTCCTATTTTTCATTATTTTTGTTTTCCCTCATTTGTCCAAGCTTTAGAGTTAGCTCAGTGGAAATGTGCATCATTGCCTGCTCAATGCCAAACATTTCAACAAACAATTCTGAAGGACAAACAGCAAAAAACGGTGGCGAGCATACCACTCAAGCCAGGCACAAAGTCCGGCGGGAAGAGTGAGATCATCTCAGTGACAGAAAAGCGGCGATTTATTAAAACATCATGGGAGATTAGTTCGGTCCGCGGTTATTGGTTTTCTAATAGAACAGTCTGTTAATCCTCTCACTCTCATCTCTCTTCCATAAAGACATTTCAGTGAGTTAATGCCTCCATTTTTACAAATTGCCCTCAGCTTTCGCGGTGACACTTTCGATTTTGAGAGAGACGGACATTTGCATTTCGTTCCCCAAGATAATAGCTTGGTGCCAGGCAGGTTGTTTATGCGCCTGCCTCCCGTGAATTGTGAATGCTTCTTTTTATGAGCCACTTTCCTGAAACACACCTGATTGTGGATTTAAAATTGTAGATTTACAACTGCGTGCATGCATGAACTGTATATTGTTGTGAGCGGCTTCATAGTAGTTGCATGTGTATGTGCAGCTTTTATTCCTGCTTTGTTAGTTCGAGCTGACCCTGACTAAGCAACAAGATTGGGGTTTAAATCTTTGCTTTGGCCTTGAAGATATTCTCCCTGTGCTTGCATATTCCAAAAACATGCATGTTAGGTTTATTGAAGAGTTGAGAAGAATTGTCCATAGGTGTGAATGTGAGTGTGAATGATTGTTTCTATACAGTGGAATGTGAGTGTGAATGTTTCTATACAGTTTCTGCCCTATTATTAACTGGCAACCAGTCCTATGTTGTAGTTTAACTGTGAAACAACAACTTACTCCTGGTCTTTTGAACATCCTTCAATAGATTAGGTTAGAAATTATTTTGGGAATCGATAGTTTTGTCTCAAAATCAATTGAATAATTAATTATTTATTTAGAAAATAGTTTTTAACCAGTTTTCAAATGTATTTTAAGTCACATGTAAACAAATTCTCTATAAGATTAAAATAAGCTACCTAACGAGAATGCAGCTTTAGCGACATGCTGCATCGCCGCAGAAAATCAGCCCCAGCCAAACGCACAAAAGACGACACTGTGACTACGACAAAATAGAAAAGGACGGTTTAAAAATAGCTCGCCACTGATCTAAAAATACGCTGTTGGGATAGAAGCCGAGCTATTTTTGCTTTTTTATAGCTCAGAAAAGCTGTCCGGTGTAAAGGCAGAGAGGCAGTGCACGTTTCAGCAGCATCCAGCACTTCTCTTTTGTGGTTCTCTGTGTTGAGCTGCTGGACTGAAACCTTTGAGCTGTGACGGGAAGAAAAAAATAGAAAATAACAGTATTCACAGCCAGCTTAGCAGGCATATTGAACAGGTCTCCATCGACTGTTTAAACTCGCTGCAGTCTCGAACTGAGCCCGCCTATTCCTCATCTATGGATATATATTGACTGAATCGAACTGTTTGTCTCATGTTTAAATCCCTTTATGTCCATCCATGTTTATTATTTATACATCGCAAACATTCTGATCAACTCACAAGGCAGCCTGGGAAATGGGTTGCTGCTGGGTCACTGCAATGAGCAAAATGTATACAACAAAAAGTGTTTCACTTTAAGGTCTGCAAGCTTTTATTTATACCACTTTTCTATACCACTGGATAGATTGGATTTATAGTCTTGATGCGCTCACAAAGAATACATTTCTGGCGCAGAACAATAAGTCACAGTTTTATCTGGTACATGTTCACATTTCACAGGTTTATAACAGTACAAGAGGTGTCAACATGAACCATAAATGGTGTTACATTTTTGAAGTAGTTTTTGTTTTCTAAATTTCAAATAAATCAACAAGAAGACTGCTGGATGTAATGGTTGACAACCAAGCTTACTTTCTAAGTCTGGTTGACACACCGGCACGGTTCACGACTGGTTAGCACATCTGCCTAACAGTTCTGGGGACCGGGGTTTGAATCCCGGCCCCGCCTGTGTGGAGTTTGCATGTTCTCCCCGTGCCTGAGTGGGTTTTCTCCGGGCACACCGGTTTCCTCCCACATCCGAAAAACATGTGTGGTAGGTTGATTGAAAACTCTAAATTGCCCGTAGGTGTGAATGTGAATGCGAATGATTGTTTGTGTCTATGTTTCACTGCTATTGGCTGGCGAGGGTATAGCCCGCCTCCCGCCCATAGTGAGGATAAGCGGTAAAGAAAATGGATGGATGGATGGATGGATGGCTGCTTGATACACACAGGTCAGTAATCAAACTTATACAGTATGTACTAAAAATTGTGTGGGTGTTTTCAGTGATCAATACTGTATAAGGAGAAATGCCATTTGTGTTGTGTTGCATTTGATTGGACAGTGACACTATGAACTATTTGCAGTGTAAATTGTTGTGAACTGGTGCCATGCAAAAACATGGAGTCTTCCTATCAGAGGAAAATAATCAGGACGCTATTAGGTACCTGTTTTTTGTTGGAAAAATTTACAAAAATTATTAATTTTCTGGTACTACAGTAAACTAGTAACACTATCAGCCTTCAGTGTTTCTGTTGTATCATTGTATTTGTTATTATTTAATTATTTTCTATGAAACAGCTAGATTGTATTGAAAAATATATTGGGCACTTTTTTTTTACTGGATCTTTTCTTTCATTACAATAAGTAGAAACTTAATTGGTCACATAGGAAGTTATTTTATTTATTACAGTAATATTACCAGTTTAATATTGAAAAGTATTGTGTTATTGTGTGAAAGTTGCATGTTTTTCCCTTGCTTGTGCAAATTTTCTGCTCAAGCTTTCTCGCACAATCAAAAACTATATGTAAGGTTAATCTGGTTCACCCATGACCCGAATGAGGCCAAACCCTACAGAAAAAGGATGAATGGCATTGGATGATGCACCCTAGGATATATTATTTCCATTGAAGACCATGAATTTCTAGTTTTAAATAGGAATGTATACACGAATCAAAAGTGCCACAAAAGTGCAAACAGAGGTTGTCTTCACATATTCAGATCTACACATATTGACAATTTCAACTAGCTCCTACTCATGCTCTACTGAAAATATTGTGTTACTATCAAATATTTATGTTGGCTCCATCTTAAATACATCTTGTGTGCTCGTCATACCACTGAGTGACACCAGTTTTTTCCGTGCTACCTTAACAGTGAAACCCTCAAAGCCCATATGTCGGATGGACGGTGACCACCTGGAAGGTAGCGACGTCAAGCTGAGCTGCAAATCCAGTGACGGTTCCGACCCCATCAACTACAAGTGGGAGCGAGTGCTAGACAAAGGCAAGAGCCTTGGCAAACTGCCAAACCTGGCACTTATAGGTAAGGAAAAAAAATGACTTGTCTTGTGGCACACTGATTGGCCATTTAACCCCACTAAAGATGTCTGCAGAGATGTGCTATAAGGATTCATTCTTATAACAGCACTTTTTACGGCCTCCATTTATCCAGTGAAGTCTTTTTATTTATTTATTTATTTATTTTTAATCCTTGACATTATTATAAATGTATACATATATAACATATATATATATATGTTACATCTACATTTGCCATCAAGAGCTGTGTAATAATTAAAATGCAATACCTGGCTCAGGGCATTTCGATTTTCACAATTAGGCCACTGATTCTACATCACTTACAAGCCCAATTCCAATGAAGTTGGGACGTTGTGTTAAACATAAATAAAAACAGAATACAATGATTTGCAAATCATGTTCAACCTATATTTATTTGGATACACTACAAAGACAAGATATTTAATGTTCAAACTGATAAACTTGATTGTTTTTAGCAAATAATCATTAACTTGGAATTTTATGGCTGCAACACGTTCCAAAAAAGCTGGCACAGGTGGCAAAAAAGACGAGAAAGTTGAGGAATGCTCATCAAACACCTGTTTGGAACATCCCACAGGTGAACAGGCTAATTGGGAACAGGTGGGTGCCATGATTGGGTATAAAAGGAGCTTCCCTGAATTGCTCAGTCATTCACAAGCAAAGCTGGGGCGAGGTTCACCTCTTTGTGAACAAGTGCGTGAGAAAATAGTCTAACAGTTTAAGGACAATGTTCCTCAACGTACAATTGCAAGGAATTTAGGGATTTCATCATCTACGGTCATAATATCATCAAAAGTTTCAGAGAATCTGGAGAAATCACTGCATGTAAGCGGCAAAGCCAAAAACCAACATTGAATGCCCATGACCTTCGATCCCTCACGCGTCACTGCATCAAAAACTTCAATGTGTAAAGGATATCACCACATGGGCTCAGGAACACTTCAGAAAACCAATGTCAGTAAATACAGTTCGGCGCTACATCCTTAAGTGCAACTTGAAACTCTGCTCTGCAGAGCAAAAGCCATTTATCAATAACACCCAGAAATGCTGCCAGCTTCTCTGGGCCCGAGCTCATCTAAGACGGACTGATGCAAATTGGAAACGTTTTCTGTGGTCCGACGAGTCCATCCATCCATTTTCTGAGCCGCTTCTCCTCACTAGGGTCACGGGTGTGCTGGAGCCTATCCCAGCTATCATCGGACAGGAGGCGGCGTACACCCTGAACTGGTTGCCAGCCAATCGCAGGGCACATACAAACAAACAACCATTCACACTCACATTCACACCTATGGGCAATTTAGAGTCTCCAATTAATGCATGTTTTTGGGATGTGGGAGGAAACCGGAGTGCCCGGAGAAAACCCACGCAGACACGGGGAGAACATGCAAACTCCACACAGGCGGGGCCGGGGATTGAACCCCGGTCCTCAGAACTGTGAGGCTGACGCTCTAACCAGTCAACCACCGTGCCGAATTGTGGACGTCGTCTCCTCCGGGCCAAAGAGGAAAAGAACCATCCAGACCGTGATAGACGCAAAGTTCAAAAGCCAGAATCTGTGACAGTATGGGGCTGTGTTAGTGCCAATGGCGTGGGTAATTTGCATATCTGTGAAGACATAATTTTTCATGGACGTCTCTGCTTATTTCAGCAAGACAATGCCAAACCACATTCTCCACGCGTTACAACAGCGTGGCTTCGGGTACTCGACTGGCCTGCCTGCAGTCCAGACGTGTCTCCAATGGAAAATGTGTGGCGCATTATGAAGCGTAAAATACGACAATGGAGACCGGACTGTAAATCAAGCAAAAATGGGAAAGAATTCCACCTACAAAGCTTCAACAATTAGTGTCCTCAGTTCCAAACGTTTATTGAATGTTGTTAAAAGAAAAGGTGATGTTACACAGTGGTAAACATGACCCTCTCCCAGCTTTTAGGGAATGTGTGGCAGCCATAAAATTCTAAGTTAATGATTATTTGCTAAAAACAATAAAGTTTATCAGTTTGAACATTAAATATCTTGTCTTTGCAGTGTAACACAAAGTCCCAACTTCATTGGAATTGGGGTTGTACATGGTTTGTATGGCCCCCACTTGCATTTCAAGTTAATCATACAGTACTAAGGGTTTTTGCTTTTTTAAGGATGGTTTCCACTTGTAATCCACGGCGAGGAATTATATATACATGAGGATTTGTCGTGATCAGAAGAAGATATCTATGACACTGATATGATAGCTTATATCCAAGTAAATTATACGGTACATGAAAGCTCCCACACTCCATTAAAACAAGATAATGTGACATACAGTGGATTCTGGCTGTTCCTCCTGGAACATAACTAGACAACATCCACGTCTCTCAATAGCGACACAAACCTTTTACAGCATAAACCCAAATGATAAGTCACTTCTTTCTACTTTCGCTGCTCATAATTAAATCTACTTGACTTTTTTTGGGTCCATGGACCGCAGCATCTGTCGATCAGCTCTTTTTTACTGAGCTATATGGAATCAAACACAGATCTTCTTCAAACTCCTAGTAGCATTCGTCTGTAATAGAGCAACGCAAAAGCCTTACTGATTGGGAATGAGATTCAATAATGCATAGCCTAGGAAACCAAGGTCAGAGGTCGGATCAAATTTCCCTTGTAACCTCTCCACTCGTCACAATTACAGACAGCAACAGCAATAATCCTAATGATTTTGAACGAGATCCCAAACAAAATGACCAAGGTAGATTCCTTCACTTCTCAACCTTTTACAAATTCTCTTCCACCACTTTCTGTACCGTTTATCCTCACTAGGGTCATGGGCATCCTGGAGCCTATCCCAGCTATCTTTGGGCAAGAGGCGGAGTAAACCCTAAACTAGTCGCCAGCCAATCACAGGGCACATATAAACAAAGACCCATTCGCACTCACGTTCACACCTACATGCAATTTATAGTCTTCAATCAACCTACCACGCATGTTTTTGGGATGTGCGAGGAAACAAGAGTACCCGGGGAAAACGCACCCAGGCACAGGGAGAACATGTGAACTCCACACAGGCGGGGCCGGGATTTGAACCCCGGTCCTCAGAACTGTAAGGCAGATGTGCTAACCAGTCGTCCACCGTGTCTTCCTTTTACAAAGTCTTCCTTTTACAAATGTTTTAAAAAATATATAAATAAATGTCTTTCAAACTTTCAGGGGCTATTTTTCTATTATTTGCTCTATTACAGCAATAACCCTATTGGAACAAGATTTCCCCGATTAAGTTCTTGTGCTAACGTCAACACAACAACCCTGTTGATTTTGAATGAGATTGTATTCAAGATGGGCAGGATTGAAGATGTCCTCTTTTTTATACAGTGGAACACTGAGTCATGAACTTAATTTGTTCCAAGTTTAAATGTTCACGAACAAAAGCAATTTTGTTTTAATTTTAAAATGCAATTTTAAAATGTCGGGAAATAGAATTCATTCCTTCCAGCCCCAGAACCAAGTTATGTTTACCTTGTTTTTATGGGTTTAGTTCAAAAGAAAAACAACACTTTATTTCCTCTTTCCTTTTAAGAATAGTGCAGAGCCGAGTCGAGAAGCCAAGCGGGATATATTGAGTTAAAATCTAATTTCTCTTATCGACTCTAAATCTTCGACTGTTAATTTCAAACTTTCAGGTATTATTTTTCTGTCATTGTGTCATCTTTATTGATTTTGAAGTCAATAAAAATCAGGGTGTCCAGGGTTGAAGAGATGAAATCAAAGTTTCCTTGTCAACTTAAAGAGGCAAGATTTGAATGTAGTCTCACTTCACTAATCCCCTGTCTCGAGTCACTGACCAAAGCCATGCCCCTCACAGACATGCAAGAGGTGCACTAAAAACACACCAACATTAGACACAGCTGCTACGTTGGTAGCATAACCTTCTCATCTCTGTGTTACTGTAACACTAAATGTGTTCGGTTTGATGTTTTATATTTTTGGAATGCACAATCAATTAAAAAATCAAAGAGAGGTAATAAACTTACCTGTCGAGCAGAAGTGTTGCTAATTCCGCATCACTTGTGAATTCTCGCAGTTGCCTGTGGCCCCTCCACCTCTGAAAGGCAGCTCCTGTGTTGCTCCTTGTTTTGACTCGGGATATGTCCAATTCATTCTTTGTAACTGTTGTTGCTAACCGGAGGTGGATATTTCGACATTGCTTCAGCAAATTTCTGCAAGCCCAGCGTAACCGGTATGAGCTTTTTTTTTTTTAGGTTTAGGTTATTGATAAAAGTTTCAATGTCGTTTTTATTTGACTTATTGTGGGATGAATATAAGCTACTGTAGTAGTTGTAGAATATATCATTAATATCCTGTGGTGATTTAGTAAGTTTTTCATTTGAATCTTGTATGGTTGTAATTAATTAGTTGTAATTGTAATTAGTGTTTTTTCATTGTTACTTTGAAGTTGGTTTGGAATATTGAGCTCAAAATTAGTGTATCTTAGCTGTTGTTGTAGGAACTATCTTCTTTTTGATAATAAGCAATCAAGTTGTTGTTTAGCAGTATAAAGTTGGTTCCTAAGTAGGTCCGTCGGATTTATTGCATATTCTTCTGTAAGGTGATTTCATTGTCTTCTCCAATTTGCTTTTTTTCTTGTATGGACGAGTACGAAATGATTTTGCCTCTAATTACAGCTTTCCTTCTTTCCCAAAGTAAGGATGGAGCTATAGTTGTGGAATCATTCATATCGAGAAAATCTTTACATTCCTTCCTTACAAATATATTGAACTCTGGATCTTTCAGTAGAGAAGTATTATTATTGTCAGACAAGCTTCCTATAAACCCCCTCAGTGTGATAGACCTCACACTTAGCTGGTGCTCCTGACCACGAGTAGGCTAATACTTCTAACCACATTGTAATGTGGATGTACTTTTCTCTGCTGTTCAGATCTGAAGAACCCTGAACTCATGACCCTGAGGAACCTCACCATGGAGAGCACAGGTGTCTACAGGTGCACAGCCAGCAATGATGTGGGCGAGGAGAACTGCACCATTGAGGTCCCAATGCAGCGTGAGTGTTTGGGGGTGTTTGAATGGCAAATCGTTGCGGCATTCACCTCACCTCCACCTGTCACACTGACTGATGGCTATTGTTGCAAACTGCAGATGGAAATACATTCATTTCCCCCTCTCTGCTCCCACACCCTCCCTTACACTTCCCCAATGCACCAACACAAGGGACTGCACTGAACGTACTGGTGGTTAGTGGTCGCCACCTGTGCTCCAACACTAAAGTTTCAGTGTCACACTAATACATTTCAAGAGAGGCCGAGCAGTTGGGGTCACATGTAAACAAATTGACATGTCAGCTCAGCACTACCTGCTTGATTTCCATAGTGGTAAATTGAATTCAGGAGTGTACAGCAAAGCAATATTGCCTGTTTGTAATCAATTTGTTGAAGATTGGGCAGTTTGGGTAGGCTTTTTTTTTTTTTGCTTGGTTATCTGACTCGGTCAAAATGTTGGAAAAAATTGTCAGTATGATGCTGTACTCTTCTATACCACTTAATAATAATAATTTGTTACACTTATATCACACTTTTCTAGGCACTCAAAGACAATTCCTTTCAAAGACTTTCCAATTTTCTGGTGGTGGTAAGGTACATATGTAGCCACATCTGCCCTGGGGCAGCCTGACAGAAGCGTGGCTGACATTCTGCGCATACGGCCCCTCCGACCATGACCAAACATCCATTCGTGGGCATTGTGGGTTAAGTGTCTTGCCCTAGGACACAACGACGACATGTGCTCGGGCAGGAATCCGAACCGGCGATCCTCCGGTGGCAGAGCATATTCTTACCCTCTGCGCCACACATATACAACCACAATAATAAAGATATTGATAAATGATACCTCTCTGACAGTGTATAATTAAATGGGGAATTATTTTTGTTACATCATCATTATTACAGTAGATGTGCAGTTGTAGCTAATATTTCTAATGGGATCTGTTGTGTTTCCGCAGGTGTGAAGGATATGGGTAAGATGGCTGGAACAGTAGTGGGAATTTCCCTGGGTGTGCTCATCGTCATATTAACCGTCTGGCTTGTCTTCAGAACAAAAGAGAAAAAGAAGTATGAGGAAGAGGAGACTCCAAATGAGATAAGGTTTGCTCTTCCTCCTTCTCGCTGCGACTATTTTACTTTGTGGCCATTGTCAAATTTTTAACAGTAGTGGGGACGTACTGTATTTCCTCAAATAGTTGCCTCTTCTCTAAAAGATGTAGTACTCCAATTAATCACCGGATGTGTCATCCACTTGAAAAAGTGCTGCACCTCAAATAGATGCCTACTTTTTCCCTGGAGTCACTGCTATGTGATACAGCACACCATGATTAACCGCATATGCCAGTACCAAAACACAAACTGCCTTCATAACAGACCTGGCATCTGTAAAGCTGACTTATACCATTGTATTTTGAAGAGAAAGTGCTGCTGTATGCAGTGGAGAGAATTCCACTTTTCTGCCGGAGCGAAACCTGACAAACATTTTAAGGTTGACCCGAAAAGATTTAGGCATTGTATGATACAAAATAATGGTGTTGTTCCTACATAGTATGCAAACATATATATATTATCATCATTATTGAATATTCTTCATGTGCCTACCCAACAGGGAGGATGCAGAGGCTCCCAAGGCCAAGCTGGTGAAGCCCAACTCCCTGTCCTCGTCCCGCTCCGGCAGCTCACGCTCAGGAGCCTCCTCCACCCAGTCGATGGTGCACAACAGCGCCCAGCGTGGTCACCGCCCCCGCCCACCTGCAGTTGCAGCGCTCAAGGAAAATGGACAACCTCCGGGCTTTCCCCAGTCCCCTCCAGCCTACACCACAGTGGTGCCACCCAAGAACCCCGAACCCCCTACCACTCCCAAATTCAACTCCAGGAATATGTCTGGGCCCACACCCCCGACCCTCATGGTCCCTGCCCAGACCAAGGCCTTTCAGACTGTGTAGGACTGAAAGCTAACTCCTTCCTGCAGCCATGCCATGACTCCCATTCCTACCCCCCAACCCTGTACCCCTTCCCAAAGACTAAGACCCTTCCATAAACAAAGAAATGCAACTAGTTAAAGGGATGTAATTAAAAATTTAATACTATCAGTCCAAAAGTACTTCTAATGAATGCATACTTAAAAGGGAAAATATGAAATGCTTTCCCCTACTGAATTACATAAAAGAAAAAGATCAAAGACAAGGCTCTGTTTGTGCCTTGTGACTTAAGGAAGAAAGCACTGTATGCGGCGAGCTAAAAGGACCGCCTCGTCGAATATTTATCATATCAAAATTTTAGGCATGTAATGAAGCAAAGGGGTAAAAAGCGGATAAAACATTCAAAGCTGAATGATAGTAGATGTAGCCCCCTCCCACCATGATACATAAGAGATGGAGACTGCAGATCTTTTCTTCTCCAGTGGGATGATGATGTCACTTTCCAGCACTTGATCCAAAACCACAGACCCCATTTGCCACCCGTGGGTTGACCCAATTGTGCCCGTTCGTGCGGCCAGACACAGTATTACAGTGTGTGTGTGGGTGGGTGTATGTGTGTATTTGTGTGTGCATCATTATCCTCTCTTTTGAGGAATCCACAAGGAACTTACTTAGACTCACTCATCTGACTGATCAGCCAATCTGCTTTACCACCAGCAGGGCAAACTTCAGGTATAAGGATGTAGCACTAACATTGGAGTCATATTAATGGAGTCTTCACATCTTTTCTGGTACTGAATACCTTCCTTCTATTAAACACATACCGGTATACTAGGCCTATAGACAGACCGTGCTTTGATATAGGGAATAAGCAACTATTAGCTCATCAAGAGTATTTTTTCGCCTTCCTTGTTTTATGTGTTTCTTCTATCCAAGCTGGTCGAATGGTTGACAGACAGCTTAGTCATAATAAGAAGTGCCACCATTCCCTAAAATGGGTTATTATTTTTGCTTTTATTTTTTTTGTTTACCTGCTGCATTTCAGAAATGAAAACAAAATGTGTTACCATGAACATGTGCTGAATGATGAGGAGGGATGGCATCATTTTCGTTGCAGTAAAGTACTGAATTAATAAGCGAATCTTCACTTCTGCTACCTGTTTTCACTCTTGTAATAAGACAGAATGAAATTAATAACGAAGATGAAGTGAGCCTTATAATGTTTTATTATTTACGATCGTAATTGTGTGGTTTCAACTGTAATGATTTGATCAGAAGCAATAGACACAATTGATGAAAGCAGGAAAACACATCGCCTGAAGTTAGAAGATGCTACGGGAGGCAGAGGAGTTCCTGGCAGATCACAGCAACCGCGTGTGTTGCTTCGTATTGTTCCTGTAAAGACCTATGGGTAAAACTCATTAAAATAAAGAAAACACACAGATATACAGAAGTGTTGACGAAAGATTTTCTAGCTTGAGCACTCTGGACTACATAATCACCATCATCATCATCACAAATGTTTCCGAAATAAATTTCCTCAGCAGTTTTTCATGTTGATGGATTTACTTTTTGGAGCAGCAAAAAGTTGTTAGCCTCGTTAGAAAAAACAGCCCGCTAGTACAGTAACTCTTCTGCCTCTGTTAGCTCCTTGCAGACTCTACTCTTGTCTGCTTTCCTCAGTCGGTCTACCTTGCCCTTCTTGTTACATTACATGAATAAGTGAAAATAACCCAAAGAAGACACGTGGCTGACATTTTCAGACATCATAGTGAAAAAAAGTCAATTAAGCCTGATAAAAGGAGTCGTAAAGAGTGTATGGTATCATTGTCAGGACTCTCAATGGATTCGTAATAATGGAGTGGCACTCAATGGCTCTCTGCCTGAATCAGCAAGTGCTGTGTGTTATTGGTCCGTCCGTGTTATCAGCCAATGCCCCTTTTGTCACATAGTCACAGACCCAGTGCAGTTTGATTGAACGTAGCTTAAAATAAAGCAAGTAGCCTCTTTATCTAGTGTGCCTTTGCAATCCCTTATTCCTTTTCATTCTTTCTTTCTTTGTCCCTATCTTCAGCACACCTTCTCACCGGCTGAGAAGGTCAATAGTGACAAATATTGATGCAGTTCAATAAGTCGCCCTGGATAAAAACTGAGGCATCCCAAAGGGGGGAGTACAGAGCATTGCAAAGTATCCATTGTGAGAGAGCAATCCTATGCCACGGGACAATGTACTGTAGATTCTGTAACCAATATTGTTTTGCATTGTACATACAGATAGATATACAGTATGCACATGATGTCATTTGACTTAATAAATTAGGGTACATGAGGGGAGATTTGCGCCCTACAGCAGTAAAAGTCAAATGGAAAACGCAAAGGTGAATTAAAAACATGTTGTTTTGAAATGACATTCTTGAATGGAAAAAGAAGCTAGAAAAATAACCTTTTCCCCCACTGAGAGCAACATTTCGACACAGATAGAGGTACAAGCATGGATTGCATCCACCCTCTGATGGAGGTTATTGCTTGTGATTTTGCCAGATTAACCTGGAATGTTATTTTTCTATTAGGAAACCCTGTCCAATTTAAATGTTCATGGGTGCTCACAATATACAGCATAACTATATGGAACCTTCAAAGTCAAACGCATCGATTGTGATTGAATTTATCTGGTCCAGACTCAAACTATCACCATCATGCCTTCATTTACTGCACAGGAAATTAAGTAACATTTTAGAATAAGCATACAACTGTAAAAAAAAAAATGACTGTGGGCAGCAAGAACACGCATCCATGCAACGAGGTGAAGACTCTAGGGCATAATGCTGCACCCTCCAGAGCTAAAACAAGCAAATATTAGAAAGTATTTTTATAAGGTACAGTACTAGAAATGCAGTGTAGTACCTGCTTATACTTGCTTTTGACAATGGAACATTTTTGAGGCGTTCAACTTTGTAGGTTCCACTTAATAACAATTGATTTGTTACTTGTTATAGGCTCCAGTGGTGCTCATGATACTTTTGAGTTGTTCGGCTTTTTCTTCTAAAACTGAAGGGGAACAGTTCACAGAAGATAAAGGAATTTAATATTCAAATTATTGAAATCTGTGGGTAAAAAAAAAAAATTACTGACTTCATATGTGAGACTTCCCATTTGACATGCCTGTGAAGGGAGGGGGCCCTATAAGATGCCTTTTATATTAAACTACAAACAGCAGTTCATAGGGAAACTAGAGTGCGAGTGCATGTGAATATGCGTGTGAGTGTGTACAGTGGGGGTGTGTGCATGTTAATTTAGTACAAGCCCTCGGGCCACACCCACGCACTCTATTGTTAGCCATTCAGCGAACGAGAGGGGATCTAGCCAGGCAAAGTAGCTTGTATTTAACAATGACATGAATGCAGACTGGCAGTATTTATTTTCATTTGGACTCAGGAGTCAATTGAAGCTGGCCTCACAAGCAGCAGCCATGTTTTTGCTTGTGCGGGAGGGGCGTGTTGAGACAAGCGCGTACATAATTCATAACCGGCCTTCATGCGTTTACACTTGGCCCTGGGTGCACATGCAAGTACTATATTAAGTAGTTTGCATGTGGACAAAAGTCTTGGGACATACCTCTTGTTCAATTCGTTTACAGTCGGGTTGAGGTAGACATCTCGGATTCCTGTGAATCTGATGCTGCATTCCAGACTGCTGGGAAGTAGGAAATATCCCACTTGGAACTGCTGAAGTCCAATCTCAAAGCATTTCCAATCGAAAATCAGCAACAACAACAAAAAACGTGGCATACCACCTCAATGAGATAGAGGTACGTAACAGCCAAGTATTGTCGGAAAAATGGGGGAAAAAATGGAAAAGATTTTATACGACATTGCTGTGTGGCTTCAGATTACTTGAGAGGAATTTCCGACAGCTTCCAAATGCACTTGAGGTCAGAAAGTCCCACTGTTCTGAAACAC
Source organism: Phyllopteryx taeniolatus (assembly GCF_024500385.1). Classification (NCBI taxonomy): domain Eukaryota; kingdom Metazoa; phylum Chordata; class Actinopteri; order Syngnathiformes; family Syngnathidae; genus Phyllopteryx; species Phyllopteryx taeniolatus. Next base: position 5,298,367 of record NC_084509.1, on the reverse strand, counting down.
GGAATAAATCCTTCACCTAACACAAGCAATTTTGGACAATTCTATATCTCCAACTTTGCTGGAACACTTTGACGAAAGCCCAGTGCACAAAGCAAGGTCCAGAAAGAAATTGTAAGATGATTTTAGTGCAGGACGAATAAACACCTAAACAGAGAAATTCCTACAGAGATAGTTGAAAATCTTCCACAAACACACAGGTGCTCCCACACATTTCTGCTCCTTCAGAGTCAGTTTGATGGATTAAATGTTGGGCAGTATTAGCGTTAACTAATGGAAGTAGTGATGCAGACAAACATAACCACAGCAACAACACACAGGCACTCGCAGAGACAGGCGTTGCATTTTAACAATGGCGTAGCCACCAAGACTTTAGTTGTCATAAGAGTCTGTCGGAGCACTGAAGTGCTGTGAATCAGGCGGAGCTTCTTTTAACAGGAATGATATGGAGCCAAGGCTCTCGACATTGAAATTTCCTCTACCACCAACAAAGCAACAATAGCGGCAGTGATGGTGGAGGAGGAAGGAGGGATGCAAGTCTTCCAACTGTTAAAATTCCTCCAAGCGCTTAGATCCCTGACTTCATCCTCTCATGTGCATCGCTTTCTTTGAACAGATTTCCATTAGCTCAGTAAGGGAATAAAGGACACACACACACTCGATTATCATCTTTTAGAACAATATTCCGTTAACAGTGTATGTGTATTCACTCTCATCATCAACCTGTGTTGTGTGATAGCCACAATGTTTTTATTTTTATTTTTAAGGCGTTTTATTTCTGACGAGGGCAGAGCGAAATGATGCTCAGACTTTTGGGCCTCGGAATGTGATGCATTTTCCCGGAAAAGTGAGCGACGGTGCTGAAATCACCCTGGAAAAGTAAATGGGATCTGCATGTCATAAGAAACTGAGCAAACGAATGAGAATGCTTTGCTTTGATGTATCATACCTGTATTTGAATAATGAATTATTAAAAAATCTACAATTGTAAATATATATTCACAGAAAAAATTCTGAAGCTTTATTTTTGTCTTTTTTTAATTTTCATCCATGTACTTTGCACTTTTGTGTGTGCTATGCTCATCACGGGCCTGTGGGATGTGTGTGGCCGGCTGTTTCTCCTCGACAACATGGTTTAAGCGTCAGGAGCAGAAACTCGGCCCAGCGTTACTTAAGGGGACATGCAAGACACTTTTGTTTCTTTTGGTGATCATCTATTTCTTTTCTGCAGTTGTTTGGTTTTGGGTAACCGTGCAGAATTCTTTGATTAAAGACAAAACAATCCATGTAAATATCACAATTTCAAAAATGTATATTTTTACGACTTATGAGTTATTACTCTTTCATTTGCAAATAAAATATTCAATGACAACCTACGTGGACCTATGGTGTATTTTTTGTGTGCGTGTTTGCTTCATGACCAGTGTTGCCACAGTTACCTTGAAAACGTAACTTAGTTACTTTACTGACTACTTGATTTCAAAAGTAACTCGGTTGGAAAAAAAGTAATTTTTTAGTTACTTTCAGCTGCTGCCAAGTGGCAGGAATATAACTCATCCACAGTACAAAAAAAAGCATTAGCTTAACCGTACCCATCACTTGGTAATGTATGCCCACAAAAATGGGCTAGAAACGCCAATGTCGCACACGATATCTGCACCGACAACCAATAGTTTCCTCCACAAACGAGACGTCTATCTTGATACCAAGACTGACCTGTGAGGAGCAGTACAGTGCCACAGGGTATGCAGACTGTCGGAAAGTAGAAAAGAAGAAAAAGTAAAAGAAGAAGAACCGCGGTCACCTGTTGGCTTGTGTGGTAATTACATTGCACTTGCAAACTCTTCTCCTTGCCAGTGGCTCCTCTTTTAGTGTCCGGCAACAGCTTAAGTTTTCAGTCCCTTTCTGATTCACGATTGTCCCATTCTACGTCACAATCACGGAGTCCGTGACTCGGCTGTCCTCAGTGCTTGTCAACTGCATAAGGATTAGCGACGGTATGAACAGGTCTAACGTTTACAAATGTCGGCTCTGACCACTTTCAGAGCAGATTGGCGAGGTAAAATCAAAGCTTGAGCAACTTTATTGCATGACGTTTTTGCCTCAGTTGACTTAGCTTTAGCCTTTAGCATTTTTTGCATTTCAATTTCCTTCAGTTTTAGTTAAGTATACACAATAATGAGCTATTTGGTAGCCATTGTTTGAATATATAACTTCACATCGGTTTGCTTATACACAGAGACGCTTGTCTTTTTGGTGCTTTTGTATGCAGGTGTATTAGCCATATTTAACTAGTGTGTGCTTCACTTTGCTAGGTATCTCAAGAGGCATTGCACACCAGCAGCTATGACAAAACAAAGAGAAAGGTGAAACCTATAAGTCAGGAGTGTCAAACTATTTTTTTGCCACGGGCCAAATTGTAGTTACAATTTCCCTCAGAGGGCCATTATGAAAGTGAAACCATATAAATGTTTAATCGCCTAATCACATTATTACATATACACAACAAATTGAAGGATACATTTTGAAATCAGAAGACAAGGATAACAGTTCTCGTTCAAGTTACTGTAAAAATGGGTTTGGTAATGAAAAAAAATACAATATCTCAACATTATTGTTTATTATTTATTATATATGAGAATAAAACATTTTTTTTTTTACAGATTTGAGCTGGAACCATGGCATCTGATGCTCATGATTTGCTTTCGCAGGCCACATAAAATGATGTGGTGGGCCGGATCTTGAGTTTGACACCTATGCTATAAGTTAAGACAAAGACTCTCTTCTCTAAGTACATATTTTATACTATAACAGAGAGTTGAGGTTTTTTATCTGTGGTCCTTTCTATTTGAAAAAATGAGTGCAATCACATTATTGATAAAATTATGTAGATTTGATGCTCATCTTGTATTTAGTTTAGGTTCCTAACACCTTTACATTTTTATAAAGTTATCCAAGGGCCATACTAAATGTATACTCTAAAATTCCTGCCTATTCACATGCTTTAGTTCTTCCCATTTTCAGACTTTAAAATGCCAAAAAAAAAAAAAAAAGAGGCAAGGAAGAATAATCTCGGCAGCTGTAAACTTGTACCCCACAATCTATACCATACATATGTTTGTTCACAACATAATGATTGCGTATACCTCAGGTAAATTCTGACAGGTGCCAAAAAGTACCAAGAATAACAAAACGCCGAAGGCAAGAACAAATCACTCAGGTGTGTCTTTTTTGGGACTTGGATGAAAAATACTTCCACACAGCTGACATCACTTTTACACCTTGTTACTTTGTTACCACTTTAGCACACACTGTTGTTGTGATCTGGAAACTGCTGGATAGAGGTACTGGATCAGAGCCTGGAATGAACAGCTTGTATATTATATATATCAGAGAAATATATATATATATATATATACAGTGTTGCCACAGTTACCTTGAAAAAGCAACTTAGTAACTTTACTGATTACTTGAGGTTAAAAGTAACTTAGTTACTTTACTGATTACTTGATTTAAAAAGTAACAGAGTTAGAAAAAAGTAACTTTTTAGTTCCTTTCAGCAGCTGTCAAGTGGCAGGTATATCACTTATCCACAGTACAAAAAAAAAAAAGCGTGAGCTTAATCGTACCCATTACTTGGTAATATACGACACACAAGTTACAGAATGATGTCATCAACATGAAAAAAAGAAATTAAATATGAGTGTAGTTGAAGCCACATTAAATGAGCAACTTCGAGCAGACTTGACATGCCAAATAGCCACCTAAGTATAAACTAGCACACCATTCTCAGTGCACTTCTTTAGACTCTTAACTGATTGATAGATAGATAGATAGATAGATAGATAGATAGATAGATAGATAGATAGATAGATAGATAGATAGATAGATAGATAGATAGATAGATAGATAGATAGATAGATAGATAGACAGACAAACAGACAGACTGACTGACTGACTGTCTGTCTGTAGCAACCCTGCCAATTGTGTGGGGGTCCATGAAGGCAACTGTGCGTGTGTGTGTGTGTGTGTGTGCATACTGTACAACAAACCTTAGTATTGTCCTCTTTAGAGAAACTCAAAGTAGTGACTGTATTTCCAGTTTAAGTATGCCAATCCCTCATCACCGTCCATTGTGTTTGCGCCTCTGGCTGCTTGGGTACACGTCATTTGACTGACTATGTGCGGAAAACGTGCAACACGTCAGGTGTCGTCATTTCCACGGACGGCTCCGTTTATAAATATTTCGCCTTTTTTTGATATTGTAATTAGTCGTGTGCATTTTAGTTATGGATAGTTAATAATGTAGTGTGTTTCGTCTGTTTTATTAGACATTACTAAAACAAAGGCTGAAAGCTGGTCTACACTGAAGACATGCACCGTGACTGAATCAAGTGTCATGTTTTTGGGATGTGGGAGGAAACCGGTGTGCCCGGAAAAAAACCCACACAGGCATGGGGAGAACATGCAAACTCCACACAGGCGGGGCCGGGGATTGAACCCTGGTCCTCAGAACTGTGAGGCTGACGCTCTAACCAGTCGAACACCGTGCCGCTCGTCATCGACCCGATTCTTCTTATTATGAAATAACTAATGTTTTACCGGCATCTGTGTGTGTGTATGTTTAGAAATATAATATTTTTTTTGTCCGATATTGCACTAATATTGGCTATTTAGCAGTTTTAGAGCAAGTCTATTTGTTTTAATTTAAAGCAGCAATTCTGTAAAACAATACTACTTTCTCGATGTACAGTATTTTATTTTTTTTAATGTGGCATGTGTTTTAAACAAGATCACATTCAAATCATATTCTTATACTCTGCCCCAGGCCTCCATTGTTCCTCATGATTGGCCATGTGTGACAACAGCATCATAAACACACACTTACACACACATATAAGTGAATGCATATGCTATCAGTGGCTAGCAGCTGCAGCATGACAATTTATTGCGCATAGCTTTTTATTTACACTTAAGCTAGCTTTGTGAATGTTAGACAATATGAAATACTGTTGCAGAGTCATCATTTCACCATTAACAAGAAATAATAGGTATGATGATATTTTTCATTCGTTGTATTGTAAATGAACCCAAAAGCATAAATGGCTGTACCTGTATCAACTCTTAGCAGGTCTGTACTCTAATAAGTCCAGTAGAACCATACGGAAGGTCTTTGGAAACCAGCATCCAAGTATTGTAAAAAAAAATATCGCTTAAATGTTGCACCAGGGTTCGTAGGTCAAACTCTTGTATGGCCTCAGATATCATGCAAGACTTGAGTGTCGGCCTAACATACTGGAGCTCAGTTCAGTGAACGTCAGGAATTTGAATCTTCTTCAGTGTGTCTTTTTTATGCTTTTTCTAGTTGTTGTTGTTTTGTGATATACTGTGCATCTGAAGTTAAGCAGTCAAAGCATTACTTTACAGTACTTTACATAGTTACGTATTTCAGCTAGGTAGCCGCCAACTGGCTAGATCTCTACATGTTGTGACTCGGTCTCACATTTTACATACCAAAATGTTTTCTTTTATCATTTTTACAGTTTGTGCACTTCTTTTTTATGGCAAAAGGCAAAGTATTTTTTCCAGGCATGCATGTCCGCAGAATGTTAAAATGATACTTATTATTATCATTGCTTGTACAGTTTTTCAAGTTTTATGATGGCAGCATTTTGACCTTGAATCGAACTATTTCTGTTTCCTATGTATGTCTCTTTATTGCTTCCATAAATTTGTAAATCTGAACAATTACTGCAAATATTGTAGATTTTTATTGTGGGACCTCATAATTAAATGCACACTATTTATGATGCATGAATGCACTGTGAATAGCTTTTATAATTCACAATAATGCTGTAGCTTTAGCTCTATTGGAGGTCAGACGTATCAACATACTGTAAGTGGAGCCTGTAGTGAGTTGTTTTAATTATAAATAATTTATTATAATGAACACAGTAACTCAGTGATGTCCTCTGAGGTTCTATCAGAGCATTGTTCTTTGCTCCCATTGAGGTGAATGGAATGACCGGTGCATGAGTGGCTTTGCTTAAAGCTCCCTCTGGTGGAACGTGATGATTCAGAGGGACTGCATTACTTGACATTTACTTTCTACTTGTTTACATTTGAAACTGGACTGTCAACTTTTAAAATAATTATATTGTTCTAATCTGCTGTACAATGAATTGCATTTTTAAGAAGTAATGGTTTCAATAAACCCGTAAAAATGCCTTGCAAGAGTTTCCTGCATCCGGACTCATGTGAGTATGTTGATTGACACCTTCTTAGCTAAATGATTAAAATCTGTTTGTCTATAAATTACAATTCTATATAATTCATTTTCTAATCTGATGGTTTATTGTCCTCCAAGCATTGAAATGGAATAGCCGCCTTTGGTGGGTAATTTGCATTGCCCCGTGACCCGTGTCGTCAGTATATCTCACTCTCTGACAACTTATCTAATTATGGTGTCGCCATAAATCCACAGAGAAGTTAATGGCATGCTATTTTTTTTACATTCCTTGATTGCTGCACTTCCACTTTAAATCTTGAGTTTTCTTTGCGCTCGATGAGCAATAGCAGGTTTCTTTTCTAAGGCTTGAATTGTACACCAGCTATCATTCTGACATGCGCCTAATTCAAGAAAACATATTCATCCATCCGGCAGCACAGTGGACAACTGGTTAGCACATCAGCCTCACGGTTCCGGGGACCGGGGTTCAAATCCGAGCCCCGCCTGTGTAGAGTTTGCGTGTTCTCCCCGTGCCTGTGTGGGTTTTCTCCGGGTACTCCGGTTTCATCCCAAAAACATGCATGGTAGGTTGATTGAAGACTTTAAATTGCCCGTAGGTGTGAATGTGAGTGTGAATGGTTGTTTGTTTATGTGTGCCATGCGATTGGCTGTCGACCAGTTCAGGGTGTACCCCGCTTCTTGCCCGAAGATAGCTGGGATAGGCTCCAGCACGCCCGCGACCCGCTTGAGGAGAAGCGGTACAGAAAATGGATGGTCCATATTCATCCATCCATTTTCCATAGCACTTGTCCTCCTCATGGTTGCTGATAATGACAGACTTTTGGCAAGAGGTGGGGTACTCCCTGGCTTGGGTGCCCGACAATTTGGATGGAGACAACCATTCACAGTAGAGATCGACCGGCCCGATTATTGGCACCGATATTTGGAATTTTTGCATATATCGGCATCTGTATTTATTTATTTTTTTATCTGACGTGCCGCTATCAAGAAATTAATTTAAAACTGGGTTATTTCGGCTCTGATGCAGCCAGGCCTCTCTCTCTCTCTCCTCTCACTCACAGTCACACCTACGGGCAATGTAGAGTCTCCAATTCATGCATGTTTTTGGGATGTGGGAGGAAACCGGAGTGCCCGGAGAAAACCCACGCAGGCACGGGGAGAACATGCAAACTCCACACAGGCGGGGCCGGGGATTGAACCCGGGTCCTCAGAACTGTGAGGCTGACGCTCTAACCAGTCGTCACCGTGCCGCCGCCTTTTCCTAAAAATAAAAAATACAAAAATGTAAAATGTACAAATTCAGGAACTTCCGCTTTTAGCAGTTCCAGTTTCACTTTTCCTCAAGGATTGAAGTCATCTTGAGAAACTTTAACTCAGTCATGCAAGTGCAGCAGAAAAGTATTCTAAAGTAATGCTTAAACATCCCCACAGATTTAAAAAAAAAAAAAAAAAAGTGAGGACATGTTGGAAGCTCCCTTTGGAGGTTTATCACAGTAGGAAACAGTGTGGGTTGTCGACAGTAACTGTGCATACAAAGCAGCTCCGCATCTCTGCGGGAACATTCACCTGTGGATGATTGTTGTCAGGTGAGCACTTCTTTGTTACTGATGCAGATATATTGCTGAGGACAAGACTTTTCTCATCTCTCACCTGAAGGTGGATGAGTCTTCAGGAGTATTGACTTTACTGTGGATTGCCCTCAAAGTCTTCTTTGAGAGAAGTAAGGGTTCTCCCAGTATAAGATGTTAAATGTTACGCAAGACAGGTCATGTCGAGATTTACGTTCTACCTCAAGTGAAGTGAGTTGTGAGTGCTCAAGGCAATTACTGTGATTGATGGAGAAATGGATTTATGGGTCAAACATACTCACCTTGTGCTGTCATTAAAAACTAGCTGTTAGAGAGCTGTACAATAATCAATGAATTATTATTGAGAATTTGGTCGATGTGTGGACGTGTTGAAGCTATTGAGACTCAATGGAGTGCAGTACTTGGCTGTAACCATCAGAGGCGCCACTGAATCAGTCTCAAAAAGCTAGTTGTGAGAAGGCCACAATGACGTCAACATTTTCCTCTCATTTCAGGTTTTATTTCAAAGTGAAAGTGGCTCAATGATGAAAGATACTATTGCAAGTTCATGGCATGCCATTTTGCAGTGGCATTGTGGGTCTGTTGACTTGACACAAGCCAAACCGTATTAAAGCCTAATAGGAACTATGTGATGTTCTGATTTGGTTTCTATATCTCTTTCCCTTCTGAACTCCTCCAGTATCAGACAATGTTGGAGAGGCCTTTTGTGATCCTGGCCAACTGTGTCAGTGCCGGATTACACAGTTTAGTGATGGTGTTCTATATCTTTATGGGACTAACAATCTGTCTAATCATGTGCTTTCTAAAGAAAGCTTCTGGTCTGAGGAGACTTTATTCTGCTCGGGGATCATTTTTTAATGTGTGAAAGTGTGAAATGAGCAAATTCCTTATGACACACTAGATATTATTTTTAAATTGCAGAGGATGGAAATAAGGAAAGACATTCAATATACAGTATGTGTGTCAGTGAATCCATTTGGCAATATCTGGAAGCCATGTTCATCATCAGTGGAAATCTTGCTAATTGACTGTTTATACGGTACATTGTTTATAAACTGGCACCTTTTATAGAATCGTGACAAATTTGATTTAGCAATTTACAGGGATTTCTAGATTGTCTTTATAATTTTAACAATTTAATTGGAGTTATTACATCTGCACAGGGGCATAGCACCAAATTCTGGGCCTCCATACGAAAGCCTGCTGAGGGGCTCCCACCGCACCCTTAACTAATCCATGCTGCCCCCCTTTTATTGGTCAACAACAGCCAGCCTCAGAATATGACAAAGGGGCTTATTTCTATTATTTCTATTTCTTGTTTCTATAATATTCTGCATCTTGTTTCTTGTATTGTGACTGACAGTCACAATACATAATACAGCTCTTGCATTAGGTAGCGTTAGAATAGTTTTTGCAGCTATACCAAATAAAATACTCGGTAAGTGTATAATTTCAATGTCAGGCGCAATATACTCTTGTTAATCTGTCTTGTCTCAGTTTTGATAACCAGCAGTGGCCTCCACTCTACTACCACATATCGTTTTGAATTATATTAAAGCATGTCATTTTGCTTGTTTTATTTTATATGGGGGGTTCTAATTTGGGCGGCACGGTGGCCGACTGGTTAGAGCGTCAGCCTCACAGTTCTGAGGTGCGGGGTTCAATCCCCGTCCCCGCCTGTGTGGAGTTTGCATGTTCTCCCCGTGCCTGCGTGGGTTTTCTCCGGGCACTCCGGTTTCCTCCCACATCCCAAAAACATGCATTAATTGGAGACTCTAAATTGCCCGTAGGCATGACTGTGAGTGCGAATGGTTGTTTGTTTGGATGTGCCCTGCGATTGGCTGGCAACCAGTTCAGGGTGTACCCCGCCTCCTGCCCGATGACAGCTGGGATAGGCTCCAGCACGCCCACGACCCTAGTGAGGAGAAGTGGCTCAGAAAATGGATGGATGGATGGGTTCTAATTTGACTCTTGCAGTCAGTTGTGTATACTGTACCTGACGGAGCGTTCTGCATGGGACAAGGTCAGGTTAGCCTATTACGCTGTCAGCTGCTGATTGCCTCCACAAATGGATGGTCGTCTCAGCGGAAGCAGCAGTGCTTCATTGAGAGAAAACTGTTTACCCACTAGCTGTCATCCCACCTCACGACCCGACAACAAAGTGTGTTTAGGGGTTTTAAAGCAACGTTGTGTTAGCTTTGTGTTATCAGAAAGTCGAATCCATCCATCCATTTGCTACAAACCTCTTGTCCTGTCAGTGTCGAGGAGAGCTGGAGCCTATCCCGGCTGACTTCGGGCGAAAGGCGGACTACACCCTGGACTGGTCGTCAGTCAGTCACAGGGAGGACATGTATAGAATCAGGCAACACTGACATTTACATTCACACTGTCACTGAGTGGGAACTGAGCCCACTCTGCTTGCACCTACAGTAAGTTAAGCGAACGTACAGTGCCGTGAAAAAGTATAAGGTCCCCTTCTCAAATTCTTATATTTTTTGCATAGTTTCCCCACTTTGTTTAAAATCATCAAACAAATGTAAATATCAGACAAATATAACCCAAGTGAACTTAAAATGCTGTTTTTAAAAGGTGATTTCATTTATAAAGGGAAAAAAACTATTCAGTTACCTGGCCCTGTGTGAAAAAGTAATGGCTCCCTAAACCTAATAATTGGTTGGGCCATCTGCAGTACCAACAACTGAAATCAAGGGTTTTCTATAAGAGGCAATGAGACTTTCACATCTCTGTGGCAATATTTTGGCCCACTGCCTTGCAGAATTGTTTGAATTCAGGAATTTATGTCTGGACTTTGACTAGGCCACTCCAAACCCTTCATTGTGTTTTTTTAAGCCATTCAGAAGTAGCAAAAGTCAAGTCTTGTGTTTTGGATCGTCATCCTGCTGCAGAACTCAAGTGCGCTTCAGCTTGAGGTCACAAATTGTTGGCTGAATATTCTCCTTCAGGATTTTCTGTTAAAGAGCAAAATTCATGGTTTCATCATTCACAGCAAGCTGTCCAGGTCCTGAAGGAAAAAAGCAGCCCAAGACCATCACACTACCACCACCATGTTTGACTGTTGGTAGAATATTCTTTTTCTGAAATGCTCTGCTACATTCACACCAGATGTAACGAGACACACACCTTCCAAAAAGCTAAACTTTCATCTTGTCAGTCCATATAATATTCTCCCAAAAGTCTTGGGAGTCATTCATATGTCTTTTTTTTGGCAAAAGTAAGAGGTATGTTCTTTTTGGTCAGCAGTGGTTTTGGCCTTGGGACTCTGCTATGGATACCATTTTTACCCAGTGTCTTCCTTATAGTTGTGTCATGAACACTGACCTTAACTGAGGCAAGGGAGGCCTGCAGTTCTTTAGAAGTTGTCCTGAGTTCCTTTGTGGCCTCCTGGGTGGGTCATTGCTGTTCTCTTGCGATAATCTTTGTAGGCCAGCCACTCCTGGGAAGGTTCACGACTGTTCCATGTTTTCTCCATGTGGGCATAATGGCTCTCCCTGTGGTTCGCTGGAATTCTAAAGCTTTAGTAATGGCGTTTGTAATCCTTTCCAGACTGATGGATGTCAATTACTTTATTTCTCGACTGTTCTGGAATTTGTTTGGATTGTGTCATTTTGTTGTAGCCTTTTTAGATCTTTTTTTCCGACTTGATTTCATCGGGACAGATACAGTTCAAGTGATTTCTTGATTGAACAGGTCTGGAGGTAATCAGACTTGGGTGTGATCGGTGAAAGTTGTCAAAAATTGTTAATTCATGATTAAAGTTGGGTAATTACTTTTTCACACAGGGCCAGGTAACGTTGAATATTTTCCGTAATAATAAATGAAATAACCATTTTAAAACAACATTTTGAGTTCGCTTGGGTTATATTTGTCAGATATTTACATTTGTCTGATGATATTAAACATTAAAGTGGGGAATCTATGCATAAATATAAGAATTTGAGAAGGGGGCCAATACTTTTTTAACGGCACTGTACCAATACATCATCAGTGACCATCAGAAAGTCTCATAATCTTGAATGTATTTTGAATTGAAATGGAAATCAGAGCACACAGCAATGTAAAATCCCGATGTCATTTCCTTTACATGGAGACACACCGAGATTTAGGAATCTGGTGTGTTTGTTACTTGGGCTTTACGGTAATGATGAAACTCCATACAACTGCTAATTAAACACACATGGAGCAGCAGAACATACAAGAGCATACAACATTACCAACATGCATAGAGTATCTTCTCTCTGGTCTGTGGAAACAATGACAAGTACTGCAGCTTAGTAGGGTGCCTTCTCTGCCTCTTTTTCTTGCTCTTAATTGCGCTGCATTTCTTCCAGTAGACCTCAATACTGCCCAACATGTTGCTGCACAACGAGGTACTACACTGACGACACGCAACTCTGACTTAATCCAAAGTGCAGGGGTGTGAACAATTAACTGTGAAATACCGGGGAAACACTTCAGTATCAAAAACAAACAAATTAGGTTGAAAAAAAATACTCCCTTTGCTGGAAACATATTTTACTAGAAGACATTCAGTTGCGAAATACATCAAATATGTTTGAAGTGCTGAAAACACCATCTCGGTTGCACAGTTTTTTTGGGTTGAAGCTAAAACAGGGCCCAGCGACAACGCACTTAGGCTTCTGGCATGAGTCAGCCTTCCCCCACGCTCTAAGTACCAAGCGCCATCAGTGGCTATTTGGCCCAATTGCCATTTCCTTATTGAGCATAACATTTCTATTTCTGTAGTCGGTTATGCCTACAATCGCAAAAAAATGCATCTTACCTAAAGGGTTTTGTGCTATTTGGGCTACAGTGTCTCTGCCATGTGCCACCACACACGGCAAATCCAATGGCTCTGCTGCAACTCGCCAGCCCACCACTGGCTAATTACTAGGCGTTTTGGCTGGTCCAACTCACCACCGACTGGAGACACTTCAGGGAAAGATAACTGTTTATTATGTGCACTAGTTCGTGAGCTAACGAGTTAACAGGCTACCAAGCTACCATCTGCCTCACTTGGTTTGGTGTCGTGTGTGCATCCACATAACAGCGACACATCAGGGAAAGTTAATGGTTTAATAGGCACAGTGACAGTCAGCTTGTGGCTGTGTGAGCCACAGAGCCACAGACATGTACGGTATTTGATTATTAACACCTTAAGGGGAGCATTCAGTGGACACGCCCACACAGTCCTGCAGCTCAAGGGCAGGCTTTATTTTTCATGATTTGGGAGCCTTATTTTATACAATTGGCATTTTTTTTAAATTCAAATTTGGCAGGCATTCTAACAACACTCTTCTCTGTGGTGTATCACATTTACAATAACTTTTCTGGATCCCTTTATAGAGTTGTTCAAAGCGGGAGTCACATAACTGCCTGAGAAAGTTTCAAACTTACTGAGTCAATGTTCTTGTTCGTTCTTATGAAATGTTAGCAACTACACAATGTCCCTCTTAGCGCCACAGAAATAGGTAGTCAATGTCTCTAATTAGGCCACATTTGATATGGCATGCGAATGAGTGGTTCAAATAATTTGTACCTGTTTGCAACAGCTGCTGATTCCGAGATGCTTTTATGCGTGTGTGTGTGTTTGTGTGACAGCGTGAAAGCTGCGTGTGCAGAGCGTACTAATGATGACTCAAGTCAAAGCTCTGACTACAAAATGAGGAAGCTCCATATCTCAGTCGAGGAACTGATCTTTTCTTTTCATCCCAGAAAAAGCTCTGATCACCAGATCAGATCAGCTGAGAACGGAAGCCTGATGGTGCATTTCCAATCTTCCCTTGTCCTGGATTGTTTAACAAACTTTTTAAAAAGCTTATTTGTGACAATAGAGAAGTGTTTAACAAATGCATTGTTTTAACTTTTTGGTACTTGAGATAGATAAAAGCAGAACAACAATAAATGTTACATTATTTAAATGAGTGGGTGCTTGTTTATTTACAATAGGTAGTAGTACAGTGATTTATCATATTGATATACCTGTACTGTATATGACATTACATATACAAAAAACTGTATATACCGTTGATCTCAAAATCACCACCCACCGTTATGAATCATGAAATAGTATTCATCTCAGTTATTTGTGATGAAATTGTAATGTCCATTTGGTAAAGATGTTATGTCACTTATATAAGGAATTACTATCTTGGTTAGTATTGTTTTTATTGTACTTTTATGTTGTAGAAGAATTGTATTGGATTTTCTTTTTTTAAATAAGAAAAAGAATTAAACGTGATAACATTAGCTTGAGTAAGGTACAGTACATGGTGACGAAAGTTTAAATGTTTTGTGGTCTTAAGCTTTTTCATTTGCATTCCATTTCTTAAAATAGGTCAAATATTTGTAATACAAATTATTACTCTCCCACACATCAGGTATGCGGTTGTTAATGTTATTGTTATTATTATCGATCATAAGTGGACCTTCACACTTGTGTACTTCCGTTTTGCTTTTATAATGGAACAAATTCATTTCACATTTTCATCTTGATGCGCTGTTTGCTCCAGAAACTAGCAATTGGCTTGGTGTTCGTTGACAGTGTAGAAAATCAAGCTGATAAGCCACAGAGGCAGTTAAACCCTCTGCAAGGTAATTTGATTCATATAATCCAAACAACAAAAGCCATAATCTGCTTGAATTTACTGCGTTTTGTTGGCATTTAACTAGCAGACCAGTTAACAAAATGCAGCCAGAGAGATTATACAACTGAGCCCTTTATTGGATCACAAACCACTAGTTATTCAGCATTATGTCATGCCATATGTCGTAGTAAAAGCCTAAAGCTGGGTATGTGTGTGTGTGTGTGTGTGTTTGCGTGCGTGCGTGCGTTCGTTCGTGTGTGTCAGAGGAATTATTAGCTGTTATGTTTTCATTATTTTCATCCATCCATCCATCCATTATCTGAGCCGCTTATCCTCACAAGGGTCGCAGGAGCGCTGGAGCCTGTACCAGCTATCTTTGGGCAGGAGGCGGGGTGCACCCTGAACTGGTTGCCAGCCAATTCCAGGGCACATATAAACAAACAACCATTCGCGCTCATATTCACACCTACGGGCAATTTAGAGTCTTCAAATAACCTACCATGCATGTTTTGGGGATGTGGGAGGAAACCGAAGTGCCCGGAGAAAACCCAGGCAGGCGCGGGGAGAACATGCAAACTCCACACAGGCGGGGCCGGGGACTAAACCGCAGTCCTCAAAACTGTGAGGCAGACGCTCTAACCAGTCGTCCACCGTGCCGCCTCATTATTTTCACTTGACTGTAAATAATCAGGCAGCATAGTTTGCACATCTGCCTCACAGTTCTGAGGTTTATACTCCAGGTTGCTCCCACATTCCAAAACCATGCATGTCAGTTTAATTGAACATTCCAAATGTTTTTAGGCATAAATATGACTGTATGTGCCCTTGTGTGGCTGTTGACCAGCCAGGGTCTACCCCACAACTCATAAGCCTGCTGAGATAGGCCTTAATGAGGACAAGTAGTATAGAAAATGAATGGAAGGATTTATGTCATTTCTGTCTATTTAAATGTCCCGGTGGCGTTGGAAAGTTCATAGAAATAGTTTATCTTTTAAACAAGAGAAATTAATGAGCTGCCTGTAAACAGAGAAAACAGTGGAGCTGCATGCAGCAACACAGAGGTTTTTATGAGTCATATTAAAATTAATTAAAATGACCTAGTTGAATCATGTGATGTTTTCCTAGTAGAAAAAAAGGATGTGACCGTTTGAGGTGTGGCATCTACTGTATCTATTTAAATGCACAATGCACCCGCTGATTAACTGAAGCACAATTTCGATGGGAGCAGAGGCCACTGTATATTTTCAGGCAGAATATTCCACTATTCACATCATTAAAAAATGCTGATTGAAACCAGTATGTAAGTATTTCATTAAGGATTGTTGTTTTATTTTATGTACAAATATATAATGTACACTTGACATTCTGCTCAGGGGCTGACCTGAAATAGCCCATGGTGGACAGTATATGGGCATCTCCATCCTCACTGCACAACTCAGACTCCCCATAGGGCATGTCCTCAGAGGCTGACCCTGCCAAGGTCCTTGGTTAATGAGCAAATGCAGAGACATTGATTTAGTCACCGTCTCCTTCCTATGCAGGCTCAAGATAAACCACAGAGTCTTCTCGAGTCGTGGCTCAGCAAATCCCCGCCAGAGTTATTTCCTTAGCTCACATTCAAGTGCCACATTAATTATCCACCAATGAAAAGTAGACTCTGGTCCAATTAGATAGCATATTGAGTAGATGCAGTGTTGTGCTGTAAAGATCCGCTTGTGTGTTGCACGGTAAGGCAAGCATGAATTATTTTAGCCCAGGAAAATCCCGTCATTTCAATCGCAGTTTACCAGTGATAGTACACTACGGAATGTACTTTGCCAAAGTGCCTGATGTTTTTTAACTCCGCTAGAGTGACCACAGTGGTCTCTTGCAAAGTCATTACAATTATATTAAGGGTTGTGCTCAGCTTCTCTGTTCCAATCCCACTTCACCCGTGTCTGGCAAATGTTTGTTTTGTTTTGTTTCTCTTATTATATTCATTATAATCCTTCAAGCGGATATTCAACCAACTCAACTGTACTGTATATTGGGTTGCACACCACACAGAGAACCAGATCACACACATGCAGGCATGCAAGGAGAAATGTCAGCGTAGGGGGCGGGACGTTTGCCTTGCTTTCGGGAACCCCAACAACTGTTTGCCATTTGTCCACAGCGGCACTCGAACCATGAGCCTCTGTTTCCAAAGTCCTTAAAGATGAGCTACTCCTGCCCGCTACCTTACTGAAATGTAAATACCATGAAAGTATGAACAAATCATGGAATTTACTATTTACAATCGGTAAAGAGCACTCCTTTTCCTGATCAGACGCTCAAATGTAGAAATCCTGTCATGTTATGGAGAATTCCGTCCACATGGTGGCACAACAGGATTACTCTTCCTTTCCTTCAAGTCTTGTTTTATTGTAATACTGATTTAAATCCTCTATTGATTCAAACATTGTTATCCTTCAACTTCATTTCCTATTTCAACAGAACTTGTAGGATATACAGTACACGGAGTTCCATTCAATGTTCAGGTTCAGCTTTGTTACAATAGACTAAAACATTGTCCTCTTAGTTACACAAGTCACAATTCTACAGTTTGCACATACACACATTATGAATAAAGGATTGTGCATGTTAAATGGCAATGGTATCCCATGTTAGTCATGTTAAAAAACAAAAAAATGGTATACAACTTGTTTCCCCAAGTATATGGACAGTGACTTTTTTTTTTTTTTAATGATTTTTGCCTTGACACCCCACTACAATGGATTTGAACTAAAACAATAAGTGATTGACGTGTCTACTCTAATATTTAATTTGAGAGTAAATAGTAAATAGACGTTCACTTGTATAGCACTTTTCTACCTAAGGTACTCAAAGCCCTTTAAGAGTGTCTCCTCATTCACCTACGTACTGATGACGCAACATCAGGTACAACTGGGGGTTCGGTATCTTGCTCAAGGATACTTGGACATGGTCACAGAGGCTCAGGATCGAACCCACTACCTTTTGTTTAAGTGACGACCGCTCTACAACCTGAGCCTTGCCGCCTCATGCCGAGAGGGTTCACCAAAATATGGAATTTACCATTTAGTGATTACAGCCCTTTCTTTTAGTGGAGGATGGCAGAATTATATCCTTGGAGAGAGGAAAAAATGAGTCGTTACAACATCAACAGAAGTCAAAAGTATTTCTGGAAAAGATTGCATTTTCAATGTGTCTAGTCAATGCATGGATCTAAGAGTGAAATTACAAAGAACATGAAGGCCAGATTAAGCATCTAAAAAAAAAAAAAAAAAAAAAAAAGTTTGTTGAAAAGGATTTGCAAATCATTGTAATCCGGTTTTATTTAGGTTTTACTCAACATCCCAACTTCATAGGAATTGAGGTTTGGAGAACTGATGGCCCATCTTTGCTCAGCCATACCTCTGTTAAAAATAAACAGTCAAGACTGTAATCTAAAATCAATCAAATCATTGATAAGAAACGACTCATTTATTGATCTGACATTAAAACGTTTTCCAGATGTGTGTTATCCACACAAACGTTCTTCTACCAGCCACACACACTCACATTTGCCCTCCTATAATATCACTAAGGTTCAATTCTCCCCTTCCTAGGCTTTTTGTGTCTAATTATACACATACAGTATAATGAAATCACTCAATGAGATAGCATGAGGGACAGCTGTTCTATTCGCAAACAAATTTCCGTCCTATAAAACGCTTCAGCACCGACACACAGCCGTCTCATCTCAATCGAGTGATGAGGTAAACGTATCTTCATAGTAAGAAAATCAAGCCATTGCTGTTGCTGGTTGCAGGGAAGGAATTGTGGGTCATCGTGCACACGGAGCATGTAAATTGGCTGAATTCACTTTTACTGGTTATGAAAGAGCAATTTAAAGCATATACGAAATGCAAACACTGCTGTCATACGACATATGGCCATTTTGTTGGAAATTTGGAGGCAAACATAATTGTGCTTTCAGTCTAGCAACAAGTGATTGAGCAAACCAAAATAATTCAGTTATCTGTTGCCATGCTTGCTTCATATTGTATAAAATATTGATGAAGTTTGGTCCTAGTTTCTTTGATTTTGAGTTCTTCCTGTCAAGAACCATGAAGCTGCTTGCTTGTAATGGCATGCTGCATAATGCTGCTATTTACAACCACAGCTATTTGAGGCTTTTACTCTACCAAATTTGACTATCAGAGAACAAAGCGACATTGACAAACAGGAAGTGCACAGCGATCTGCAGTCTAAGTGCTTGTTTCATAGTTCATCCATCCATTTAAGTTGTTATGCCTCTGAGGTTTTGTGACTAGAAAAGGAAGTCATGCCATTTTTCTTTTCTAGAGGCAAGTATAAATTGCTGTGTTTTAACCTTTTAAAAATCAGCTATGCACAATCTATCAGTGCAAACATCAGCATGTGCTCAATTTCCAAATGCCAAATGTGTGACGAGCAATCCTGTCATATTCCAACGAAAAAAAAAAATTGCATACAAAAAGGAAGGAAGAGAGCAATGCTTTACAAATTGTCCCTTGGACATATTGTATATTATCAATTTAATATGGTTGAAATTTTTCACATCTGGTGGGGTTAAAAAGATAATCATTGCTTCTTATACTGTGTCTTGACTTAAAGCTGGCAGTTGTGGAAAAAGGAGCATATATTTAGATAAAACTAACAAAACCATCCTCAAAGTACCTCACTTTAATGCTGTATGGTTATTAAATTATGAGCGGAATTATGAACTATGAGGAGCCACTCCTGTACCACAAAAGCAAAATAAAAAATGTGTTTTAATTTGTCTGCAGGGGATCCGAAATGAATGACTATTGAACATTCACTCTGTGGCAGACCTACTTTGAATACTTGTGTGTATACAGTCTTGTTATTTGGACCAACCTCTCCTTCACTTGACATAAAGACAGATGACCATGGGTGATAGTGGGCGTTGTAAAGCCCACCATATATTAATCTTCATGGCTCTCTTCCTAAAGCTGAACGGGAGCTGAATTATTGGCTAGACTTTATATTTTATGCATTGCACATCTAAGCTCAGCCTATAGGTCATTTTGCAAAAAAAAAAAAAAACATTAAAAATCTTTTTTTTTTTTTTAATTATGGATGATGGATTACAGCAGCAGAGCCTTTGTGTTCAAATGTGGTCAGCAGGAGGGAATGGCCCACCTGCCAGTCTGAGCTCAAAGCTTGGAATCCTGAATCCTACATTTCCACTGGAGTACAGTTTTACACTCACACGTTATTAAACCCATCCAGACAAAATGTAGGCATAGCTACAGTTTTTATGAACCTGGATACATTACTTTCATATACTGTACACCATGTCCTTGTAACGTGGAATATTGAAACACACTTATTATTTATTGTCTTTTGACTTATTTGCTCTCAATCTAATGATCACATTCCAAATTATAAATCTTGAAAAATAATAAACTGACCTTATGTATGCTTTAGCATGAAAGTGAGGCACATGATCATCACCACGTTAAAGGTTAAATACACATAGTACATTATAATGAAGCATGCGGCATGACAAGTAGACAGCGGTGACCTTTTCCCTCACAATCTGAGCAGCAAGATATTAAACTGATTATTTGTTCGTTATGAGGAACATCGGAGACAGACGAATACATTTAGATTTACAGTGGAACCACTACATTTGAACACAGTCTACTTTGTGATGTGGTCTGATTTGTTTGGGTTTCAAAACTAACTATCACATCAAAATTAGATTCATTACATTTGTAATAATTAGTTACAAATGTACTGTATAAGCATTGGCAATATTTATAAAACAATAAAACACTCTTTAAGAACTCTCAGCTATTATTTGCTTTTTTATCTTTTTTATTGTATTAACTGTAAAATGTGATTAACACTCTCAGTGGTCAGGCTCCTCCATACTTGTTGGGTTTTGTGTCATTTTATTGTCTTGTTAAGTCACTGCAGTCTGCTCACTGCCTTTTACTTAATTTCCCGCACACTAATAAAACATGAAAGCTGATAAGAGCCCAGTGGCAGTTTCTGGCATGTGGCAACCCCCCTCCAAAAAAAGAATAACATGTTTTTCTTTTGGGGAATTTGTGCCCCCTGTGTAGTTGTCCTGTGTAAAGGAGAAGAGACAAGAGATGGTGGGAGTGGGGCGTAATTCTTGAGAAATGTAGTTACAGTATTTATCATAGACATGGAGAGGAAACGGTCATCAGGTACACAGTTCCTATTAAAGAAGGAAATTAAAGGGAGAAACAAGCAAAGGATGAAGGTATACAGTATATGAACACAGCTTTATTTTTAAGGAGTTTACTATGTTATTATTTCTGGGGGGTTCCAACTTAAAAACCTTCATGTAACGTTTATTAGCATATGGTGCCTTGTAATGTCTCTTTCATTAGGCTCTTGCCGAGATGCTTTAATGATAGCTTTACATACTTATTTTTCTTCTTTTACATTTTTTTTTTCAAATGAACTGACATTATGATGAAAAGTTTTTTTTTTTTTAAGAAAAGGAAAAACTAAAAGAGGCGGCTAAACATTTTTGCAATCGTGGTTGGTAACATCGTGTTGCATCATGGACAAATCCGCTATCTTTAGAGCTACGGGTCTTTTTTTTAACTACTTGCACGTGGCCGGTTGGAGTTACCGCTGTCTGTGTTTCTGTTGACTTCATATTTTGTCAGCCGGATTTAAGTATGTTGAATCCTTGCTGTGTTACAAGGTGCAGCACCTCCTCACACAATCGCAACACAAAGGGAAAACCCATTGACAATGGACTAAGTTTTCACTGACTTCCTGCCTGGTGGAACAAAAAGGGGAGTGAGCGTATGATTTATTTATTTTTTTTAAAGAAAAAAAACTATTGCAATCCCTATTGTAAGAATTTAGGCCACCTCTAATATATATATTTTTAAATAATAGTCTTACTGTTATGGTCGGTATTAAGAATATTGAACCCCAAAGCAGAGCCACACACATTTGAACAAACAAACAATGATTTGATTGAAACAAGGGAGCACGACAACATGAGCAAGAGTAATAAACACTAAAAAAAATAATAATCTACGGCAACTAAAGGCTGATGTGGAAAACACTCTACAGTGAAAACCAAAGTACTAAGGTAGATGGACGAAGCTATGAAGGGAGCTATACGCTGAAAAGGACTAATACAGTAAAAATAAATACGAAACAATAAATATGGGAGTGCAACGAGTAAACAATATTCCGGTGCTCAAAAAGCTCACTAATGATCATGCAGAATCGCGTACTCCGCCCATCCACACAACCGGGTGATTGGGGGGGGAAACAAGAACAGAGTAGCCAACAGAAATACAGGATCATGATACTTATTCTTCTACTTGTATATAATGTCAGTTCATCCATCCATCCAGGCATCCATCCATTCTCTGTACAGTTTATCCCATGTCAGTTCATTTCTACCGAAAAAAGGCTTTTTATGATATATACTTTTTTGCTTTCGAGCAGAATCCTGAAGGTTGTGCTAACACTGACTGCTATTTCGAACTGTTCAATCATGTTCACAATTGGTTCCACATTGTCAAAGGCCCCGGTTCCAGATGAAGAAAAACAGACCCAAAGTATGATGCTCCACCTCACGAACAAATAGAATTAATAAAGCAAAAAAAGCTAGAGTTGATCTTCTACTGTGTATGCCCACTGTAAAACTGAAACCTGTTGAAAAATATTACCGTATAGAGCATTGATATTATTATTATTATTATTTTGTACAATCCTGCTAAAATCTCATAAATTGAGGAATATATTGAGGGGCTGAAAAGTCACACAAAAGAATGACATTCTCTTTTGTTGAATCAAGCCTGCACGCAAGATTTTGAATGTCCCATGTCAGTTTCATTCATTCAACCAGAAGCTTGCAAGCTGTATGATGATTTATCAGGACAAAGACGCAATGAGTATTTGAAGAGAATGTTAATGTGCTCTGGGACTCTTATCAGTAAAAGTGCCAACATGTGACCTTGAGATAATCCTCAGATTAAAGGGCAGCTGCTTTTCTTTTTTAATCACAGAGAATTTCTTATTCATTCTTCTGACGTGTGGTTTTATGTTCCAGAGCAACTCGCTGATGGTTGAATTTCATTGTAATTACCAACAGTATGTTTTATGTAAGTGTGTTGCTAAATGTTTATCACTGTACTTTAACACCCTGGTTAGGTTTTTTATTGATGTGTGTTTTTGCAACATGTTCAGATGCAGTTGAATACAATCCATTCTGTAAAACTAGTTGATTTCCAGTTTGTCCCCATTCCCAGTAATTAATTCATTTTGGGCTCTTATCAGTCATGCATGTGTAAAGAGAAGTTAATCTTTGTACAAGTATTTTCCCTCTTCCAGCAAAGGTCCCCTGCCTTGGAAAAAGCAACTTCAATTGTTATGATAGTCGATGTGAGTTCTCTCAGCAGATAAAAGGGTCTACACTGTCACATAAGATACTCGATGTCCGGAAAGTATCAAATTTCGTTGATTGTATCATTAGTGCACCAGCGGTTGTTCACATACACACATAGCCCTACACCACATTTCATAGTGAACTCTTTGGTCTTGCTAGCTCAATGGGGGAGTCTGTGATGAAATAGTTCAGCCAAGTCCCAGTTATTACCATCACACATTAACTCAGCCAATGCGTCATAGCACATCAATTTCAGAATCAGAATCATCTTTATTTGCCAAGTATGTCCAAAAAACACACAAGGAATTTGTCTCCTGTAGTTGGAGCCACTCTAGTACGACAACAGACAGTCAATTGACAGAGAACACTTTTGAGACATAAAGACATTGAGAAAAACAGTCACTGAGCAATAAATGTTTGATAGTTATCTGGTAATGCCGGTACAATATTATTATTATTATAAAAAATTTTTGGGACAATTGTGCAAAAAGATGCAGAGTCCTCTAGCACTTAGAGCAGTTTGAATGACTAATATAGCAATAGTCCGGTGCAATGACCATCGTGCAAAGGGCGCAGAGACTTCAAGGAGTGTATGCAGTTTAAAGTGACTAGTAGCGCCATAATCTGGGACAATTATTTGTTGTTGAGTGACCCGAAGTTAGCGAGAAAGAGACTTGACTGCGTGGGTACGTGTACACTCTGCAACCGGAGGGTCGCTGGTTCGTATCCCAGGCCGGGCGCATGTTGTCATTGTGTGCCTGGGCAAGACACTTAAACCAAATTGCCCATAAATTAATGTGGTTGGATGTGTGGTGGTGGTGGTCGAAGGCGCCGTAGGTGCAGAATGGCAGTCACGTTTCTGTCAGACTGCCCCAAGTAGTTTACCACCACTAGATGTGACTGTGGAGTGAATGAATAATCTGTGCAATTGTAAATCCTCTTTGGTTGCCTTGAGAAGCACTATATAAGTCATATGCATTACGATTATCATTAGGAACAGCCGGTTTGAAAGGGTTAGCTTTTAGCCTAGCCCTAAGTCCCGCTCACTTTCCCCTCTTTTTGTTTTCTGTTGTAAACCGCAAGCAGTTCAGTCCTGCTGTACAGCAAATGCGCTACGGCTGTTCCACTCAGGATAATGGAGGTGAAAACACACAAAAAAATTACTGAAACTAATTTTAAATCTGCTGCAACCTGAAGCGCGCCGGCTCGCTGCATTCACTCGCGCTGCCATCTTGGCTCATATTCTTACGAGATGTGATTTTTCAATTGACGTCATGCATGATGAGGATTTTGAGTTTTTGTTTAACTTATCCGACTGGTTAGAGCGTCAGCCTCACAGTTCTGAGGACTGGGGTTCAATCCCTGTCCCTGCCTGTGTGGAGTTTGCATGTTCTCCCCGTGCCTGCCTGGGTTTTCTCCGGGCACTCCGGTTTCCTCCCACATCCCAAAAACATGCATGAATTGGAGACTCTAAATTGCCCGTAGGTGTGAATGTGAGTGCGAATGGTTGTTTGTTTATGTGTGCCCTGCGATTGGCTGGCAACCAGTTCAGAGTGTACCCCGCCTCCTGCCCGATGATAGCTGGGATAGGCTCCAGCAGGCCCGTGACCCAAGTGAGGAGAAGCGGCTAAGAAAATGGATGGATGGATGGATGGATGTTTAACTTATGTGGCATATTTTTACTTACTTGCTAGAATTCCACTCAGTATTTCACTGCTAACGTCTGTTAGCGTCATATTTGGGTATGTTTGTTAGTCAGCAGACTACTTTGTGGTTCATGGATGATAAGCAGGTCCTGAGGAAAGGAAATGTGTCATTGGTATTAACAGCTGTGGTGGCTTTTGTCACAGAAATGTCTTCTGTGTGTTGAAAGTGTTGAACTTTGTCAGGTTGTAAAAAAAGAAAAAGAAAACTGTGCTCTCTGTTAACCTGTTATTATGCTGCCAGGTGGACCCGCGCCTGCCATCTGGCAATGGCTCAGGGCACAGCATGCTATTTTTATCCACAAGACGACTCCATCGCTCGCTCCTTAAAGCGTGGAGATTTTCTGCTCGGAAAGAAAAGTAGAACCAGTGGAGATGTGGAGGAGTGAAGGGGAGGGAGGGATGGTGTACTTTTAGGGGAGATTCTCCTAACAAAGCATCTTCTTTCTACTGTTGTTCATCTCAACTGAGGGGCTCAAAATAGCACATACAGAGCATCCAATCCGATCCTGCACACACACCAGCTCAGAGCGGCTGTATACATAACGGATACTGTATCCCATTTTTGTGCCATGTTAGGGAAACCAGCTTTGGGAAGTCTTATTTTTTCAAAGATGAGTCATTACGTATACTTCGTCCTAAACAGTTGAAACATCTTCAATTTTGTCACAGTGCCTCCAGACTATTGAGTCTTTATTTATTTTTTTGGTGAGGGGGATAGTCCATTCAGAATCTGGTTTAATTGCACAGGAAAGGGGAAGCACAAAATATAGTACTGCATAAATTGTTAGCAATTTTTAACCATCCCCATTTTTGGCCATCCATTTAACACAAACGTGTTCCAGTGTACTAGAGGCTTGTTGATAACTGAGCTGACAGGAGTGTTTTTGTCTGCCTTATGCTATTTGTATATGATTGTGTGTACAGCACAGTGCGGTGCTCTGTGGTTGCCTCAGTGAATGTACGCCTGTGAGTGAGTGAGTGAGTGAGTGAGTGAGTGAGTGAGTGAGTCCAAGCGGAGCAGGACGAGAATGTGGAGGGAGAGAGTGAGCTGACAAAGGAGGCTGGAGACGTATGGTGAGAGAGGAGCATTGTGCAGGAGCAGCAACAGGGGCAGGAGGAGGTTATGATTCCTCAGAAGGAGTGCATCCTTCTGTCTTTGCTCCGACCTGAAGGAGAACACCCCCATCTGCCCTTTCTCCCTTGGAAGTACACTTCTCTCCTCTGATGTAAAGGGACAGAGACGGAAACGGTAGCCTTATTTCCTTTTGAATCTGCTTGACAGATGGCCGAATGATCTTTGACTCCACTCCACACTGAGGTAACGTATGCCTCCTCCTCTTCATGCTGCATGCTGCATATGTGTCCTGCCTGCATGGTTTGCCTTGAATGTGCTTGAGTGAATGAGTCAATAAGCAAAATGTGATACTTTCAGTAAGTGTTTGGGCAGTGCCAAGAAGGATGTGATAGCTGAAAAGTCCTGACCTGATCACCACCTCATCAGCACCTAGACGGAGTGAACTTATTTGACTTGTCAGGAGGTTTGACATGAAGGTGGTTCACCTTCGTAAGCAGTCAGGCATTCTGAGGTAAAGATGAAGTGTGCTGCTTCAGCGTCAGCCCAGTGCTTCTCACCTGCCAACAGTCATAAATATAGTCCGTTTTTTTCCTCTGCAGTACACTAACCAACAGCTGTGGCTCGTTTGAAATTATGAAGGAGGTCTCTAAAGCGGAAATACCTCTACTTTTAAAAATGAGATTTGCTTTGAAACAGCAACACATTTAACTAGTCATAAATTCTTAACGACCTTACTGATGTCATATTCTGTTGCTGACTAGAGATGAAGAGTGCAACACAATTCACATCATTTGGATTTTTTTGTCCTTATTTGCGCTGTGTTTGTAACTGAGGATTAGCATCAGGTGACTTGGATACAGGCCATCCTTTCCTTTTATAAAGGTTTCCACACAATGTTCTAACTTCTCCCAAACATCTGACACCGTAGGACGCATATTGTTTGATTTCCTTAAGAAAATACAAATCGGACAATTTTTCAATCTAGGGAAGTTTGCTTCCAAAACAATAGTGTCTGTGACTCAGACATGCACACGCACGCATACTCACCATGATCCTCATAACAAAGCTTCTATAAGAACATTGATTTGACCTGATTAACAAGTCACCCTTATAATCTATATATAAACTTGGACTCGAGCCAGACTGCAGTCATGAATTTGATGAGTTTTGACTTGACTTGACAAAATGTCACAAAGCTTGCAACTCGACTTGGACAGCAAAGAATTGTGACTTCACACGGACTCGAGCCCGTTAACTCGAAAAAAATACCTAAAATTTCCACTTCAACCAAAGTACTGAGAAACAAACACTCTGAGCTCCCTCTCAATAGCTCAACATGCCACTGTTTACTATATTACAGGAATTTCAGAATACTGTATCTATCAAATAGATGTCCATCCATCCATCCATTTTCTGAGCCGCTTCTCCTCACTAGGGTCGCGGGCGTGCTGGAGCCTATCCCAGCTGTCATCGGGCAAGAGGCGGGGTACACCCTGAACCCTCTCCCCTCCTTGACGATCAACTTTGAAGGTGCAACAATTTTTATCAGGCCTGTAGTTTTCTTGTAAAGGTTGAATGTCCTTGTTTATCAAATTTGTTTTGATAAATGAATAGGGATTTTTAAAATGTATTGAATATATAAATATGGTATGTATTAAATATGTAAGTATATAATGTTAATTATATATACAAACCTTTTCCAAAAAAATGTATCCTTTGGATTTTAGCTGGCGGCACGGTGTACGACTGGTTAGAGCGTCTGCCTTACAGTTCTGGGGACCCGGGTTCAATCCGCAGCCTCGCCTGTGTGGAGTTTGCATGTTCTCCCCGTGCCTGTGTAGGTTTTCTCCGGGCACTCCGGTTTCCTCCCACATCCCAAAAACATGCATGGTAGGTTAATTGACAACTCTAAATTGCCCGTAGGTGTGCATGTGAATGCGAATGGTTGTTTGTTTGTATGTGCCCTGCGATTGGCTGGCAACCAGTTCAGGGTGTACCCCGCCTCCTGCCCGTTGATAGCTGGGATAGGCTCCAGCACGCCCGCAACCCTAGTGAGGAGAAGCGGCTCAGAAAATGGATGGATGGATGGATTTTAGCTATTAAAATCAGAAAACTGAGAGGCATTCAGATCACCTGCATTGTCACAGTCACTGAACAACTGACCACAGCAGCCTCTATTATATTTTGAAAATAGGTGCAAATTCCAGGAAACGTGTTTCGATGAGAGTCAAGGGGGGAATTGTACAAAACAAAAAACAAAAACAGCAATGGGACCATGTGTCCTCAATAAGAGCGTCACTGCATGAAAAAAAATGGAGCCTCACCACACTCTGCCAACATGACAGATTACCGACACATTATAAGAAAAATATATGATTACCGAAATCCCGAAAAGTACATTTTCTACCACTTTTTTTCTTTTTTCGGATATCTTACTAAAATTGTTGTGAAAACACTGAAGTGATCTTTGGAACACAGTGGTGCAAACTGCAATCATTCTTCATTCAGAGCAACACTAATGATGCCAAAAGAAACCCATTACACTGACAATGCTCAAATGACTGACTCTACACCTGTAGACCTTCTACAGAAAAATGCTTGGACGAATTAAAGTTTTTTGTTACACAAAAAGTGTAATGCAGCTGTGCAAGTAAATGCTCTTCTATTAGATGGCAGTAGGTACCTAATTGACCTGTGTATCCACCAGAGGTGCAACCAAGTCATTGCTTTGCAAGTCACAAGCCTCAAGTCTTTGCCCACAAATCCCGAGTCAACTACCAAGTCGAAACAAGCAAGTCCAGAGTCAAGTCGCAAGTCCCACACTGAGTTTCGAGTCAAAATAATATTATATTTTAATATATACAATATTTATATATACAGACCCTTTCCAAAAAAAATGAATATTGTGGAAACGTTTATTTATTTTCATAATTCCATTCAAAAAGTAAAACTTTCATAGATTATAGATTCAATTTAAAATATTTCAGTATTTATTTATTTGTTTATTTTTACATTTGGGTTTACAGCTAATAAAACCCACAAAATCAGGAATTCAAAAAATTAGAATACCGTGAAGAAATCAGCCCAAATTTGGAAGGCCATAAATGTTTTAAACGGACTGTCACACACTAATCATCGACTAAACTTAAAGCACCTGTACATGTTTCCGTAGGTGTCATTAAATTGCTTCTGTTTGGTTCAATTGTCTCAGTTGGGTTCAATATGGGGAAGACTGCAGACTTGACAACTAGCTAGAAGACCGTCATTGATACCCTCCATAGGATGGGTGAGCCACAAAAGTTGATAACTAAGAAGGCTGGCTGTTCACACAGTGGTGTGTCTAAGCATATCTATGGAAAGTCTAGTGGAAGAACAAAATGTGGCAGGAGAAGATGCATCAGCAAAAGAGATGACCGTGGGGTTCAGCAGATCATCAAACAGAGAAGATTCAAGAATCTAGCAAAGATCCAGAAAGAGTGGAATGAGGCGGGAGTCACAGCTTCAAAAACCACCACCTTCAGACGCATGCGGGAGATGGGCTACAACTGTCGGATTCCTCGGGTCAAGCCACTTCTGAGCCTGAGCCGACGTAGGAAGCGTCTCAACTGGGCAAAGGAGAAGGACTGGACTGTCGGCCAGTGGTCCAAGGTCCTCTTTTCCGATGAAAGTAAAGTGAGCCTTTCATTCGGGACTCAAGGTCCAAGGGTTTGGAGGAAGACGGGTGAAGAACAGAACCCAAGCTGCTTGATGTCCAGTGTGAATTATCTAAAGTCAGTCATGATTTTGGGTGCAATGTCCAGTGCAGGTGTTGGTAAACACTGCTTTCTTAAATCCAAGGTCAGCGCAACAGTCTACCAGAATGTTTTAGAGGACTTCATGATTCCTTCTGCTGAGGATCTGTATGGAGATGCAGATTTTATCTTCCAGCAGGACCTGGCCCCTGCCCATACCGCCACAAACACCAAAACCTGGTTTGATGCCCATGCCATCACCGTGCTTGACTGACCAGCCAACTCGCCAGGTCTAAACCCCATTGAGAATCTATGGGTATATTATCAAGACAAAAATGAGGGGCACCAGAACAAAGGAGAACTGACAGCAACCATCAAGGAAATCTGGGCTTCCATAACTCCGAGGCAATGCCAAAGGCTGATTGCCTCAATGCCACGGCGCATCGAGGCAGTGATTAAAGCAAAGGGATTCCCAACCAAGTATTGAACATGAACATATTGCTTTGAAAGTACCACATTTTTATTGATTTAATGTGACCCTAATTGCTTTTTCTACAAAAACTGAGAAGTAAATGGTGATTTCTTCACAGTATTTAAATTTTTTTCAGTTCCTGATTTTGTGGGTTTTATGAGCTGGAAACACAAATTATGTACAACTAAATCCATCCATCCATCCATTTTCAACACCGCTTATCCTGGTTAGGGTTGCAGGACGATGGAGCCTATCCCAGCCAACTTCGGGCGAAAGGCGGACTACACCCTGAACTGGTCACCAGTCAGTCGCAGGGCACATATAGACACAGACAACCATTCGCACTCACATTCACACCGTCACTGAGTGGGAACTGAACCCACGCTGCCCGCACCAAAGTCAGGCGAGTGTACCGCTTCACCATCATTGACGTACAAATAAATACTTGAAATTATTTAAAAGGATTGGCCCTGAATCTATAATGAAAGTTTAACTTTTTGAATGAAATTATGGAAATAAATGAACTTTTCCATGATGGTCAAATTTTTTCGAAAGGGTCTGTCTATTCCCATTGCTCGGGTTTTGTTTTTGGTTTTTTTTTTGTTGTTGTTTTTATTTGTACAATTCCCCACTTGATTCTCATCAAAACACATTTCCTGGAATTTGCACCTATTTTCAAAATATAATAGAGGCTGCTGTGGTCAGTTGTTCAGTGACCGTGACAATGCAGGTGATTTGTATGCCTCTCAGTTTTCTGATTTTAATAACTAAAATCCAAATGAATGGTCCACTAAACAGATGTCAGAGGGGAGATGCCAGTGCACTTTCCTATCAGTCTTTGACATTTGGAGTACAATATAAAACACATTTGCTGAGTTTTTATCCATATTTTTTTTTTTTTTTTTTTTTTTAGCATTATCATTATTTTAGTTCTCAAACTTTTTGTGACATTTTCATTTGGTGGTTTTGCCTTGACATTTTTCTTATGTAAAATAAATGTTAGAAACCTGAACCACTGACATATTGTCATATTATATTGTGCAAGTATGATGAATAATATTGTAAAATAATGTACATTTTTGTAAAGTGTAAAATATTCAAAGAAAATGCAATTGAACTTACCCCTTTTTGTGTTTGAGTAAGTGTTTGTAAGCACTGGATCAATCTTCAACAAATTATCGGTGGTACGATCAGAGCTGTAACAGAGACGCCACCTGTGTGTAAGGAGTTAACACCTGACACTTAACCTGCGGTGCCAAAAGCAATCGTCAGTGTCTAAAAATTATTTTATACATCACGCCACTGGTGAATGACATCATCAAGCATCTAATTTTCTGTTTGTGGGATGCCATGTGTGTGGGATGATGGTTGGCACGTGTGCTTCACCATTCTGAGGTTCTGGGTTCAAAACTGGACTCAGGCCTTCCTGCGTGGAGCTGGCATGCATGTTCTCCCCATACTTGCATGGGTTTATTTTGAATTAATTGAAGACTGCAATTGTCCACCGTTGCTAAAGTGAGTGCGAATTGTTTGTTGATACAGTACTGTCTCTGCTTTGCGACCAGTCCAGGGTGTACCCTCTCTCTCTCTCGCCAAAGTCAGCTGGGATAGGCTCTTGCTCGCTTGCAAATGAGGATAAGCAGTATAGAAAATGGATGGACGGGATGTCATGTTAACTGTGTGAAAGGCCACACTTAGGACAATATCAATCCTTCACTGGGTTTCGTCAGGTGAATGCTGGATTTTGCCTCTGGTGGGGCAATTTTGCGGGATCGCTCTGTGAAAGAGACAATTATTGTCATTATCTTGATACAATCCCCACGTGGACAACATGTCTTTTTTCTCGTATGCCTAAAAGAGTCAGGCTGCGATTATGTGCCAATGGGTAATCTTAAACAACTGTGTATTTCCTCAAATTGGGTTCCATTGTGTTTAATAGCATCCAACACTCATGCTGCCTGTGTAAAATGTAGATGCTTCGAGTAATCCCTGTGCTAATAAACAACCTTTATTAACATTCCTTCACTGATCATCCGCATACCCTGCTCCCTCATAAAAATGAAAGGCTATAGACTTAACGTACTGGGCATACTTGACTGGCATTAGAAGGTGTTAATGGAAGCCACATTGACCCCATTTTGTGTCCAGACATAGAGATTTTATCCAATCCATTTTCCATACCGCTTATCCTCACGAGGGTCGCGGAGGTGCTGGAGCCTATCCCAGCTGACTCTGGGCGAGAGGCGGGTTACAGCCTGAACTGGTTGCCAACCAATCGCAGGGCACACATAAAAAAACAAACCAATCGCACTCACATTCACACCTGCGGACAATTTGGAGTCTTCAATTAACCTAGCATGCATGTTTTGGGATTTGGGAGAAAACCCACGCAGGCTTAGGGAGAACATGTGAACGCCACACAGGCGAGGCCGGATTGGAACCCGCATCCTCAGAACTGTGAAGCAGATGTGCTAACCAGTCATCCACCATGCCGCCCATAGAGATTTTATTTACTACTAAATTGAATTAGGACTCAACAGCCTTGACATATTGGCATAAATTCAGAGCTAAAATATATAGTTGATTATTCTTAAGTATTAAGAAGTTATATTTTATATCAGCATGCATGGGTCTTCTTCTGAAAAATGTTCTCCTTCAATTTGTTGCAACACTCCCTCTACTTCTCTTCTTACACTGATGTGGCAGTCACTCTGGTAAAGTGTAAATCTGGACTCATCACACCACATGACCTTTCCCCATTCCCATCTTTTTGCGCCTTTGCAAATGTTCAGCCTTATTGCCCAATTAGTGTCACTACTGAGTCATTTTCTTAAGGCTGCACAGCTGAATAGCCTCCTCACATTGTCAAAGTTACCATATTCAGCTCTCCTGGCATTCGTTCTACTGCTGAATTTTTCATTTTTTATTTTTTGAACTTTGGGGTTTGAGCAAGGGACAGCACGGTGAATGAGTGGCTGGCATATCTGCCGCACAGTCAAGTGGTCGAAGTGTCCAATGCACCCTGCCTCTCGCCCAGCTCACCTGTGACCCTAATGAAGGCAGGCTTGATAGAAAATGGATGGATAGATGTAGTTTAGTAAACATTTGATTAATTTGTTTGTTTGTTTGTTTTCTGCAATTATTTCTAATTAAACAAACAAATCACTGCTGTGAATGGCTTATTCCTGTTTCCTTAGTTCAATCCAGATGGTGACATTTGTATATTAGCTCATCTGTGTCATTTAGTTAAACACGAATCAAAGCAATACTTCCTTAGCTAAGGCAATGGAGCTTACTTTGCCGCTGGGAAAATTGTAAGTAAGCATGATGCATAATTTGTATCTGTCAGCATGAGGTGTGAATGAAGGTATCTTAGAATTACTATTTCCTCTGAATGCTAAAACACACCCTTAGCAGCTATTACGCATGCATAACAATTACATATATATATGTGTGTGTGTGTGTAATATATGTATAATGATAGATCCTGTAAAAATCAACAAATTCTACAAAGAAGTCTGGGGCATTACATTCATGTACAGCTTCTTCTCAACTAAGGTCGCGAGTGTTCTGACTTTGGC
Source organism: Phyllopteryx taeniolatus (assembly GCF_024500385.1). Lineage (NCBI taxonomy): Eukaryota > Metazoa > Chordata > Actinopteri > Syngnathiformes > Syngnathidae > Phyllopteryx > Phyllopteryx taeniolatus. The sequence continues at coordinate 5,264,918 of NC_084509.1, read as the reverse complement.
GCGCTGGAACCTATCCCAGCTATCATTGGGCAGGAGGCGGGGTACACCCTGAACTGGTTGCGAGCCACGCAGGGCACATATAAACAAACAACCATTCGCACTGACACTTACACCAACGGACAATTTTGAGTCTTCTGTTAACATACCATTCAGGTTTTGGGAATGTGGGAGAAAACCTGAGTACCCAGAGAAAGCCCACGCAGACGCGGCGATAGCATGCAAATGCTACACAGGAAGGCTGGATTTGAACCCTGGACCTCAGATCTGTGAGGCAGATATGCTAACCATTTGATCACCGTGCCGCCGAAATCCATCTTTAATAATGCCCGACATTCGTCTTTTTCTGTAACCCACTGTGCACATCGCAAGACTATTTATCTCAACCAATTCGAGGAAGGAAAAAAGCCAACATCACTGTAAACCAGCTAGCAGGTCTTCACTTATAGTGTGCATGTGTCATGGGCCAGCTCGTATATGGCATTGAAGGGCCTAGGCAGATTACATTGCCATAGCAACACAGAGAAACTGAAATCCGATTGGACAAAAAAATAAATAAATCTAACATGCACACTCCTGGAAGCTGGCTAGCCAAGGGAATGGCGATGAAATGAGGATAACAGAATGTTGAAAATAAATGAATACAATTTCACTCAATTATCAGTGCTTCTGATAGTGTTTAGGCCAACAGAGAAGTCATTGCAGACCCTGACTATAGTCCACTGACAAAAACAATTGCTACTGACTTTTGCTTTAATCTTGTTATTCTTGGTTTTGCAGCCATTTCTGACAAACTCTATACTACGGTATATCATCTATAATATTTTACTGCATTTGTTGGTGTATTGCACCAGTGCAGGACAGTGAGGAGACCAAAAACAGGTATGTCCTGACTGGTCAAATTTAAATTTGCAGGGTAAAAATATGCACATTGTTAATAGTGTATGGTCATGGAAATCCACAGTAAAAAAAAAAAATATATATATATATATATATATTCTCTCAAAAACAGGAGGCTAAGATTTTTGGTTTATGGCTGCACTTGCATGCCATCAGTCATGACTGACAGGTCCACTTTCAAGCTCCTCCAAATTTTTTGTATGTTACAAAAAGCCTCAATTACATAGACAGTTACATCCATCAATTCAGCTAGAGGAGAAATACAGACTACATGAAATTCTTGTTTTCACTCCTCACTTCAGACAGACTAATAAGAAGGGTGCAGTCATGCTGGGTCACAGCTATAATGGCATTTTTTAACACCAGTGCAGATCAACTTCATATTCAGGTTTAGAATCTAACAACCAGCAAGAACTACTAAATAAACAACTCCCGTGATCAATAGCTTCTGTCTCGCACCTCAACAAACTTTGTGTGTATTGTCATTGACTTATTGTTTGTTTTTCAACAATTAATCAATAGCACACTTTACTCAGGGAGTATGTTCAATTTAGCTAATGATTCTGTAATAACAGAACACATTGATTTAGAAAAAAATAAATGGAACATATTCATTTCTGGAAAAAAAAAAAAAAAAAAAGAAAGAAACGTTTCTCCGCCTGACTAATGAGCAGATGATGCCGAGATCCTCAGAGAGATATTGAATCTCTTTCTTGAGCTGCAGATGGACATGCTCAGCATGGTAATTAACTATTTGTAGCTGTTTGCAAATGCATGCTGATTTGTTTTTTTCTTAACTGGGAAGGAGCCTGAGGGGAACACCTTTCAGCCCCCAAGCTATAAAAGCCTTATTAATTGCAATTGTAATTATAACGGTTTTGTAATTATTTAATAGAGTTTCTATTAGGTGAAAGCTACCATCACCAACGAAAGACTGAATCTGGTGCATATGCAGGGAGCAGGTCCTTTTTTTGTTGTTGTTTGTTTTTTAAATTATTGTAATTGATAAATGCAGGCAAGTAAGGCTTCTTCCCCTTCAGATGGTTGTTATTTTAACAAGGACAAGTTGTGAAGGTAAGACACTTGATAGACTCATGATTATCGTAAAGTACAGACACTGACTCTCCACATTGACATAGCGATGGCTTTAATTACTTTGTGATTCTTTATTGTCTAACATGTTCCCTTTTCATGTAAGCTAAGGTTGTCTTTTCACTGAATTCTTATAATGAATGTGCAGTTTATAGTAGTGACAGTCCCGTCATTACCTTGGTGTAAATTTCGCTTCACTTTGCTTTGATCCATGGTCATATAATATATGGGGTTATTTATACTCGAAGTTTGCAATAAGGTCCAAATAGCACACACCATTGCTGTCATATTGTGAAATTTTACATATTACATATTACATATTTCCATCCCAATGGCTCATTACAGGATATTTTTAGCATTGTGCAGACAGCAGGTTGTCTCTATGAGTATGCAGACTCTGGAAACAAAGGAATTTGTTTTGGAGCCTCATTATTTGAACAATTTGCATCAGTGACATATGTATAATAGAATCAACTGGAATATTCTGTATTATATAATTCAATAAAACTGGCATATTAGAAACACATTAATGTTCTTGTACAGTAACTACACCGAGCGTGTGTGCACGTGTGTGTGCGTGCATGCTCGTGTACATGCGTGCGTGCGTGCATGCATGTGACCTGGACATCACCTGTATAGTTATAATGACACGTTTAATGATGGCAACAGTTTGACCTTGGAATGAATTACATTCACTTGACGTTATTTCCTAAATTTATCTTTATTTTTTTAAAGAACAACCAGCATTGCAGAATGGACTTGAAATTGAAATTAAGGTTATAAAAAAGTTGTTTATTATTGTAGTTTGCCGTGATGTAGAGCTACACGACACTGAGGGCGTTTTAATATTAAAAACAGCTCTCAGTATGATGCAATTGTACAAAACAATGAATTAACATTGCCAGATGAATACCTCAAAATTGAACATAACCTGAGTTTAATGCACTGCAGTTGGGACAGATTATTTGCATCTGCTTGGGGTCACACATTTCTTTAGCATTTCCAGATGGTAGCAACATTTCAGTCCCATCAAACATGCCTTAGATAAAAGCTGGTGAACGGATGCAAAAGTGCACTTTGAATGCTTGGCCCAGCAGTGATTTATTCCTCATAAATCAGGAATCTGTAGCAGTTTATGATTAATAACAACAGTATATAACCATACAGTATTTTAATAAGGAAATCAACTCTGATACAGTTTTACTGCACTATTTAGATATTGAAAACAAATACAATTACTTTAATACAGTAGATGGTGAACAAACTGACTGAAGGCAGATTAAATATAGAAGTATCTTGTCGTTGCTGTGGAAATTGAGCAGTCACTTTGAACTGTTTCTTCTGACCTCAAATCTTGTAGGCAAATCCCACCAAAGGCAACCAAAGTGTCTCTTCATGAATTAGTAAAGGAGACTAGGAAGGAGAAAATAACATCTGCACATTATTCGCCATCCAGTCTGGTGGAATGGAGTTGCAGTTTACAGTAAATGGCAGATGTTGAGGACGTGACTTTCGGTTGTACCACAATGACTCGAAAGTGCCTGCAGCGTCTTCTACATCTACCATCTGTCAAACATTCTATGTGCATTTTCTTCTCTGCCATTTCTTTGCTGCAAGCAATTCAATGAAGTGCACATGTAATCTGATTTGTTTACAGGAACACTTATGGCATTGCTATTCTTCTGGTGTTTGAAAGTGCTTAAACTGATTTGGCGAGAGGTTTTTCAGACTCAGCCCTGACCATAACATTATTTGTCCCCGTTTTAGGGCTATATAGATACTTCTAAATATATGAAAAAATATATATACCACTGGTGACAGTAGCAATTCCAATGTGTTTAAAAACATGTTGTATTGTCTTCAATGTGTTGCACGTTTATTTAGGCCCAAAATATTTAGAATCGGTCGGGTTAGGTTATGTAGAGCGTTGTGTAAAGGTTGTTTGCACAGTTCTGAGAATCGGGGTTCAAACCTGAGCTCTGAACTTTCCTGTGTGGAGTTGATATTTTTCTGCTGGTACTCGTGCTTTCTTCCACATTCCAAATACATGCGTGTTAGGTTATTTTAAGGTGTGAATATGAGTGTGGTATTTGTGTATATTTGCTCTGTGATTGGCTGGTGACCAATCAAGGGTGTACCTCGCTTCTCGCCCAAAGTCAGCTGGGATAGGCTTTAGCTCACATGTGACCCTCAATTAAATCCTCTTCCACTGGATGACAGGGTACATTTATTTGTATATCCACCTGTTGCCATTCATACAACAGAATAAGGCATGGCTTCCTGCGAGTATATCAGCTTGGTGTTTAACTACTCAGGCTCAAATTGGGTTTTTTGATTTTCGTTACGTTTGATTGTGCGTAAATTGAGACAAGCTCATCATTATTTCAGTATACTGTATATACGTTTTGTAACATTTTTGTTTGTTGGCGTTCCATGAGATTTTTCGACTGTAAAATATGTGCGTTGGCTCAAAAATGGTTGGGAAACATTAGTTAAGACCATCTTACATGCATCCACACACCCTTAGCATCATGAAATGTTGACATCCACGAGTGAATATAGTGCATTTTTTATATGTCTCATGAACATCCATCCATCTATTTTCTGAGCCGCTTCTCCTCACTAGGGTCGCGGGCCTATCCCAGCTGTCATCGGGCAGGAGGCGGGGTACACCCTGAACTGGTTGCCAGCCAATCGCTGGGCACATAGAAACAAACAACCATTCGCACTCACAGTCATGCCTACGGGCAATTTAGAGTCTCCAATTAATGCATGTTTTTAGGATGTGGGAGGAAACCGGAGTGCCCGGAGAAAACCCACGCAGGCACGGGGAGAACATGCAAACTCCACACAGGCGGGGCCGGGGATTGAACCCGGGTCCTCAGAACTGTGAGGCTGACGCTCTAACCAGTCGTCCACCGTGCCGTGCCGCCTTCTCATGAACATGAATACTACATTTAACATCGAAAATTCAATATTGTCAACAACAACAACAAAAAATGGATCTTGACAATGAGCAAAAGCTGTCATTTTGCAAAGTCAGACAAAATCAAATGCAGAATTGTAGAATCCTCCAGCCACTGGTTTTATGTCACAATAAGGTTGCTGAACACGGTAACGCTTCAAGCGCAGAGGCTCAACTCCATGTTTTATGTATCTGATTTTCACTATAAAGCAACTTTAAACATAAGACGCATTCAATTCCTGCATGCACTCATGGTAATTCAAATTGACTTACCTGGAACTGTATGTCTTTATGAGACATTATACAATGAATTCTGAACCACACAGCAATGCTGCATGCATGTTTGGCCTCGGGCCTTCACCCGGGAGGGGTGCATCCAAAGCCCCCGCCCCGTCGACGACTGAATTTGGTTGGGGAAAATGGCATTCTTGGTGGGAAAACTTCCATCCGCATCAACGAGTGACGATTGGTTTTCAATTCTAAATACCAAGGAGCTAATCATCGATTTTAGACCGAGTAAAGGAACACCAAAGCAAGTATTATGCATAATGAAGACGTTGAGCTTGTTGAATGGCATGAATACATTGGCATTGTGTTGGATTCCAAGATAAAGTGTGACTTTAACACAGATGGGCTCATAAAGCGAGGTTCATTCATTTAATATGAAAGCCCAACTCTTTTTCAGTCTGTGATACTGTTTTATGTAAATGTTATTATTCTTCTGTTGGAATCCTTTTAACCTTTTCCTTTATCTGTTGGTTCAATGGGCTGTCAGTCAAGACAGAAACTATCAAAACGGTATTGTCAGAGTACGCGCCAAGATAACTGGGATCAAGCAGAGAGACTTTAGTGCTCATTAAGTCACATACTGCATGTGCAAGTCACAAGTAAGTCTCAAGTCATAATCTTCAAGTTTCAAACAAGTCCCAAGTCACTATGAGAAAAAAATCTAAGCAAGTCGATTCAAGTTATTACTTGGTTTAACAAGTCGCAAGTCAAGTCATACAATCTTGGTCCAGTTGCAACATATATTGGAGTGGTAATAAAAATGTTTTTTTCACAATTCACAGCACTAAAAAAAAGTTTTCACACTTTATAAAAGTTAAATGAACAACAACTGAGATTATGATTGACTGAATTTATTGCACTGAATTGTTTTAAAGTTTCAAACTCAATTCAGCTCAACTTTATTTCTGAACAAACTATGCTTTGTACTTTTTGGTGACAGCCTTGTAACTCCTATGGTTCTTCAGAGAACACATTTAAGCACAAGCTAAGACTGGCACATCACTGTACTTTTATTTACAGTGGATATAAAAAGTCTACACAGCCCTGTTAAAATGCCAGGATTTAATGATATGTGTGTGTGTCTGTAAACACACACACACACACACATCATATACATACTGTGTATATATATAAATCATAAAAGTCATAAAACCTGGCAACTCAAGTCAACTTGAGTTAAGCCATTTGACTCGAGTCCCCCCATCTCTGCTTCTTGCCTCCAAGCAAACACCACAAAAGACCTATCCTTGACAGCCATGTATGTCTTGTCCAACATATCCTCACAATATCCACTTTTTCTTGAAAAGATTGCTTTAAAAATGAATTTTTAATCATGTCCGACACTGCTTAGTCACCGGCTTCACGTATGTATGAATCCTACTTGTGTAGCGCTGATCAACCAATCAGAGTACAGTACAGTATGGGGGTGCAGATGCAAAATTTTCGCCAATCCACAATGGTCCAAAAACAATGGGTTTTATATATTTTCTTTATAAATCCAATTGTCAACAGGTGGAGGGGGGTGCTGACAGTAATATCGCCCATATCAAAAACCCCTGCCCCCGGGCGTAGCCACCCCACCCCCCAACCATGCCGCCCCGTCGATCGCACACTTTGCACATGCCAATTACCACCACTGACTGACAGACAGGTACAGGTTTTGCTCAAGATTAGCACTGTATTTAGCACCAACCATCTGATCTTTCCCTCGATTTGGACCAGTTTCCAAGCGACTGATGTTGAAAAACATTGCCACAGTATGCTGCTGCCACCACCATGTTTACCTGTGTGTCTTTGGAGTTGATCATTTGTGCTGGGTGTGCACCAGACATAGAGTTTTATTTAATGGCGGAAATGATCAATTTTAGTTTCATATGACGAGAGGGCATTACTACACACATTACTACACACTGGGACTCTGTGTGGGACTCTCACACATGCATTTTTGCAAACTCAAAACATGCCCTCTTAGTTTTGTTTTTTTAAGTCATTAGCTCCTTGTGTTTGATGTAGTTAAAGATGGGTTAACGCGTCAGGGTAGTGAATGAACCTAAATGAGGCTCCATTGCTAATAAGTTCAAGTGTTATGGGAAATATTGGCTTGCTATAGAACACACACTTCCACTTAAGCAGTTCAGATGTTAGCTGCATTTAAAAGTGATCATGGAGAGATCTGGTTGTCTGATGTTGTAAAGAGTGTGGCCCTATTCCATGTGAGCTAATGAATAACTTAGATGGGATTTTACAAGCAGCCCATTTGGCAGTAATGTGATGTCTTTGAATGGCAGACATACTGTACATACAGTGTCTGTCATGAATTACTCAGAGTGACTGCACATTACAACCACATCATCTACCCGGAATTCCTCTCCCTGACAGTACGACCTTGTTCTAACTGAATTTTTATTACCCAGTAGCTATTGCACATGATTAGCCCATGCATTAGTGGAAAACAAATGTGTAAACATGGGGAAATGTCAACAATCCCATTATTATTATGATGTAAGGATAAGCCCCAGTGGTTTTAATTACATCTCAAGCAAGTGTGAAATTCCATTAACAATTTTAAACTGGCGGCACGGTAGACGACTGGTTAGAGCGCTGCCTCACAGTTCTGAAGACCAGGGTTCAATCCCTGGCCCACCCTGTGTGAAGTTTGCATGTTCTCCCCGTGCCAGCGTGGGTTTTCTCCGGGCACTCCGGTTTCCTCCCACATCCCAAAAAACATGCATGAATTGGAGACTCTAAATTGCCCGTAGGTGTGAATGTGAGTGTGAATGGTTGTTTGTTTGTATGTGCCCTGCGATTGGCTGGCAACCAGTTCAGGGTGTACCCCGCCTTCTGCCCGTTGACAGCTGGGATAGGCTCTAGCACGCCCGCGACCCTAGTGAGGAGAAGCGGCTCAGAAAATGGATGGATGAATTTTAAACTGACAGTTTTAAGCAGTCATAAAACGTCACTTATATGAATAGATGGGTGTTTATTTATTCAACAGCAGAGACTACAAGGTGTGTATTAGGGGTCAGGTGTTTATGAGGTGGTTAAGCCTTTTATAGACTGTCGTCCCTCACCATATCGCGGTTCACTTTTTGCAGTCTCACTGAACCGTGGATTTTTAAATCGTGCATACCGTATCTAATGTTATATTACTTTTTTTTTTTTTGCTATATAGCGGGATTTTGCGGTGATCATTTTTCCACACAGACTGTGTTGCTGGAGACTCAATTAGCATTGCAATAAGTGCAAGCCAGGAGCAAAGAGCATGTAAAAGACAAAGAGTGTCTGAAGTTTGGGATCATTTCAAACTTACAAAAAAAAAAGATAAAGTGCAATCTGTCTACTGCAAAGCAGATTTGGTTTACACAAGTGCACGTCTATGGTAAAGTAAAAATCATTAGCTAATTTAACATCGCCTACTACCGCTAGTTAGAACAAACAGCAATCCCTCCACTGGTGGTCAAGGATAGACACAGTTGCCTGTGCACTTTCAATCGCGTTATTGAACAAACTAAGAGTGTAGCGTAGAGTAAGCGTGACATATGATAGCATCGGTCATGATAAAGGTAGTTACACTCACCTTGGGTCAAATAAAGGTTTTTTGTTTTTTTTAAGGTTTGGCATTTATTTATTCTCATGAACGACGTACACTGTGATTAATTGGGGTGCTGTGTCTATTACAGTGGAGTCCAATGATTAAGTGCAATATTTGCTTGTATTTTCGGATGTGAAAGTCTGTTCCTCAATAGTCGACGCGTCTCATAAATCATGTTAAGTATGCTAATAATTTAGCCTGAGGAGGCAATCAGGAGCCTCAATAGTGGTTGATGAGCCATCAGTGGAAAGGAGAGGAAGCTCAGCATATGTAAAGCAACACAAAGTAGTACTTTAACTTCAATCAGGGGAAACATGGTGTTGCTATAAATTTCAATTGAAGAAAATTTTCCAACACAAGAAATAAATCTGTGGGAGTCAGTGGGAGGATTTACCATTATTATTATTATTATTATCATTATTATATAATTGAATAATGCTGGCTAGACTGGAAAGTTTCTGTCACTTCTACATCAATGGTGACATTATCTGAGCTCTGCAGAGAGTAGATTCTGCCAGTAAGCAAGCAGCGTGCATCGAAAGTCACACTCAGTGGGTGCGCAAAATCGCAATTACCCACACTTTGATCACACGATCAGACAGCCCTCCCACATTGTTTTGTTTGTGACCTTTAACCGTTTGTGACAAAAGACACTGAAAAGGTCAAGCTTCATAGTGGCTGACAGGCCATTTGGGTTTGCAAGCCTGCCCCCATATTTTTAAAAGGGGACTGAAAATTGCTGTAAATAATAAAACAAGATAATCTAACTTAATATGCTACAATAACATTAGATCGGAGGCTTTAATTTGTACAGTGTAATAATAATAATAATAAGAAGAAGAAGAAGAAGAAGACAAAGAAGAACAAGAAGGAGAAGAAGAAATATATATTCAATTATAACTTAATCTTTTTCCCATATAAATATATCACCTATACAATATGGCATATAATATTCATCTTTCTATACAAATTTTAAATTAAAACGAAACAATATACATTTAAATATTGAATATTGATTTTTATAACTCATGTATGTTCGTATATTATTTTATATTTCATTAAGGGCTCTGTCACTCACTGAAAAATAACTCTATTTTGCTTTCAACCTAATTTTTCAGGTCTATGTTCACTGTCAATGTTACTTTAATAGATGCCACTTATGTTGAGACATTATGTATTTGAGGTGCAGTGTTTATTTATTGAAGTGGATAAGTGCTCTCGTGGAATAATTCAGGCATGCTGCCCAAGAGCGGAAGACACCTTTTGAGAATATACTGTACAGTATGCTTCTTTGTCTGCATCCTCATACAGACCCAAACATGACATGCCATGACAGTGACAACACAATTTTGACGCACGTCATCAAATGATGATTTGAATTCAGTATTTCTTTGTTATTTCGGCTGGCAGCATGCAATTCAATTCTAATATTCACAAATGTTGAGTATCGTGTAGCTTAATTTGCTTGAAGTGTTGTGATTTACATGTGCTCAGAGAGCATTTTCATACAAGCTATTTGCATAAACCCAAAGCATGAGAACCATGAGTTGTCATTTTAACAAACAGCTGACCAGCATTATGACCACTTGCACAATGTAATTAGACCTAAACTCTATTCATGTTCATAAAGATAATAACGTTAAGTTTTAGCAGGCAATATTACAGAGGCATTGATTTTACAATATTAATTGTGGGTTTACTCTGCAGGGCAGAGTTTAATAAGACGCAGGTCAGTTCAACATCATTTCAAACTACACTCACAATAATAAACACATTATTAGAGATGTGAAGTAGCATTGATATCATAGTAACAGAATTGATCTTACTGTAGCAGGTCGGCACATAGTTCCTATAGTAGGGTGGGTTTCAAAAATGTATGTAAAAGTTACTTTGTTGGGGTGTTTTGATCAAGTTAAATACAGTATGTGGGTTGGTGTTCACATCAACGTAGTTATTCATGCTTTAATAAAATAATAATAATAAAGAAAGAAACTACGATGTGACTTTTAGCCAATAAGGGGTTAAACAAATGGAAGGGGCTGAATAGTGGCGTTTGATAGGTCATCTCTCATCTCTCAGTGGGGTGCCTTTTCATGGTCCGCGCCTACAAAATGCGTTTATTTAACTTTGTTGCCGCGCCAGGAAAATTTCCGGATTAGTTGGACCTGTCAACATGGATGAGCACCGGTTGTCAAGTGATAACGCGTCATTCGGCGGTGAGTAAATCGACCGACCGTGAAGGTAAAACAGCGTTTTCATCCTTTTTTTTCAATTTAGTTTTTCCCCCATGCGACATTTTGCTGTGCGCCACAGTCGGAACCCGTGGTGGAAAGTTCATTTTCTACGAGAACTAATTTAAAGTTCAGTTCACCGTTCCAAAAATTAACCAGTTCAATTCATAGTTCATAATTCGAAATTTGGGATTAAGGTCACCATTCCAAAAATGAACTACTTTATAGTTCTTTTTAGTTACTTATTTATGGGGGGGGGGGGGGGGGGGGGGGGGGGGTAAATATGTTGCTATTCCTCTTAAAATACTGCCATTTAATTTAACCATAGCTGCCACCCATTCAGTACATATTAGTAGCCAGCTGCAGCTTTCACACTACAATCTCAAAATGTGAATGTAAAATTATAAAATGTGTTGCTTGAATGATCTTTTTTTACGATGAGGAATTAAAACAAAAACAGGACTTTTGTCCTTAATGTCCTGTGATGAAATAACATTGTGAACTTTGCATTCCTCGCAGCTCTGGCGGACTTTATTAACTAAATATTTTATCTATTCTTATATTACAAAACAAAATAAATTCCATATCATGGCATTGTAATCGTACAGAGTTTTAAATAAAGCGTTCCGATACAAAGAATTTTCCTAGTAATCCTAGTATGTACTGTATTGCAAAAGAACCACCAAAGAACACATTAACTCCAATTTACGCAGTGTCTCTGAGCGCACCTTGCGTTGAATCGGTTGCCGAATACAGCGTTTATCCCCCGACATACAGTATGAAGGCTCGTATAAAGTGTGCTCAGACAGGTTTGTCCCATCTCTTGAACGAAAATGAACTTTCGTTCGAAAACCCATCTTTGACACCAGAATGAGCGCGTTGTCATTTATGTTCATCAGGCAGAAATGAACTAAGTTCAGATCACGTTTGCACACGTTTCGTTCATTGAACTCGTTCAGGTACAGCACTGGTCGGATCACAACCGTACTGAATAGTCACTAAACGGAACTGTTAAGCCGGGCATAGTTATCTCTTGAATATACTGAAGCTTCCAGTTAAGTAAAATCAGCCTGTTTTATTTGTTCAGTTGAACATTTTTCAATCTTTTTTTTTCTGTTCAGACTCTTGTTTTATGAACCGATAAATAATGGCTCCCTCATCCAAAACAAGCTGCACAATTAGATTTAAAAAAAATATATTTTTAACCCCTGGTACAATGGCTTCAAGACGTCTTTAAAATGACAGAAGATAAATATTGTTGGATGCTTACCGTATTTTCACAACCATAAGGTATTAAAAGGCGCAGTCTCAGTTACGGGGTCTATTTCTGTATTTAACACATACATGCACGCTAAAACAAAACTGAGTTTGGTTGCGCTTTATTTAAGTATTTAACCATGTACTCACGTTATTTTTTATCAATCCTCATCCACAAATCCATCAAAGTCCTCATCTTCTGTATTTGAAATGAACAGCTGGACAAGTTCCCCAACAAACACGCCAGGTTCCCTCTCGTCATTGTCAGAGTCAGTCTCGTTGCTGGGGGGCTGTTCAGTAATGATGCCGGCTTTCGCCAAAGCTCGGACAACAGTCAAAGCAGATACCTTAGCCCAGGCATCCACAATCCATTCACATATTGTGGCGTAACTCGCCCGGCGTTGCCTCCCAGTCTTAGTTGCACTTGGTTTTTCACAGCGGCTGTGAGATGGGCGCGCATGGAGTCACAGATCAACAGGGACGGTGACGTGTGGAAAAAACCATCCGGTCTCTTTACGTACACCTCACTCGGCCACTCTCTCATTTTCTCCTCGTCCATCCAGCCCTTTTGATTGGGCTTAACGATGACTTCGGCTGAAAATTTTATTTAGGCAGCGTCTTCCTCTTAAAAATCACCATAGGTAGCCGGTTCTGTCGATTACCATCGCAACCAAGCACAACAGTAAAAACCGACTTCTCGTGCCCCGTTGTGCGTATCGCTACCGTGGTGGTCCCCTTCTTCTCTACAGTGTGGTTCACCGGGATGTCGAAAGTGAGCGGCACCTCGTCCATGTTGGTGATGTGGTTGGGCTGGATGTGTTTGTCGGCAATCTTTTTACTGCAGTAGGAGCGGAAGATGGCCAGCTTTTCCTTGTAATCCATTGGAAGTTGCTGCGCTACGGTAGTCCTTGCCCGGATGGATAGATGGCACCGTTTCATAAAATGAAAGCACCAAGACGGACCTCCTTGAAAATGTTCGATTTTAATTTCTTCTGCAAGCGTTATTGCCCTCAGTCGAATGGTGACTGTAGAGACGCTTCTCCCGGCTGTTCTTTGCTCATTAATCCATTGCTCGAGTTGGTCTTCAAACTCGGGCCACCTCTTCACGCGCACCCTTTCCCCTTTAACGTCCGCATGCTGTCCTCAGTCACGTCTGGCTTTCCTCTATATAAGCAGCGTGTCGGCAGGAAATGCCAGTCAGTCAAGCGGAGCGTTCATCAAAGTCACACAACAACATTTACAGATTTTGGAACTCAATGCACACACAAGGCGTGCCGCATTATAAGGCGCCCCGTCCATTTTGTAGAAAATGTAAGACTTTTAAGTGCGCCTTATGGTCGTGAAAATACGGTCATTACAGAAGTGTGACTGCTTTAAATCTCAGCACTCACTCAGTTCTATCACATACTATTGGGCTTTAGTGACAGTAACGGTATTATGTGTCACAGTGTCTTCACAGTGGAGCTGACAGCACGCAACATCTTCAACAAGGACAGTTCTGGAGATTTCGTTTCTGTGAAAAGGCTTGCTACTGGGTTGTTAGCACACTTAGCACTGTGCCTGTGCTGCTCGCCTTTGATTCTAGGGTTGCCTCTCTCTTGAGTAGAACCAATTTGAATGCATCTCACACTCCTCGGCTCCCTCTCTCTATCTTCTCAGTTGTTTTGAGACTCAAGCCTGGGAAAATTCCCTTTTACCCAATAGGAAATGACAGTTGTAAACCAGTTCATGTGTGCAGCTGGCAGCAATGAATGAAGCAGATTATAATTTACAGGTTGTCTTATTTTCAGGGTTTTTTCAACGTACACAGCATATGGATCCCCTTCCCCCTTCAGGCTTTATGAATCTTATAGTAGAATGGTCAAGACACAAGCCATTCCAGGATGCAAATCCACTTCCAATTGTTCTGATTTTCCCATAAGAAATAATCGATATAGAAATAATGTGTTCAAGGGTCAAAACGTAGCCATCATAAAACTTGTATTAAGTGTATGTTAGGGGTGGCTGCTTTGAATATGAGTCTGCTTACTTCCTGCAGTCATTGTTCAACTATTCTTCTCTTTGTATTTCTCTAGCTGAGGCTTTTTTTAATGGCGCAAAACAAGCCATAGATAAAGCCAAACAGTCACAGAGCTAACAAATTATGACTTGATTAATTGTGATATTAACTGTGTGAAATGTAATATTCACTGAAGAAGCAAAGCTAAACAGGCAGGAAAGGTTTTTTCGCTCATTAAAATTTCAGCACCGAAGACCCCCGTTGTCGAATGTACTTGGATGGGGAGCACTTAGAATCGAAAATTGTGTCTGGTGGCCACAGAGGCTGTTGACCAAAACATTTTATGTGAAACCCTGTTTATCTTCCATTACAACGGTTAACTCTTTCAGGACCCTACCGGGCTAATTAATTATGATGCCATTGGTTAAAATTGTATAAACCCGCACCATTATATTATTTTTTTTAGCGGAGGTGCCCAGTAGATTTGCAACACTGATGTCGGAATCCTTTTCAAATGCAGTTAATTAGGCGAAAACTAATCCGCACATGTTCAGCCTGACAGGGTCGCAGTTCCTACCGAGCCATTTCTAATTAACCAGGCTCACTCTAGTCAAATGTGCTGTTTTAGCAGGCAAAAGTGCTACTGTCGTTCTGATGCCAAATCTGTACAGCGCAGCAATAGTTCACAATCCTTGTTTATCTAATAACATGACAAAAACCTCAAAAAAATTCATTAAAACAAGCCTTGTCCTTACTGTCACAATGTCCAGTTTGTCTTGAAAAGTCCGCTTTGAAAACAAATGTTTAACCATTATTTCCGTCATGTTTGTAATGCAGAGAAATTCCACTCGAGTAGCTTCAAACCAATCAGAGAACGAAAACAATTCTAATGTCACTGGGGGCATGCTCTTTGGCGCTGTTTATTGAATCTGATTGGTTCAGATTTGAAAAAAAAAAAAAAGACATTTCTGTTGTGTGTATTTGGCATCAGCCACCTTGAGTCTGAAGGCCCTTGGAATATTACATTCACATGGCAACACACATAAAAGCCGAATTCCAATTGGACCCAAAAAGATTAACCCTTAAACGGCTGCACGCTGTTGGAACGAAATGCCAACTCCTTAGGGCAGCATTCCTCTACTCACTAGAATACTACCATTAAAAAAAAAATCTTGAAATTCCTTCATAGTTTATTTTGACTACAGTGT
The DNA here is from genome assembly GCF_024500385.1 of Phyllopteryx taeniolatus. NCBI lineage: Eukaryota > Metazoa > Chordata > Actinopteri > Syngnathiformes > Syngnathidae > Phyllopteryx > Phyllopteryx taeniolatus. Next base: position 5,249,389 of record NC_084509.1, on the reverse strand, counting down.
TATCCTACATATTCGTGATTCACTATTTGCGATTTCGTCCATTTGAGGATTTTATTTTCAAACCTATCCTCGGTTATTTGCTGAAAATTTTGAAGTGCATGGGGGAGGAGCTTCTGTTAGACAGGCATAAGCCCTGTCTAACAGCAAAGTGGTGCTTTGCCGCTATCTTGTGGCATCTATAAGCAATTAAAAGCCTTTTTTTTATGTGGGTGGGCATCAGGCATCAATTAATCTCTGACTTTTGCTATTCGCAGCAGTGCTGAGTCCCTATCCCCCATGAATAATGGGAGATTACTGTACACCAGTTTGAGCGAACACTGTCGTCTTCTATTTTGTGTCATCTGGTTCACATGCTAGTTGTGTGTCAGACCCATCATTGAGCTCTTGAATTTCGTTGGTGTACATGGCAAGCTTGCGACAACTGCTTGCACACCAGACTGAATAATCAGCTGTAATTCAACACTTGCTGATGAGGAACATCTGTGTGGTTAGTCATGCACAGTGACATGATAAGGTCCTAGATGCTGGCTTTTACAGCCAATTGAGCTTGTTGAATGGTCACCGGAAAAGAGTTAATTTGATTGATTCGGTTCAGTGGATCACTACTAATATTGTTAGCAGGGGGGGGGTGCTTTCTTTCTTTAGCCCCACCTTCCAAAACGCAGGCATCTCACTTTGTTTAGTTATTGTGCAGAGGCTTTAGTGTAGTCGTCATTTGTCTAAAATGAAGAATCTCAGACATTTTCAGAGGGGTGTTTCAGTTTCATTGATGGCTTCCTTCAATTGTATGCCTTTAGATTTTCACCCTTTGAAAACTACAGAAAAATGAACACCATGAACAATAACCATCTTGATCCTCACATTTTTTTTCCGTATTCAGTTCAGCTTGCTAAGGGTGCTAGTCTAAATAGCAAATAGTATTGCTTTTGTACTGCTTATTGCTTTAGCTTTCTGCTAGCTGTAAATTGCGTATGAATTGTACGGTGACATCCCCGTTTCAAATCTCTTTATGACAGATTTATGGTTTTTTTTCGTTTGTTTGTTTTTTTTCTGTTTTTTTGCTGGGCCACTTCTACATGTGTAATGGTGTTCCACAATGCTGGGACTTGGGAGTTAAATACCTGACACTGGTTTCGCATGCCCTGTTGTGTTGATTGTCAATGTCTAACAACAATATATCACACCAGAAGCATTAGCGAAGCATTTAATCATGTGATTGTCGCTGTATTAAAGCGCACACAGTTGCGGAAATATCCTGCTATAGCGGTTTCTGTGTAAAACACTCCGGCAGATTAATGCTAGAGCTTCAGTTAATGGCGCTGATGCACCAATTTTGCAGGATTTCTGTGTGAATGAATGCTAAATAAGTTTAATTGTCCGTAAAGTTCTTGACATCCATCATTTACAGTCATTGACTTGATATGTAGCTATAGTATAAACCAAGGACAAAATTATGCCTATGTTAAAAAAACAAAAAACAAAATATGAATCCTCCATATTATGGATCCAGAGCATGAATCGTCTTGAATGAAAATCGACATAACTTAGAGTTCTATGGGTAACAAAGGATGATGATGAGATGATGCTAAAGTCTTTCTTTTAGTTTTCTTTTTATTTTTGGGTCTGCGGCAAAAGAGAATATGGTCAGCAGCACCACTAAATTGCTATGGATTTGACTTTTCTTTTTTTTTTTTTATAATTTTTTTTTTTTCTTCAGCCCAGACACAAATGACTGTCATCGCCTGCAGTTCTTTGTTGTTATGGCTAATTAGTCTGAACTCTGTGAGGAACTTCCAGCCATCTGTTAAAACACTGGATTCAGAGAATTCTCTCCAGTGACTTATCGATTTGTTATGTTGAAAAAAATTCAAGCCTCAGGTTAGGAATTTGTTTCTCAAGACTAAATACTGACTCCTGTTCTCATTTGAGCTATGAAAGTGATGCTGAACACTGGTGTTTTGACATACATTACTTGCATGCAAAATTGTAGAAAAGGCTAAAAGGCTACTAACTTTTCAAAAAGCATTTTTTTGTGCCCAAACCCCTTTTTGACAGAAACCTGAACAATAGTTTAACAAACTAATATTCTTGGCTTCTGATTTCAAATCTAGTTATTCATAAATGTATTGTGCACTGTACGGTATATGTATTAGTAGTTAGTATGATGAGCCAATTAAACATTTATATGGTTTCACAGTCATAACGGCCCTCTGAGGGAAACCGTAACTACAATGTGGCCCGCGACAATAATTTGTTTGGCACGCCTGCTCTAAAGAGTATCCTGACCGATTATCCTGTGGTGTGGGGTGTGTTAAAAATGATTCTCTCCAATCGACTCCAAATACAGTCGGGGATGACAATCATTCATTTTTAAGATGTTCAGTATCCAAGTTAAAAAATCCCGGCCCGGCCACAGATTGTGAAGTAGAATGGAATGATAACTAGAAAGAAAGTAATCTGAAGCTTTGACTGTTACGAGACTTCAGAAATGGCAAAGCAGCAGGTTGAGCTGAGTGTTTTTGGAGTTTGTCTTCCAAGTCAGAAGAGTCACGGAGATGTGTTGGCAAGAAATTGCCACCGTAATGTGGTCGCCAAAGATAACAGCTATCCTTCTTTTGCTTTTACTCCTCCTTTATATTTTCCGGCAGTCTAGATGCTCCATGGCAACATGCTGCCTCTAATAATTCAGTCAGAGTACTACGCCAGACTTCTGATTTGGGGCACAAGATCCTTGGCTTTCGTTAGTGAGTTGGTAATTGCATGGTGTGCTGTGTTGGTCATATGGAAGACACGACACACTGTACAAGCAGAAAGAATTGTTTTTTTTTTAATCAACTAAAATGTAAAAAATCAACCCAGATTAAGTTATTTCTCCCATCATCACAGTTTAGATGTCACATAATTGGGTTAATTTGCCTCCCGATGCAGTTTTGTACTACTGCCATGGAAGTTTTTCTTTCGAGTGTGAGAAACCTATTCTGAGAAGTTTCTGAATAAGAGATGAATGCAAGCATTTTGAAGTAGGCAGATGTTTACATGGTGGAACAGTAATGTATATAGAATGCCCTATAAACTCTGGAGTGGGAGTGACTTTGGTTGCTTCAATCATAACATATCATCGTCAACATTTGAGAGCAAACTTTGAGCTTGCATTACATATTAACATGTGGCTTCATGATTAGCGATTCAATTTTTTAGTTATAAAGAAATTTGGGGTTGTAAAAGGGAAATCAAATAATTTTTTCGTAAATCTCACCTGCAGCCGGTGGAAGCAGCAAATTAGGACGCTACAAAAGAGATTTTTCATGCAGTGCACTTTGGTCCTCAATCTGTTTTGATAGCCAGTAAGATGCAAGGATGACTTGTGAGACAGAAAGTTGTGTCAATTATCACATTGGGGAGGAAGTAAAAGACTGTCAATGAGATGCTATACAGATGACCAGGAACAGCATTATAATATTCAGTACTGTAATTTTATGTGACAATGTATTGTAGATTCAGGGAGTTTTATAGGGAATCCCTCCATTTACTGTTGGTTAACCCACAAGTCCGTTGTTGTTTCATCTATTCATCTTTTTTTTTTCAAATCTAGCCATTCTTTGTGGAATGTTTGTTTGTTTTTTCCCCACACTGAGCCAATTAATTGTTTTAACAGGCTAAAATTATTGTTTGCCAGGAGGAATTAAAAAATATCTATCTTTTTTTCCTTAATGTGCAAACAGAAACACGGAACACAATTTGACAGGAACGATGGTGAAAGGACATTGATAACTTTGCATTTTGCATTCCTAGCAGCTCTGGCTGACTATATTAACAATATTTCATATTATCTAGTCCTATATTACAAAACAAAATGACAGTGTGATCGTACAGTGTTTTGACTAAAGAATTCCGATAAAAATAATCATTTTCCAAACAAAGAACACAATCTCTTCCTTTTACAGCGTGTCGCAGAATGCATATCGTGCATGTAAACATGAATGGCGGCCACACAGAAATGGCTGCCAGATATGCCATTAGTGTTTGTCCATTTTCAGGGTATGTACATTTACAATGCCCCTGTAGATGTTTAATTGGTCTAATCGACACACTTGGTTTTCAAGCGTTCTATCAGTGTTTGCATGCCTCCCTAATCTCTGACAGGGACAACACGCTGTTAGGAATAGAAAGGCACGGAACAACTAAGTTCAACTTTGCTGGTCAGTAACGATGCGTTCAAGGCAAGCAATGTCTGTTCTGTTCTACACCGCGTAGCCGCAACAGAGAGATAACTGTCATCTCAGTTGCAGCTGTAACAGCAAAGCTTCTCTGTGGTAGGTCCATCTGTTCACGGCATTAATGTATGCATGACAAAGTTCTCAAGCTGCGCTAACACAAGATGGCTAGACTGCTTGGCTTCCCCCTGCTGTGCCCTCTGCTTTTTAATATTATTATGGATTGCTCACATTGCACAAGTGTGCCGTCTCTTGCTATAAAACCATGTGTCATTATTTTAAATGCACTTTGCCTCATAATTAAATGTAAAAGAACCAACTCATCAAAACTCTATGAAGTAGCATTAAATGAGCATTCTGTCACAGCTCACCTGAGTTGAGCCTGGAAATGGCAGACTATGACCCAAAGCTGCCAGAACGTGTGAGGCTATAATGAGAAACGTCTGGCCATGATTAATTCATGGTGTTTTCCTGCCTCTGCACTCCAGCCTCCAGGTCACAGGGAGTGTGCGCTGGCATTTTGCTCGCAACCATGCGTAAACCATGGTTTGCATGTTTGCTCTCACTTCCTTTTCCTTTCCTGTGTCATAGCTCCTGCTTTGAATTCACTCCAAAAATTAAATTAGATTCAATCAATAGCAAGAGTTTGATATTCTCTTTATTATGTATGAAATGTCAATTCTTCAACATATAGTTTGAACTTTTTCATATCTCAAGCCTATAAATAAACAATAATAAGTTAAAACATATGGGTATGGTAAAAGACAGACAATAAATCGACTATGTTCTATAATAATAAATAATATAATAGTATAAAAATATAAATCTAAATAATAATAAACACGCAATCTTGACTGCACAACACCAAAACAATGGAGGAAATAGGTGTTTTCTGAGCCTGTACAATCAATAATTGCTCTCATTTATTGTTTAACTAATAAAATAATTTATATTTCTTTATATTATTAATTCTTCATATTTTGTTTATATCTGTTCTTGCTCCAGTACATCTGTCATGTTTTGATCATTAGTTATCTTTTTGATTTTTGAAAAAAAAAAAAGTATTTTAGAAGTAAGATTTTATATTGAGTTGCTGCTCATTCTTATAATAAACTTCTCGGGAAGACGGTGGCTAGGGAGTGATGCATTTGGGCTGGTGCATGGTGGTGGCTTGAAACGGTTTGTTCAGGATACGACCATGTGGGAGTGTATAACCTTTTACGTTCATTCATAACAGTGCAGCCTTTTTTCCCTGTGATTTAATGAATGGTGTCTACTTGTGTGTGCGAGTGTGTGGCTGTCTTGTGTGTGTTATCGGTCGCTTAACTTGGCCATCATCACCCTCAGGCTTGAGTGAACCCTGCAGTCCTATCACTTCCCTCTAACCCTTAGGCTGTAACTGCGTGGAGACAATGATACCCTGGAGCACAAGACTGGACCTCACACCCAGCCCCACAACAACCAGCATCAACATCACAATAATGTCATCAAATGACCTCGTCAACATATGTATTAAAGGTGCCTTTCAAAATTACTGTTAGCAGAAAAAGACAAGGTGACACCTTTGGCAGCAAGGACTTAACCAAACTCAGTGCATGTAACTTGGCCTGCAGGTCCCCAGAAAGGACCAGGCCGCAGAGTTGGGTTACACTCACATGCCTTATGCATGTTTCATCTGTTGCTCAGAACAGAAGCTCCCTTTTGTTATCTAATACAGCCTTCTCCTCCCCAGCCCGAGAGGTTGAGTGTTGTACTATAAGATTGCTCTTCAGTCCGTCAGCCAGCCAGCCAAAAAATAGATGCATATCATTAAACCGACAAGTCGGACCAAAGATAGCTGCTATCAGGACACTTCAGTCATTACTTCAGTCTACAGGCTGGCGTATTACTTACTTGCTCAATGCACTACAACTAAAGAAACAGGGTGAGGACCACCAAATAGGAAAGGATATAAACTGTGACTGCTTCCTTCAGTTCTTCAGCAATCTCTAACCCTTCAAGCACCAGATCCGTCATTCCTGGATTGAATCAAGAAGTGTTTTAGTGGCCATGAGTGACACACTGAGACCTCCTTCCCTCCAAGTGAGCGTTCCAAACGATGCACCGGTATATACCGACGGAGGTAACAACACCGTGTCAGATTGCTCCATGAGATCCAGCTCCTCGACACCGACGCTCCGCCGCAAACGCTTCAAGATGCGCCGCATGAGAAACGTCCCCAGTGAGAGAGGGCTGGAAAGGGGACAGCTGAGCAGCGGTCACCTCAAGGGGCGTTCGCACTCCGGCTCCAAGGAATACCTTCAGCTGCCATCCATTGAGATCACGCCATCCAGTGATGAAGATGCTCCCTCTTCGTGGTCTAGCTGCTCTACGCCCAGTGCCTCTCCACGACGGAAGCGTTTCCTGTTGAGGAAATGGCTGAAAGTCAGAGAGAAGAAGGAGCAAGGCAGTGAGAGCAGGTTGGTATGGGCCTTCCTTACACAGCTTTCCTTGTCCCACTCGTGAGCCACTCATCTCCTTAATCCACGCTGCTTCACAAACATATGCTAATTCACTAATGTATTGGATCACATACCACTAACATCTTTAGAATATCAGATGTGATATTTTGGCATATTCAGATTTCTTTCCATGAGAAATTTTATCGGTAGTGCAAAATCAAACACCAATACTTTGAGGATTTTGTTTAGTTCAAAGCAATGAATATTTTACCGGTTGCTAATATGATGCAGTGCTGCCCAACTCTGGCTTATAATAATAATAAAGATTGTGAGGGTGGCCTGCAGTGTTATTTGGGTGCAGAAAATATTTAGTTTCTGAAACATAGTACTGAGGAGACATCTCTTGGGAGCATAACTGTAGACATTGTGTTTTGTAAATCCAAGGGTCTAAGAAGACACGGCCATTTGCAATTTGAGATTTGCCTTGTAAACTGTGGTACAGGTCATGCATCAGATAATCGCAATATTTGGCCTTCCCCCAGATGCTTGGTTGGTACATATCTAGTGTCTGAGTCGAGCAGGTAAACGTGGTCTTACTTTAAATAACAATGACAATTCAGAAGATGAGGTAAACAAACTCAGTCTCATTTTGCCCACCATAATGAACTAATGAACAGACATTTCACTTTGGATACAAAAGGACGCTTCAAACGCCGGATGGGCAAGCGTTAGCCATTACACAAGGCAAAGGAAATGAAGGTAAAATAGATTACATCAATGAACTGAGGCCAAGACCCAGGTTGATTTTCAACATGAATTCTCTCGCAGTCTTTTTATTTGAGGTGCCAGGTAGTTCTGGTAGATCTTCGGAGGCTAGTTACGGGAATGGGTTCATTACTCACACCATCAGTAGCTTGTCTTTCTCCAGGACTCCATCTCTCCAGAGGCATCATTTCTGAGTAGGAGACTCTCATTATATCCAGTGGACCATCGGCACAGACCTGCTCCCCCTCACCTTGAAGTCGCCACTTTTTCGGCTTAGTACTTATTATAGGCTACAGGCAGCACTGTGCCATTAAGAAAGCATATTTCTTCAGAATCCAGTGGTGTGGGAGTGTTATAAATTATCCACATATTAATGGTTTTGTCATGTACAATTGTGAGAAGACATTGTACTGCTGTGAATGCAGAACTATTTTCTATCCAGTAAGCATTGCTAATGTGTACTTTCTTGCATGTTTTGAGGCCTTTTAAGATCCTGATTTGTACCAGAAATTAACATGGGAAACAAATACAGTGGAACCTCTGTTCACAAATGTTAATCTGTTCCGTGACTCGTTTCAAGAACGTTTACCATTGAAATGAATGGAAATGCAATTAACCTGTTCCAGCCCCAGAACGACGTTATAGTTTCCTTATTTTTTAATCGGAATGTGGTTGAAAATGAATACTGTACAATATAGAAATAAGTGAAAACACACTTTTTAAAGAAGAAATTACTGTTTGCTAGCAAATCACTGTGCAACATCTTAGCCTTTTCACATACAGCACTGTATGCCTTTGGAACCCAATTGCATTGTGGCACGTGGTGGCCATTTTGTGCTATGTCAATGGTTAATGCAAACTAAGCTTAATAGACACACGCAGTGAAAGACGGCATGTTAAAATAAAAGAAAAGGAAGAGGATTTACAGGGAGACGTTTGACCACATAGCCTCACTACCACAATAACACTATCATCATTGAGATGTCTTACCATAGTTGAAGGTGGTACCCGAGTAGAGGCTCACCTCTCCGTGAGATTAGCACTTGCTTTTCTCCATGATCATACCTGAGAGTAAGGCGCTTGTTCTCACCACGTTTTGCTTTTTCTGCCCAAGTCTCATCCGTCTTTTTCTGGCATAGGATCACACCTGAGAATGAGGCGCATGAAAGCGGCTAAATCGTGGAATAACACTATCGTGATCAGTTTCCACTTTTTCTGGAGCCATACTGAGTGCTAATTTAGAATTTAGAATGTGTGTCTGTTAGAGGAATTTTTTTTTAACCTTTTATTAGACAGGATACATGACAAGCACTTTGAGAACAATGAGAGATACAATTTAATGAAGGAGAGCCTGATGGCTGTTCTAAGAAGTTTCTCCTTTTTCTCCTTAGGCAAGGTCATATAGACACACACACACGAAAAGGCCGTTATCACATGTCTCATGCAGCTGGCGCCCCCCAACCACAGTCATCTTACTTTGTCTCACTGGAAAGTGATAATACAATTGAAGAGAGAGAGAAACACTGTCTGCTTTCATGTCCTGGCCTTAAAACAAAATATTATATGACATCATAATAACAGAGAATACATTTTCTTAATGCAATTGCATATGTTTTTCTAACGGTGTCTAAACTTTGCTGGTTCTGTATGATTATGCACCTTTTTTTCACAACTGACTCGTTTTTAAACTGCCCACTTAATATACAAACATTACGAGTACCAGGAGTTAATTGGATACTTGGCTCTCTTGCTTTACAAGCGTTGCTCTTGTGGACGTCATGTGGATTCAGAAAGTGATGAAACAGTAAGTATTGAAAACATCGTAAATGAATGGTTTGAATCTTATTGCTGTGGGCTCACACAAGGGGACATTGGTCAAAATGTAATTGAGTTGAAGTATTGGTTATTTTTAATCTGACTGGTACAAAATGTTACTGTTCCACTCGACACTAGGTACTTTTGAATCTACAATGCTTTTATAATGGGTATTTTTTTAAATATTTGTGTTTAGTCTACTACGCCGTCTTTGCAAATATGTTGCAAGATTTCACATTCACATTTTTTTCTCATGAGTTAGATTAATCTTAATTTAATCAGTTTGGGCTGGGTTACGTCTCTCAATGTTGTTTATAGTGTATGAGTGTATGCCTCGAGTATGTGGGTGAATTCATGTAAGACTGCTTGTCTGGGGCGATGTAGTGAAATCCTGAAGGACAATTCTGAGGAAACTGCATCTTTGCGCAAACTTTATTGCCCTAATTTATCTAAACATTTCTTTTTTTTATACACATGCTGAATTTAAAAGAATAATGCAATGCTTTACTACTTGTTATAAAGCATTTGAGATTTATTGTTCAAAACTATGTACAATATTAATGCTAACGACTAGCGTAGTACAGATTTCAGAGATAAAAGTGGATGATTGAGCACTTTGGTTAAACGTTCATTCATCAAGAAGGTCACATTAACCACACAATAACTAAAGTCGTTTAAAAGACTCACTTGACTGACCCAGCCTGTGAGTCAGGATCGCCAATGACTTACAAGCCTGACACAGCACAAGTTATGTATTAAGTAAAAATTAACTTAGTTTAACAGGCAAGGCTTTAAACACTAGGATGCGGCTTGAGCCCAAAAATTAGAGACTAAGGACACGAGACAGACATCACGAACGATTTCTCTTATGGAAAGAAACCTGGAAGATGTGATGCGAAACCAGAGCAGGTGACCAGCTAGTGATCAGTTTGTTTAACTGCATTAGTGACTGAAAGAACTTACTACAGTATTAATAAAGTTAACATCTTAGGGTAGACAATGAATGAATGTATGGATAAATGAATGACGGCAGCTGGGTTATGGATGCATGGCAGTGAGCAGGCAAATGTGATACTTAAATAGGAAGGGGATCCACTTTTGTTTGATTCATATTCAGAAACCAATTAGAATTATATATATTGTATGTTGATGAGTACGTTTGTTAATTTAGCTGTACAATAATCAAACTAAAGATGGACGGCCATTTGAGTCATTTACCTTGATCGACTATAGGAAAAATTAAGTCACTTTTTTGATATCTTTAATGTTATGGTAAAATTTCTCTTTGAAAGTTCTGAACTCCTGTTTTGTGGCCATTGTTGTATTGAACAGAATAAGAATCTGTGGACGACACCCTTGTGGATATAACTCAGTTTACCTTGTTTTCTACTTCTTTGGACAGCAAACCAGTTGTGACTGAATAAGCAGCACCACTGCTGGTTTGGCACTTTACAGTATTTTGCCTTAACTGCTTCAAGAAGTAATTAATCAGCAATCAGTTCTACACAAACAACACAATTCTTTTCTTGACCTCTTCTGGGAATGGATGTCAAGGTCATGTTATATAGGTTACACCTTCTTGCTGTCATGTTCAAAGCGCTATAGCATTAACTCTACATCACGAATGAATAATTTAGTGAAAGCCCACGCCCTGTTAACTTTTATCCCATTTTCATGTGAGCAAGAGCCAAAAGGCGGCATCCAAGTATAAACGCTTGGTTGACCCTAACCAAAAATACACTTACCCGTATGACAGCCACAGTATGTAATCACTCTTACAGAATAGCTTGCAGGTGCAGCATTTGTGGTAATTTTTTGTGCAACAGCACTTATAATTGTGTGACTGATTTTTTATGGTGGTTTGAGCACATGGACAAAAAAAAGATCGAGGTAAATTCAGTGGTTAGAATTTATTTCTTTAATCGACGCTCTGGGAGTGTCCATTTAATAATCCCAGTAAATTTAGCATTAAGCAGCCCGTAGGTGTGATTGTGAGTGCAAATACTTGGTTGTTTATATATGCCCTGCGATTGGCTGGCGACCAGTTCAGGGTGTACCCTGCCTCTCGCCCGAAGATACAGTAGCTCGGATAGTCTCCAGCACGCCCGCGACCATAATGAGGATGAGCGGTACAGAAAATGGATCGATGGCTTTACAGGTCTGAATTACCAAAAGATTTTCAGCCTCTTAAAGAGCATTGGTGCTGCTGATGGAATGGGATTAGAGCACTTTGTAGAGATTAAGAGTGAATTAACAAGGACATTTTCCACTAAGAGCAACTTTATTCTCAAACTTTGGCCAGCACTGACAGAAGAAAGATGTAAAAAATAGCTTAAATGTCACTGGAGGTCATTTTGTGATGCTGTATAACTAAGACTAATCATTTGTATTTTTAATGTATACATTATAATAACTAGATGAGGTGATTTAGAAATTATAATTTTAATATTAAGTATAGTTTTAAAAAACAATATAAAATGTAGCATTTTTATATTAATAACTTATAGATATAAGATTCATGTGAAATATGTAACCCAAACATGAACCCTTTTAAAGTACAATGAAGTAAAAGGACAAAATATGTGCATGAGAAATTTTCTAGACTGTTCTTTATTTTTGTATACTGCATGGACTAGCCTGAGCTACATTGGCTACAGTCTAATAAACATTCCAGCTCAATCAGTAAACTATAAAATCTTTATATTGTTTTCATTGTTGTCTGGTTATCCTTTAACCCAGGCAGCGAGGATTCTCGTGACTGCCTTGAACTTTGACACAGCAATAAGCATTTCAGTCTCCTATGAATTCTGTTTTTGTTTTTTTTTGTTTTTTTACAAAATATGTTATATATAATTTGTGCTCGTCACGGTTTTCAAAAGCACCAAGAAATGACATAGTCTACATTACATAAGATTTTGTTGATGGAATTAGAGTGGTGTATAAAACAATTGTGACTTCTTTAAAGGGCCATAAATAACTTATTTGTGTGTTTTTTAATTTTTTTAATTTATTTATGTTCTTTTATATAGCATAGCCAAGTACTTCCACATGGATGCTGAAACATGATAATAATGAATATGTAGTATTTCCTACTTTTTTTTTTTATCTCAATTTGAATTTTTTTTTGTCAGCATAAGCAATATAGTCATAGTTTTATCGATATCATGTAGCCCCCTCTTGTGTGAATTCGGCGTATGTGCATGTAGGGACCTAAAACATGAATATGTTCAGGTGCCAAATCATTTTGAATAATGACTATTACTAGTTCTACCATTTAAGAAAAACATATTCAACCTTCCTCTGTGTGCACTATAATGTTTAGTGTTTTTTTTGTAGTAACTTCATAATAGAAGTATCTGGGTTTGCAGAGCTCTCAGATTATAGTGCATATAGATGCATCTGTGTTAGTCAGTTTAAGTCATTCGTGGCTTGGAGTTGAGCTGATTCAGCTGTAACTGCAACACATTTAGGGCAGCATAATGGATAATGCTACACTTTTGCCCCACCGGAAACAAACATGCTGTGATGCGAAATAATCCTACATTAATAACGAGGACAAGGTGTAAGTGAATATTCTTTTTGCTGTCCGAGTTGCATTGCTGTCCATTTTAAATTTCCCACTTGTTTGCAGGTGCAAGTAGGCTATGTTCTTAGTTGTGAATAAATGGAGAAATAACTTAACTTCCTATGTGACTGCAGCAGCCAACAGAGCAGCCAGCAAAGCAGCCAACAAAGTAGCCATGAAGATGACACCACTCGCTTCTTGACTCCATTCATCAGAGAGGAGAGGTGAGCTGTATGTTTGAAATGTTTTCGAGTGTGTGTTCAGATCGTGTTTGTGTATGAATCCTCTCCTACTGGAGCTCATGCTGCTACGGTTTGATGAGAAGTGTAATCACTAATAATACCCACTACACTACTAATACTACCACTATTAGACATTCTCTCCTACAGTCTCCACTAGAAGGGCACATTCTGTTTCCAGGCAATAACAATGTTTTCCCTGCTCACCAATCCTTAATTAAGCTGTTATGATGTGTCTAATGTAAATCAGTAAGTGTTTCTGTATGTTGTTGTTTTTTTTAATAAGAACAAAAGAAAATAAGAAACAACAAATATTGTGTGTCTGTAGTCACTGATGGTGTATTCACTTTCGCTCGAAGTCATCTGAGATAGGCTCCAGTTCCCCCGCAACTCTGAACAAGTTAAGCAATTTAGAAAATAGATGGCTGGATAAGTGTTGAGTTATAAGTTTAGGTTTATAACTACAGCAACAACCACAACAACAAAATTACCAACATTTACTGAATGTCGATTTTGTGTGAGGTAAATTGTGTCCTTATTTAAACTATTTCACTTACTATTTGAACAGCAAAATGTACTCTGGTTAAGAAATTAATTGGTGTTTTCTTCGTACTTGTAGTTTCGGCCAACGAACGAGAGTTAATGAGCGTTATTAAAAAGTGTGTGTGTTTTGAAGATTTTGTTATGGTCCAGTGGAACCTAGGTTGAACCTTTGGGCCATAATTTGTTTGGCACAAACACAACACTGCTTATCACTGTACCTACAATGAAGCATGTCGGTGGCAGCCTTATGCTTTGGGACTGATTTTCTTCAGCTGGAAGTGGGGCTTTCGTCAAGGTAGAAGGAATTTTCAACAGTTCCAAATGGAAATTCTGATTTTGAGAAAGTCAAAAAGATCTATTTTGTACGTCACATTCATGGTGTAAAAAGTTTTAAAATGATTTATCTTGGTCTCTTTTTTTCATATCACACGAACCTGCCATTTGAGAACAGTGGTGTGTAGATTTTTCTTTTTATATTCAATGTAAATGGTCCTAGCATATAGCCTTGGGGCACCACACAGAAATGTTTATGTGAATATAGTGTATAACGTGATCCCAAAACTTGTGTTGCAAGGTATAAGGGTATTTTGAAGTGTAAACATTTTTAAATGGATCACCAGCCAGTGTAAACATTCTTCGGCTCCGTGCACCGTTCACCAAACCTCCACTTATACTTTCCGTGCTCCTCTCCGCACGCTTCTTTCTCGGAGTCTCTCCTCCTACGCACTGTTCTCGCACCGTCTCTATTTGCATGAAGTCGGACCAGTACCCATGGAATGGCTGGCTGCTTTCCTCTCTTCTAGCGAGGGGCATTTGCAGCTTCTTGCAGGGCGAGTGGCATTCTGTGGCCGGCTTTAGAGGGCACGGAATGTCATGTCTCCTCTGCAGGTAAAACAGCTGCATGTCTGCTGGGGGGGTGGGGTTGGAGGGCGCTGCGCTGCAGCCTGTTCTGGACTCTGCCTCCTCCGTTCCTATCAGTCTCGCTGCACTCTGGTGACTTTTTACTGTGTCGCGTCGTCTAGCCGTGTAGCTGCAGTCAGTTTTCTGAATGCTTTATTTGCAGATGTATTTTCTGGTGTAGTAGCAGCAGGCTGCCGGCTAATTAGTACTGCTGTTGCAGGCTGTACAGCGACGCTGACCGGTTTGCTGTCATTGTCAGGAATGGATTGTGTTTGTGGATTTCCTTCCTTATAACTGCATGTTACAGCTTATATAATAACACATTGTGACTTTGCAAAAGACATGTATTATGACTCATGGGTGAAGATGACGCAGCATACGATTGTGAGGTTCAGCGGGACGTCACTGTGTCATTATATCAAGAGCGGTGATGTTTATATAACTGTAGTGAAAGACGCTATTGCAAATGAAATGAGAGTTAAAACTTACAATTCAAAGACAATATCCAGTGACTTGCAGTGGTTATGTGCTAAACCTCTTCACATACGTCACACAACACAACATTAAGTAATTACAACTTCTTGTTGTGAAATATGAACATGTAAATAAGAATGAATATGTTATGACGCTCAGTAAACACAGTTGAAGAAATAAATGCAGAGCTATTGATGTAGTCCCATTAGCTAGGCTGCTTAAACACACTTCATATACTTTTCATCAGGTTTGCGATGAAGGAATGGGACAATCTCCTTGAATGTTCTGAACCCTAAGTCAAGAATGAATTATAAGTCTCTTCTGGTTGTGTCCAAGAAGTGCAATCCATTTAGCCTGAATTGCTTTCAGACTCAATAAATCCACAATCAATTCCACATAATCAACAGAATGATTAATGGGCTAATTGTTAGGCCCCTACCATGTCAAAAGCAAATGTTCTACATTTCTGATGCGGAAGGATCAAGTTCCAATTTTTTTTCTCCTTGTGTTTTTCGGTGTGCAGGTCTGACAGTGCAGCTGACAAAATCAGGTGAGTGTGCATTGTGACCTACAAAAACCGAGTATGTTGTTGAGCTTGAACTGAAGTGGGGCACAATGGGATTGCCTTTACTGTTTTCACCCCATTTGGCCTGGCCCCAGCCCTACCATCCCGTACGTGACACACATTGACGGTTTTGTGTGTGACAAACTATGTGTCTAAATGTGCTTTGCCTGTGTACTCAATGCAGTTGCAAGCCATGGAATGCCATTGTTGTCTTTGATTGCTGGAACAACACAAACAAGGGGGGTTTGTGAGCTGTGGATACAGTTCTGTGGAGGTGGTCGTGTGTAAGGCAGCAAACTCGGGTCAGCTCGCTCGCAGATATATCCAGAGGTATCCTCGTCATGGGGTTAAAGTTGAAAAGGTGGGTGACGATGTGATGATGGTTGAGAGATGATCAGATATGAATCTGTGGTTATCCTGGTTTCTTTCAAAAATGTATCATTCTATGGACTGTTGCAAAATTAACCTTAGTCTATGTATTGCAATGTTTTGGTGCTCTCTGCTGGTCAAATGTATTACTATAGTGGGTAGTCATGTGGATGTGTTCATATGCGTATGTTTGGTGATTAGTCAGGGGAAGTGAGGTGGTATTTTGTATTTGGGGTGCCTGTGTGTTTGCTCTAGTGTGTGTGTGTGTGTGTGTGTGTGTGCGTGTGCGTGTGCGTGTGTGTGTGTGTGTCTTTTTTGGTATGGGTTAGTTGGTCGGTCATGCGAAATGAGTGCCGGCAGAGCGAGCAAGCCGCAAGGTGTCTCTGTACTTCACTGCACAACACACAAAGGCTTTCATATTTACATCCAACTTAATCTTTTTTGTGTGTGCCTTGTTTCATCTTACATGGAAAATATACTCCTACCAGACACGTCATTAGGTGCCTTTACAAAGTTGACACTAGGGATGAGCATTTGACCAAGTTCTGTGGTGAAAATTATTTTTTTAAATATTTATTTGAAAAAATTTTAATGAGATGGAAGTATCTCATGCTGAGTGTTCTGAACCCGTTTCCATGCCAGTGTTGCATGGCACTGCTCAACAAACTAGTTGAGAATTAATCAAGAGCGCCTCTATGCCATTTGCCTCCATTGCTTCAAAACTCAGTTAATCAACAATCCTTCAACACGATCACATTTTTAACAATTGCTATTTAAGTAATTTATTATGCCCATTTGATATTTGCCTATTTGATACTGTCATGATGTATATTCATGTGGTTATAGTTGGATATGCACTCGATAGATGTAGCTATTAGTTCATATATTTTATTGAACAGTATGGCTGTACCTTGGGTTTTGGCCAGTGACTATAAAAGAAAGCAGAATTTTTCTGATTTGTTTGCACAGAGAATGGAAACAGCTGGTTATGTCTGTATAGATCTTGCTGAAAATTAGTAAATTTAAATACTTTGATTCTGTTTGCATTGATATCCCGTATCAATATGTTCAGCAAAGAATTAGCACATAAATGCCACATCAGCTCACATCAACTCGGTAGCTCCACTGTGTATGTGGGATTTCTTCAGCAGAAGGAACAAGCACCTGCATGCCATCTCATCTGCATTACTAATAATAATAATGCTGAAAATATGCTGTTTGCCCATTGAGGAGGGCAAAAAAAATATATCAGAATGTAGTCACAAATATGATGGTAATACACAAACTTCTAAATCTCACTGAAACAGCTCGTTATATTTTTATGTACTGTATTTATGGAATAATATGAACTATTAAATATCTTGTTTTGTGATAACGGGGGCACACACAGCATACATTTGAATGAGCGTATTTTAGAATATTATATCTTGAAATATTCCCTTCCTTGTTGGTAATTAGGACAACCAAAATTAGTGTACAGTACCGACAATATATTTAGTAAATCGAGTTAGGATTTCCATCCCTTGTTTGTTGTCTGCATCCGTTATGACCTCACTGCAGGTACATAATGGCTAAGTGTTCCACACAAAGATTGATTACTTTATTACAGCAACTGAAGGTCTAAATAATGCATGTTGAAGTGGCTGGCTGCTAGAGTACCTGCTTGCATTCAATCAAGGATCTTAATGCATCTAGAGGCCTGTGTTTATATTAGTTTAAAGTGTTTTTTGTGTGTAAATGGTACTTATTGTAACTGTCAGAGGTCGTTGTGATGCTGCTATATTTGTAGATTTCGATCAAAAGATTTGTTGTCTCAGTTCTTTTTTAGTCTTCTATGTAATGTCCTCGTTGCTCTTCCGCTGTCTCAGTTGCAGGAGTATCGATCTTTGTCTGAGGTTTGAGAGATGTTGGCTTCCACTGACGGAGTTCAGCATAATCTGATCTTTCGAGACTAGAGCCTCACAAAAACACACATCCTGCATATTGGGTGATTGTTAAAGCAACAGTACTGCGTATTATGTCCACAATATATTTTACTGATTAAGCAATATCCATTCATTTTGTATGCCGCTTGTCGTCATTAGGAACGTAGGTGAGCTGGCAGTAAGAATTTAAAATTATACTTTTGTAGTAATCTCCTGATATTCGCAAGTCACAGGGAAAAAAACACAAATACTTGACATTCCTTAAAATGTTTAGAATTGTCTATAGTAATCATATAAAGTGTAAATATATAACAAACTATGAGGCCAAAACAGTTGAATATCATTTCAAACTCATCTTATAGATGATTTGATATGGATTAAAGTGCATGTGCTCCTGTACATGATCATAGGGCGAAAATCTTTTCCGCTCGTCTCTCATTCCAGATGTATCACGCCAGCATAGTTCCTCGACACCAATCTACCACTTTCCAATTAGATGCTGATTTGGTGCCATCTTGTGGTATTTTAGGGCATTTTAGAAAAAGCACCAACGCTGTGATTTGCTGCGTTTTTCCGGGAATAGCAATGGATAGGTTCCACATAAAAAAACATTTGAACAGGTAAATTTGCGAATAGCGAACCACACATATTTTAGGCATCAATGCACAGTATTGTCCCACTATATTGAGATTCATAGTTCGCAAGCCCATTATATTGCATTTTTTTCAAGCAACCGTTTTACATGGATTTTCACTGTATACTTACTGTTATGCCCTTGCATGTCAGAAAGGAGAGCCATAGTTTTGGATGTACTTTTTCAGCCATTTATTGAATTTTGTGAGAAGAGTAAAACACAAACACAGTGAGGACACTCATGCAGGAGCTGCTGTCAGCCAAAGATCAGCGAAAACAGCAGACACATCAACGTCTGGCAACAGCCCACTGACACCATAATAGGTACAAAGTTTTTATACATTGTATGCTTGTGATTTTTTTGTGTGTGCTCAAACACATTTGTAACGTGTTTAAAAATTGTGTTTTAATAAATATAAATGTGTTTTAAGTGTATGGGAGATCATTTTCAAAGGTTTTTTTATATGGTCCTTCTATCACAGGTTTTCATCTATTGAGTCTGAGTCTGGAATGTATCCCCGTCATAAATGGGGGTACATTGTATTAGATTTTATTAAAAGTTAGAAGCAATACAAAAACAGCGTCAACATATTTTTGTCTTTGTCTGTATTTTTTCCCTATATTTATGTGTGTGTGTGCGTGTGTGTGTGTGTGTGTGTGTGTGTGTGTGTGTGTGTGTGTGTGCGCAGGACCACGGTCATTTTTATTTGGAGGATGTTAATAATAATCAATAACATTTTGGGTGTTTTGAATGGTAGTTAAGATTTCATCATGGGCCCAAAATTGTATCCCATTATTGTATCTCTGCTTTTCTCATTTAATTTCAGAGTAACATTTTACATTACCTTGTTATTGCAACCTGATTGGTTTTTTTTTTCCCCATTAACTCGCATAGTGCATAAACTGTAAAACGTCATTGACAATTTGAGGACACCGGGTAGGATACACTGTCGTCTTAGTGGCATTTCTCATACAGTTTTGCACTAGAGATGTTTGCAATATTTTAGTTACCTTTTCTAGCACTATGGAGTTTTATATCTCTCCAAACTAAGACCACAAATAATGGTCTAATTTGTTTAAAAAATAAATACAAAATTAAAAAAAGTACCTCTGTTTACAGTGTCAATCAAAACAAAACTCTCTAAAGCTACAAATTCATCCAGCTCCGAGATATCATTCGATTGTGCAGGTGTACCTAATGAAGTGTCTGGTAAAAGCGGTTGTTGATGCTAAAAAACATCTGCTGTGTTTAGTGGAAAACGTTTGGATCCTCCTCAGTCAGCTCTGTGCACTCGCTCAGCGGGTCCAGCTGCAGCTGCACACGAGCTCAGCGTGATGTTATGACCATGATGTAAGAACACGTCTTGGTATAATTAGGTCACAGGCTTAACCAGGGTAGATATGTCCGAAAATGATGAATCTGGCGATGCTCACAACCTAGTTTCATCTGCCTTGCTGCCCATCGACGGGAAGGGGAGGAAGAGTGAGGGAGAGGAGCAGTGGGGGATGAAAGGAGGTGAAGGACCACCCTTATCGAGCATAGCCATTCTTTGCGAGCCTACCAAAGGGGCCTTCTCCTACACACACCATAGCCAGCCAGCCAATCAGAGCACTCGCATCCTTGAGCCGTCCTCCCTCGTGCGACTGCTCAGCCATGCCTCAGCGGCTCACATTTGAACTGATGAGTTTGGAAACGAGGCTGGGCATCGACTGAGCAACAAATTGGCTATTTTCTTGTTTCACGTGTTTATTTTTGACAGTATTAATGACACATTTAAGACAATGAGAACAGCTTTTCTTTTGATGCATTTGTGCTGAGACAGAAAGCATCCTTGCTGTGTGGACATTTTCTGGCTTTCTAACAGCAAGTTTAGAAGAAACAGGTGAATCACTTCTGCGTCCTTGGGACTTGTGGTCCAGAGCGAGCTGATTTTTTGCTTGTGGAGGCGGTGAGGGGATGTAATGAGGCTTGGTGATGTTTTCTGGACAAGTGACAACAAAAGAGCAGATTGGAAGTGATTGAAGAGAGGCCATGAGAGCTAGAACAGAGGGCAGGATGGTGTCCACCTGTTCACCATGCACAAACAGAAGGTCAGGTTGGATTTCTGTTACCTTTTGTTATCTGGGTGCACAAGTAACCCTCTGTATTGTTGGTATGACTGCATTATTAATATCAAGATATTATAAATATCAATATTTCAAAAGATGCATGATGTTAATTTGTTAATTTGTTGTTGGCCAACCGGTAATATTCCTCTGAATTAAATGGCCATTTTAGCACCACTGACCAAATTAGATAAACCTGATTGTGATCATTCATTTCCTGTTGGGATTTGGTATTCTTACATTTCTGTCAACTACTCTGCTCCTGTCTTTGTAGATGAGATTGGTTTTTCGCTTGGATTCATTTAAATTACCTTTGAGCATTAAATTGTCCTGGCAGTTATCGCTACAATGTATGCAGGAGCATCTCGCTTTACTTCTAACACGCATCTGGAAAATACAGTGCAATAAATTCAAATACAAAATAAATTCTGGATAAGTAAGATATTCATTAGGCTTTACACGATCAGGATTTTTGGGGCCGCTCACCGATCAGCAAGTTAAAAAAAAACGATAACCGATCACCGATCCGATCACAAGATGGAGCAATGTGTCTCTTTGAATGACAGAAATTAGGGTCACATTAAATCAATCAAAATATGGTACTTTCAAAACAATATGTTAATCTTCAATACTTGTTTGGGAATCCCTTGGCTTTAAATACTGCCTTGATGCGCCGTGGCATTGAGGCAATCAGCCTGTGGTATTGCCTGGGAGTTATGGAAGCCCAGATTTCCTTGATGGTTGCTGTCAGTTCTTTGTTCTTGGGTCTGGTGCCCCTCATTTTCCTCTTGATAATACCCCATAGATTCTCAGTGGGGTTTAGATCTAGCGAGTTGCCTGGCCAGTCAAGCACTGTGATGGCATGGGTATCAAACCAGGTTTTGGTTCTTCTGGCAGTATGGGCAGGGGCCAGTTCCTGCTGGAAGATGAAATCTGCATCACCATACAGATCCTCAGCAGAAGTCTCTAAAACATTTTGGTAGACTGTTGCGGTGACCTTGGATTTAAGAAAGCAGAGTCTACCAACACCTGCACTGGACATTGCACCCCAAATCATGACTGTGGATATTTCACACTGGACCTCAAGCAGCTTGGGTTCTGTTCTTCACCAGTCTTCCTCCAAACCCTTGGACCTTGAGTCCCGAACACTTTCATCGGCAAAGCGGACCTTGGACCACTGGCCAACAATCCAGTTCTTCTTCTCCTTGGCCCAGTTGAGGCGCTTCCTATGTCGGCTCAGGCTCAGAAGTGGCTTGACCCGAGCAACCCGACAATTGTAGCCCAGTTGTAGCATGCGTCTGAAGGTGGTGGTTTTTGAAGCTGTGACTCCCGCCTCATTCCACTCTTTCTGGATCTCTGCTAAATTCTTGAATCTTCTCTGTTTGATAATCCACTGAAGCCCACAGTCATCTCTTTTGCTGGTGCATCTTCTCCTGCCACATTTTGTCCTTCCATTGATATGTTTGGACACAGCACTCTGTGAACAGCCAGCCTCCTTAGCTATGAACCTTTGTGGCTTACCCATCCTATGGAGGGTATCAATGATGGTCTTCTGGCCAGTTGTCAAGTCTGCAGTCTTCCCCATATTGAACCAAACTGAAGCACTTTAATGACACCTGGGGAAACCTGTGCAGGTCCTTTGAGTTTAGTAGATGTTTAGTGTGTGACACTGTGTTTAAAACATTTATGCTTGCAAAATTTGGGCTGATTTCTAATTTTTTGAATACCTAATTTCGTGGGTTTTATGAGCTGGAAGCCCAAATTATGGAAGAATAAACATCCATCCATCCATCCATCCATCCATTTTCTGAGCCGCTTATCCTCACAATGGTCGCGGGAGTGCTGGAGCCTATCCCAGCTATCATTGGGCAGGAGGCGGGGTACACCCTGAACTGGTTGCCAGCCAATCACAGGGCACACATAAACAAACAACCATTCGCACTCACATTCACACCTAGGGGCAATTTAAAGACTTCAATTAACTTACCATGCATGTTTTTGAAATGTGGGAAGAAACCGGAGTGCCCGGAGAAAACCCACGCAGGCACGGGGAGAACATGCAAACTCCACACAGGCGGGGCCAGGGATTGAAGCCCGCTCCTCAGAACTGTGAGGCAGGCGCTCTAACCAGTCGGCCACCGTGGCGCCTAAAAATAAACAAATACTTGAAATTATTTAAATTTTGGGAATGTATATTAAACTAAATTTAAATTATGGAAATAAATAAACTTTTCCATGATATACATTTTTTTGGAAAGGGTCTGTGTATATAAAAAAAAAATGTAAACTAAAGTATATTGTTTTTTTCTTGTGTTAGTTAATGTTCTTTTAGTATAAATCGATCCACGCATGATGTCAATGGTGTTTCACTTTGTGTATTAGTGGACCATGTGTATGCATTCAGGCCCCACTGCTGAATCATCTCAAGGCCTCTGGTGACTCACTATGTAATTCACAATTTCAAAGTTAATGATCAAATGCGGATTACAGTAATGTGTATGTCTTCTGTACGTACCATCAGGTCACAATTTAATGCACTTTAATTTCACATGCACACACACACACACCAATCTAGATGCATATCCACGGGGATGAACCTTAAATAGACTGAACCACATGAATTACGGTTTTCTGTACTTGGTCTCCGGTGGGTTTTTTAAATATCTTTTGATGATGAGCATAAAACTGGCCAATTTCATCCTCTGTGATGCATTTGTTCCACAACGTGCGTTAACAGAAGGTACAGTACATGTTAGTGTCGTCCTTAATTACTGACATGGTTAATGTACCCTCCGGATACTCGAATATATGTATTTTTATGTAGCTTGCCTACACCTTGTAAGAGACAAATAATTTGGTCAAAGAAAAATATCCTTCTTCTCTGTGTCTTGTTTAAGTAATCACACGGTACTTACAGTATTTCACATCTTCAGTTTCACTGGCAGGCATTAAATCTGCTAAAGATGTTGACACATCAATGACTGCGACATCAAATGTCATGGTGAGGTGTCACTGCAAAAAAATACATGGAAGAAATAGGTGAAGGAGCAGTTGAGGCCCTGTGATCACAGTGATTCATGGTGCATGTGGGCGCCTATTATTGAGTCACAGACACTGAAGTGAAAGGGGCTGTGTTACTTTGTACTCTCCATGCGATTAAACACACACAAATACAGTTCATTTTATGTGACATCTTACTTAGAGATGACGGAAAATGTGGGTCTTGTTCCTCTGGCTTTATCACTGAATATGTGGTGTGATTCTTAAAAGAATGTAGGTCATGATAATTTAGCAGTATCTTAATCAAGAATTTTTTTTATTCTTTTGTTTAAATGTTCCAATATTATATACACATCCAATCTAGCTTTTTATTATGTTCACAGAAATATGATAATCTACCAAGGCCTCTCACTTACTTTTTTGTACCCTCACTGATAGGCCAAGCAAAAGAAGTGGAAGAAACTGATATGGAAACCTCAAAGGTAGGATATAATGATACTCCACGCATTGAGCAGAGACGCAATGAAGCAAATATATTTTACTTGAAGCACATAACATTTTCTCTGGCGTTTTGATTCTGTGCTCAACAAGCAGTGATTCTCAAAGTCTGGTATTAGTGCTTAGTGGTATGTGTGCTCTCTCTAGTGGTACATGAAAGAATCGTTGCCTAAGAACAGCTCAGTCGCTCATGTAACTTTAAATGTCCCATTTTTGGGCTATTTAGACCTCCATAGAGTGACTCTAACACGGACTTAGTATGAAAGTGTCAATTGCGTTTCAAAAATCACCTTGGTTTTGTCATACTAGTGTGCAGAAAAGACCCCTCTTACAGCTACTTCGGTTTGACCCTGTTTTGTATCCACTTTGGCAAAGACCGCCTCCTTCTCATCTGATTGGTTGCCTCCATGTAGAAGGCCCACTTGTGAGAGCACATGTGTTTTTTATGTTGACGGCGCTGGCTCAGGAGTGGAGAGGTAGGCGGAGATCTTCGCTAGTGACGTAGATAAGCTCGAAAAATTCGTATGACCTGATTTCAGGCCTCTTGGCAGAAAAACGTCTGGAACTCAGGAATGCGTGGACAATTTTAATTCATATTTCACGTTTACTGAGGCACCATAGAGAGAAGATTACATCCCAAATACTAGAAACAATATGGCACCTTTAACATTCAGTCTGATTACATTTAATCTTTAAGTACTGTTTATTTTAAACTTTTATTTAGCTACAATTTGTAATTTTTTTGCTATACATTTTCATTGATCATTATTTAAGTACATTTTCTCCTATATTTAGGCACAGTGTTAATGTTCAAACTGTGGCTTATAATAACATTAAATATACCTTTTTAGTCATAAAACCTGTCTCTTTTTTTTTTTTTTTTTTTTTTTTTTTTTTTTAGAACACTTAGACTTACTATGCTACTGTATTTTTTTGGGTCATGATGGTGGTACTTGGAGAGCTAAGTATTCTTTTATTTTATTTATTTATTTATTTTTTTAGGTGATACTTGGTGTAAAACGTTTGAGAACCACAGTATTACTATTACACATGGAGCTCACTTTTTATTTCCAATGAGAAATTATGTCAGATGTCAGAGGCTTCAACAATTGATCGGAGTAAGCCGTTGAACAACATACTGTAAATCATGTTGGTTTTGGGATATGTTGGATTGAGTGTCAAGGTGGGACTGAGATTTAGGATGTTATGACCTGTGTGTGCTTTATTGGTTTACATTTCACTAGTTTTTGTTTTTTTACTTGATTGTCTAGCATTTTGAAGGAAGCTCATTTTACTTTGGACGTTTTGGTAGTAGGGACAAAGAGTTAACCTGAACTGAAATAGCGAAGCGGTGAAAATGAAACATGGTTGTGTCAAAATAGCTGAAAAGATGTTCAAGCTACATAACACAGGGCCAAATCTACTTAACACGGGCCAAGAATTTTCCTATGTACTGTATACTGTTTTACTGAGCTAGCAACTTTTTGACAACTTTTGAACAGCGCATATAAATCATACAAATGTACATTCTGTGACATTTTATTAAATATTTGGGTTTATGTAATCCCATTTCTTCCAATGTGAAGGCTTTGAAGATTTGATGATTGCTGAAATGCTTGAAAGTTGTGAGACCTTGTTGCTTTGTCTCCACAAGTGACGTGCATCATTCACAAGTTTCAAAATGGCTCAAGTGGCGTCTTTGTCAGTGCCTTGTGGGTGATAATGGCATAGCAACCAGATTGATTTTACAGTTAGTGTTTGTGCTTCTTCACGACTTGGCATTAAGTTTTTGGGCGACAGTGTTATGTCCAATTAGGGGGCTATAAGGACAAGCAACGGTTCAAGGTTGCCCCTGAAGCTGTGGACTGGATCAGTGAGTGACATATGTTATAGACGGGGGTTGTCGCTGTGGCAACAAGGCCTGATGGTCTGCTGGGAGGGAATGTCACAGTGGAGTTGGTCAATATTTCTCCATCCAGGCCTGTATCCCATCAACTTCTGAAATATGATCCATCACTCTTCCATTCCACTGTTATATTGGATGAGGACTTCAGTGCTTAGGCTGATATGCTATTATTGTAGTGGGTGAGTTTTGACTTGTACGTACAGTATATTAGTTGTGTTTTTATTTAATTTCAAAGTAAATATTGTATAACACGATTATATGAAATGTAGCTTTTTCAATTAGACGGTAGACTCACTGACTAGTCTTTAATTTTCACTCTGCATCCTGCAAATAAATCTGAAAAGAGTGTGCCTCAATCCTAACCCTAACCCTTACCACATACTGTACATATGCAATTTTAATTGATAAAATTTAAAAATTACAATTTTTAAATAAAAACAATTCATTTGGCCTAAAAAAAAATTGAATTTTATGTGCATTACTTTTTGTAGAAAAGGCCTGCCAGGCACTTACTGCACATAAATAACCCTTACAATATTTCTTGACAAATTTCTAAATGTATTTTCATTACTGTCTGACTGTAGATGCCATCTACTATTGTTGATCAGTTAGTGTGCTTAGTAACAGGACAACATTTATCGAACTGTACATCATATAACATTCTGCGTTGGCATATGAAGTAGAATTAACTATTGTCTTTTCCATCCGTGGCAATACTGGAACCAACACGATTAAAGATACAGCATGAATTTTTGGATCGTGAGCGATCAACAAGCTGATACCTTTGTGTCGCTTTTCTGAACAGTGTCGCGGCAAATTGGAGAAGCTCAAGGTCATGAGTAATGTGATGACTCACTGATGTGCTGCATGAAAGCTTCGGCCTCAGGTAAAGATTGGAAACACGGTGGCAATGGCATCATGTGGCTTGGTGTAGGCAGCCAGTAAACACACCCACACAATCTTATACAGTGAAGCCGAGTGCTTTCTCTTACTTTGTTCAAGTGTATATTTGTGCATACTCATACTCAGCTTTTGAAATACGCGTTGTACTCTGTATAAGGTATATTTTTATTTGCAGAAGTAAAATGTAGTGGTGTCAAGAACCACCTATTTACAAAAATAAAATTGCGTCAAACATATTCTATACCAATAGCTCATTTCCATCTGTTGTCCCTGGCAGGTAAAGCAAGAAATGATTGTTATCACTACAAACAAACTATCACTACCCAATACATCTTGCACACACCTGAAGACATACAAAAATAAATAGATGCAGTATAGATGCAGCTGAAGTTCTTTGAAAAAATGACTATGAAAAAAAATTGTAGGACAAAATTATTTAAAAAAATACAAATCTATTCTGATGAGTGGAGATGAATTGTAAATTGAAGTAAAGACATATATCTAAACAAATGGGAAATGACACCAATGTACAAAAGCAATAGTGGGAATTTTTATTCAGTATATTTTTAATTGGGCGGCACGGTGGCCGACTGGTTAGAGCGTCAGCCTCACAGTTCTGAGGACCGGGGTTCAATCCCTGGCCCCGCCTGTGTGGAGTTTGCATGTTCTCCCCGTGCCTGCACGCCGATTTCTTCCCACATCCCAAAAACATGCATGAATTGGAGACTCTAAATTGCCCGTAGGTGTGAATGTGAGTGTGAATGGTTGTTTGTTTGCATGTGCCCTGCGATTGGCTGGCGACCAGTTCAGGGCGTACCCCGCCTCCTGCCCGATGACAGCTGGGATAGGCTCTAGCACGCCCGCGAACCTAGTGAGGAGAAGCTGCTCAGAAAATGGATGGATGGATATTTTAAATTGGTCCCTTTTTTTATATGCTCAATATTATACCGTAGGCCCTCAATGGGATGTTCTACACTCTTATCAATTGTGCCCAAATAAATCACTCCACTTCGAACCAGTGTCTTCCCTTCGAGGCGGGGGTCGCAGTGTCTCGCAGT
The DNA here is from genome assembly GCF_024500385.1 of Phyllopteryx taeniolatus. Classification (NCBI taxonomy): domain Eukaryota; kingdom Metazoa; phylum Chordata; class Actinopteri; order Syngnathiformes; family Syngnathidae; genus Phyllopteryx; species Phyllopteryx taeniolatus. The sequence continues at coordinate 5,221,470 of NC_084509.1, read as the reverse complement.
AGGCATAATGGCTTCTGTAAAGCAGTAGTCAGAGCTGCCAAATGTTACGGAACGTCCGTATTTTGTTACGCAAGTCACTGATCGTTGACTCGTTATTGGGGAAGAAAAAAAAATCCAGCCTCTGACATTTCCAGAGCGTCCATATTGAATAGCTGCTTGGTGCATGCTATTTTATGACGCCCCCCGGCCGCCAAGCCACGAAGGCGAAAGTTCTCTTTGCATCCGGTGTCAGTGCATTGCCTGATCATCGCCTGCATGGTAGCGAATAAGATACACTTCTTACCATGCTTCTTACAAACGTGTCACGAAGTGAGGACGAGGAGTGGACGATTTCAAAGCCATGCTCATTGTTAAGCCATCGTTAAAAGCAGTCGAAATAAGTGATTTGGTGAAACAATACACTTGTCACATAGGCCTGGCTGGAACCGCGTTTTTGCGGAGCTTAACCAACTTTGAACAACAAAATAACAAGCCAATTAATGTGTTTGGAGATATAAATATAAAATAATACACATCCACACAGGACGCCGCCTCTGAACCGGAAATTAATTAGTACGTCACTGCGTACGTCACTGCGTACGTCACTTCGGAACGTGGGCAGGTTAAAAGTATATTATTTGTAATAAATATTTGTAATATAAGATAAGATAACATTCATTAGTCACACAATTGGGAAATTTGCATCGTTTCAGCAGCAGTTGTGGATATAGGATATATAAATACACTATGTAATATAAATAGCATGCAAGAGAAGACGTAAGTACATTTCCTTGCATGTACTTCTTGAAGAACAAGAAGAAGAACAAGAAGTACATTGCACAAAATAGAAACCAAAACTATTGTCCATACATACAGTAAGCTATCCAATTCAGTCTAACAGCAATGTTATTAGTTTTTTGCAAATAAATGTTTTTTTTGTTGTTGTTTTGTTTTGTTTTTCTTTTACCAGGGTTGTCTTTGCTGACGTTGGGCAAGAATATAGGGGTCTTGGGCTGATCTCTAGTTAATCACACACATTTAAAAAACAACAACAACAATACAGTGCTTAGCAAATGTATTAGGCATTAAAAGGAGAAGACACCATCCAGCATCATAAATTGCATTAATGCAGATTCTCTCAACTTCGGCGAGCTTGCTATATTTGACCATTTTTAAATAATGTTTTGTTTTTATCCCAAAATTTAAGGGTTGCATTGAGTTGATCTGAGAAGTCAGAAATTAATCAAGCATGACATTCAACCACAAAAACTTTTTTTTACAGTTCAGGAATGCAATCTTAATAGTAATGTGCTTTAGCAGGAATTTATGGACAACAATAATAAGCATATTTTAGCATGAAAAATACAATTTCAGTTGAAGATTTTCTTCATGCTTGTTTTATAACCATAACGGGAATATGAAAAATAATTCCTTAATTACCAGTCCTGTTAACTTAGGGCAGCTGTGGCCACCTTACTTAGTGTTTTGGGTCTAATTCATTTGTTTTTGTCAAGCACAGTAGATAATAATCATAATAAATTTTACAGTAAAAAAAAAATAAAACCCACGACCCCCCAATAAATGCCTTTTCCCTAAAAGATGCCTATTATTTACTGCAGTTTAATGAATAAACACTCCAGCCACTGCAATAGTAAATCTGATTATTTTGATTACATTAAAGTATAACTTCAGATCAAATGATAATGTAGGATCTATAATATTTTAGAATATGTTATGGTGGTTATTTAGTAGTAGAGACAAAGCTACTTAATTGACAAAGAGCTGCAATGTCACTTTCCACTTTAATCTCCATTTTTGGGCTATTCTGCTAGCATCTCCATTATGTTGGTTGTCGAAAATAATCCCGATAATCCCAATGTTCACCTCCTCTCTTCTCCTCCCCCGTTCCTCTTTGTGTTATAATTACGACGAGTGTGTGATGGGGGTTTATTGTGAGTCTATTTCCATCCTGCTCGCTGCTGCTGCTGAACCAGGGAATAGAAGGCCCTTGTAAAATAAGCTTTAATGTCAGTGCTTTGTTCTTTTATTTATGCAACACGTGGCACTCACACAGCAGGCCATCTGCATCTGACTTTAGCACTTCTACACTGAGCTGGACCCGATCAAGATGTGTTGTTCTTTTTAGTTTCAGACTATGTCATACATCATCATCAGTCATCATGTTGATTTCGCCATGAGAGCTATCTGCAAAGAATTTCGGGATGGTGTCCATTTTGTCTCATCTATTCATTTGTTCCTTATTCTTGCCATTTCTATGACGCTTGCCTTTCGTGTAAATGTGTAAACCTGCGCATGCACACTGCAAATATGATGATGCGCACTCTCTTCCTGCTGTGTGCCCTGAGAAGCCAGTTTATCGCGCATGGTCGGTTTGACAGTAAACCAAACGGTCACACGATTGGAGTAGATGGTGTGGAATTCACCTCACGTTGGCCTCCAATCCTGCAAATCACAGCGTAGGGATCAATTCAGATTATCGGACAATTCTTTTTTGAGATAAAATGGAAAATAAACAGTGTGGGCCCAGTGAGGGTTGGAGGAATGCTAAGGATATTGCAGAATAATCATATCTGGATTGGGTTCCATGCAAATGTGTGTCATTTTAATGCAAGAAACAGAAGATTCAAGAAATTCATTCAAATTGGGAAGAAACATTTCAGTTTTCTGCATTTTGCCCAAAGCCAACTGGCATATGCGCCACTTCCCTGCCACGCTGAACAAGCAGTATACAAAGTGGATGGATGCAATTTATGCATTTGCTTTTGCTGTATGTTTCAACAAAATGAGTAGCACGGTGTACAAGTGATTAGGCTGTGGGTTCCAATCTGGGCTCATGCGAGGGAGGCCCTGTGTGAAATTTGCATGTTCTCCCCATGTTCCCAAAAACATGCTTCTTGGTTTCATTGAAGAATCTAAATTAGGGGTGAATGGTTGATTCTCTTTATGGGCCATGCAATAGGCATGTGACCAGTCCAGGGTCCGCCTCTGGCCCCAAATCAGCTGCATGCAATAGGCTCCAGCTCACCTGCAAAGATTAGCGGTATAGAAAATGGAGGGTTGGATGGGTTTCAACAAAACGTCATCGTAAACTAGCCAGCAGGGGGCATCAGTGAGAACAACAACAACAACAAAAATACACTGACTTGACTACTGGACGCTTCTGTGGAGGAGCTGTCCATTCAGCACTATTCTGCGTTGGGGTTTTTTTTTTTGGGGGGGGGGGGGGGTTCTAACAGGCTGGACAGAGAACTAGCGTCTAATCCAACACACATGACAAAAGGCAACCAAAGTAAACACGTTTTAGGCTTCATTTTCCTGATATGAAAACAGTGCCTTTTTGCAAGTTTAGTTTATGTCTCCGTCCACTGGTGTTCCATCTTATATATATATATATATATATATATATATATATATATATATATATATATATATATATATATATATATATATATATATATATATATATATATATATATATATATATATATATATATATATATATATATATATATATATATATATATATATATATATATATATATATATATATATATATATATATATATATATATATATATATATATATATATATATATATATATATATAGGCGGCACGGTGGCCGACTGGTTAGAGCGTCAGCCTCACAGTTCTGAGGTGCGGGGTTCAATCCCCGTCCCCGCCTGTGTGGAGTTTGCATGTTCTCCCCGTGCCTGCGTGGGTTTTCTCCGGGCACTCCGGTTTCCTCCCACATCCCAAAAACATGCATTAATTGGAGACTCTAAATTGCCCGTAGGCATGACTGTGAGTGCGAATGGTTGTTAGTTTCTATGTGCCCTGCGATTGGCTGGCAACCAGTTCAGGGTGTACCCCGCCTCCTGCCCGATGACAGCTGGGATAGGCTCCAGCACGCCCGCGACCCTAGTGAGGAGAAGCGGCTCAGAAAATGGATGGATGGATGGATATATATATATATATATAATATCACTACACGTGTCTTTGCATACAGCAGTCGCATTAGTAAGGCAGCCGAGATTTATTGCTTATTTGTTAAAAGAAGAAGATGGTGTCTAATGAATTAGGACGTTCACCAAGTGCACCTTTTTGGGTGGATGTATTTTCTCCTGCCTGGCGAGCGCCCCATGACGAGGTGCACACCAGATGGACTCTCTGTGAGACGACGGACTTACTGCGCTATCGCTGAAGGGTCTCGCTGCGTCACACTGCCATCTTGTCCTCCTTTTTCCTGACTTTCATCTCCCTCCTGTCTCGCCGTCGACTAACAATAGAATGTGACGGTGGCCTCGTATCTGTTCTGATCTGATGTGGGCTGTAAAGTCTCTCACTGTCTCTCCTCCCTCCTAGTTTTACTCAATTAAGTGGATCTTAATAATTGGGGATCTTCTTCGAGGGATGATAATTTGACTAGTAAATTCTCCTAATTAACTTTGGGAAATAATAATTGGTTAATAGATGCTTTATATTGATTTTAGTTTTACTAAATAAATACAGTAGTATGCCCTGTGATTGGCACGCAACCAGTCTAGGGTGTATCCCGCCTCTCATTCAAAGTCTGCTGGTATAGTCACTTGCAACTCTAATGAAGACACCAAGTAAAGGAAATGGATGGATGAATGGATAAGTAAATACTGAACGTGAGTTTTCCCACATTTTTCTAGAAGAGTTCAAGTTTGAATGTAAATATATGGACAGTGGCGGAATAATTAGCTTTGGTGCCGGTGACTGTGATTCATCACTTTGAACGTTCAAGCCAAATGAAAGAAAATGAAATCCATGCAGGTTATTACAAAGACAGTTTATTAGTTGGTATTTAAGAATATGAGCAAGGCAGTCCAGGAATCGTGTGCAACCTTAGCCTTACGCAATCAAGGGATTGGAGAGTTCCCACAGTTCAGAACTTGCGTTTGTAAAACCATTGTCATGTTGAGCAAAATAATGCTTTCTGGGTCCATGCTAACGAGCCAGCTGCAGCCACCTGCATTGCGATTGCCACTTCTTTAGCCAGCAAACGAGTTGACACTGAATCAACCGCACCCTCTACGAGTTGTTGCCAAGTAATGCACTCCATTTTACCTTCATTGCTTCAAGTCTATACAATTTAGCCTTGTTAAAATAGACTCTTGTGATTGGCTGGTGCACATCCTAGGGTATAGCCCCCCTCTTACCCTGTCAGCTAGGATAGGCTTCAGCACACCCACGACCCCTGATGAAGTCAAAAGGTATAGACAATGGATGACTGGATATACTGTGAATTCTAGATGGACAAAGATTCACAATGTTGTTATTATTTAATAAATCATGTCCATCCATACTTTTCAGTGTTCTGCTGCTGCGTCGCCAACATGTATGTTGCACAGTGCACGTTCAATGTGTTTATAGTATACCATAAACACATATTGGATGTCACATTGTAGTGGAGCAGTGCCAAGAGAGATGCACATTTCTGAGCAAATGCCAATTACTAAGAAACTGCAAAGTTGCAGGCACTCGCTTGGCAGAAAAGGATAAACCACCATCATATCAAAGCGCTCATAATCTACATTATGTACATTAAGTGCTTTAAAGTTGATATTATGGATACCAATGCTGCTTGTGAGCACTCATGGGAATTGAATTAGATTTTACAAAAGTAACAGTTGAAAAGATTTTCTTTAATTCAATAAAAAAAATAATGTGCCCTAACTACAAGTATCTTATACCAAAATAAGGCATTTTTCTCATAAAATGCTTTTATTTACAATGTTTGTGAAATAGTTTTCACCTGGAAAATAATACGCCTCACTCCCATTTACCGATGTTTACTTTCTGGCACTAAACAATATTTTTCAGGGGACCTTAAATGGAATTAATTTCCAAGATACAAAAGAGTAACTTCTAAGGTTGAGAGCAGACAGTATATTAGCTCATTATACTGTGACATTTCTTGTGATTTGAAGATTAATTAATGAACGGGGACGTCAAATTGTCCCTCCCCTGTTGGCAAGTGTATTTTGGAAGGGGCACTCCTCTTTTTGTTCTCTACAAAAGGTGATCGATAGCATGTTAAATAAATGAAATCCAACCGTCAGTGACTTCATCAGTCTCCGCTAAACAGTTGAAATAGTCATTCAAATGTACTTCAACTTTATTTCACTGTGTGCCAGTTAGTTAGCATTGATGGATTAGCGTCATTAACATTTGCATGCAGTGTTGAGAGTGGACTAAACCCTCAGGACACTTCGCTCCCTGACCCACTGCGGCCATGGTTGTTTTTTAAAGGACAGTTTGTCTGTGGCGTATTGCTCACTGACTCCTCTGACCTGCAGATTAAACAAGTGTCGCTTCATTGGGCAGTGAGCCTGTGGTGCTGCAAAGGTTAATCCCTTACAAATATAGCTTGCTTAACATGACGCTATAGCTACTGATTTGGTTCGAGATGAAGTGCTCAAGAATCAAACATTGTTTTTAAATGAAGCATTTGAATAAAAACAGGCACTGCTGTGTATATTCTGGATGGGATCACATTAGGAGATTAACATTGCCGACTGACACTGTACAAGGCTGGAGCCCAACACAAAAGAGAAGAATTGCAGCAGGTCCCTCTCTTAATACCCTTCTCATACGAAGCGTGGCCGATGGGATGGCTACAATCAGCGCTCTCGTCCTGCACTCCAGGTCAGCTGGGCTTATCTTGCAAAGAAGCGAAAGGGAGCCATCTAGGGAAGTGGACGGACAGAGACAGAATGGGAAGGGGTGTTGGGGAGGGGGAGGGGAGCTATCCTGCGCCTGCTCAATGTGAGCACAGCAAGTGCAGCTTTCATCCGCAGAGGCAGTGGCTGAGGGAGAGACGGCGGAGAGTTTGAGTCTGCAAACTGGGAGCGCTATCGGTCCGAGACTTGGATAATAGACGGACCACCTGTGTTTGCTTTTTCTGTGCAGTTCCTACCTCTCCTGCTTCATGCTGTAGATTGCATCGGGAACGTCGCGCAGCTGGGTCACCTGCTTCTCTTCTGGGAAAACTGAAAGAAGAAAAAAAAAAAGAGAGAGAATGTGATTTTTTTGGCACAAGCACCCAGCACTGCGGCACAGAATGTAGCAGGTAGCAAGGCAAATCCTTGTGGATTTTGGTCGGCCCAAAAACACGGACCGTCGCTTTGCTTTCCTTGCGTGCATTGCTGCTGCTCTGCATGGGAGGAGAGGCTTGTGGAGGCTGTCAGTCAGCATGCAGCGGCATCAACGGGCAGCCCGGTGCCCACAACGCGCTATGGACATTAGACACACCTCGTTGTACTGATGAAAAGCTTCAAGCTCGCCTGGTAAGGTGGAAAATGGAACTCAGAGCATTCCTCTCATTTTGTGTTTGCTTGTGTACCCGTTGCAATTATGCAGCTTTAAGGCACTCGTGATTGCACAGAACAGCCCAGACAGAGTCTCGACTTTGGTGGTGTTTGAAAGGGTTAACAGCTATGATGCAGTGTTGTGCAAGACTGATTGGACCGCTTCAAGACAATTAAGTATAATGCATGCAATAAGGTTATTGGGCCTAAATGCATCCAGTGTGTTTGCTGTCGGGCTGTGACAGTGTTGACCTCGCTCTGCTCCCCTCGGGTGGGCTCAAAATGAGCACAGAGCAGCTGAGGAGAGGCGCTCACGTGACTGAAAACAAATAATAATAATAATAGGGGGCAGGCACATGCTCACAGGCATCCGCGTCCAGGTGGCTCACATTCCGCCTTTGCTCGGCGCGTGCAATCCCTTGCTTTTCCGGCTGCCCTCCTTTGCCACATTATCTCCTCCAAAGGTTTGTTTTCGCTCCTCCTCCTCCTTCTCTTCTTTGCGGGGTATTTTTAGACAAATTACAGAGTACTGCAGGGGGGTGAGAAAAAAGAAAAGTGAGATGGAGAGCGGTTTGGGGAACGTGCATCCCGCTTCCTTCTTTGGTTCCCACTCAGTACTTGATGAGCTTAATGAGATTGAATGTGTGGTTTTCAGCAAACTCAGTGTTCTTGATGGCTTGTGTGTCTCAGGCATCCATTCTACACAAACACTGTTAGACTTTAGTCTGCCATCCCTTAATCGCCCTGATAGGCACGAGGTGAAGCACCATCTGTCAGCATCCCCTTGCCTTCCATACCTGGAGGCTGACCTGTCTGGCGGCCACGCTGTTGTATAATCTCAGGTATGTGGGGGCCTTTGAAGTTGGACTCAATCCAATTGGATTTTGGCGTCATCGACACTGTCGCAAACTAATGCCAACATCTCTTGTGTTTGTTTGTGTGTTTGATATTGTCCTCAAAAGTTGGGTCAGTATGGGTGGGAATTGCATATTAACTCAAGATATGATCATTTTATGATATTTTGACAACAGTGGAAATGATTCTGATGCAGACATTTTGCAATAATCAATAACAATCAATCCATCCATCCATTATACATCCTCACTAGGGTCACTAGGTGAGCTGGACACATCACATATGCACATCATATTAATGATATTATACTGTAAATGATAACGATACATCACAATAATGTCAAAACCCTACTATTCAGCCTTGCATTTGTTAACCTTTTAAGATGAAAAAGCATAGTCAAGGAATCAGCAATCCTCATAATCTCCTACGAAGCCTGCTCATATCTTCACCATTATTATGAGTGCATTTTATGAAAATCTGTTCTCATTAGAATTTGGCTGGAGTAGTACGAAAAGTGATGCACTGAAATAAATAGAAAAGAAACATATTTATTTGGTTGGTTTTACTATTAATGCATATTATGTACCTCATGCCCTAACGCATTGATTATGATGATCTCTGCTCTCGAAGGTGCCGTCAGCCATTTGGGCATGTGACCGTCAGGTCATTTCGGCAGTGGATGCTTTGTCAGCACATTTCTTGTCATAAAAAAGTTGCCTCAATTAGAAGAAGGAGGTCTAATTGCAATGTGTGTATTTTTGCTTCTTGTGCCATTACACTCGCTCAAGTTTAAAACCCAGGCCAATTTGCAATGTAGACAACAGAATGTTGCGAGGTATTCGTCAGTCATTTCTTTGTGAAATATCAAACAAGTTAACTTTGTGTATCAAGAAAACAAACTCAAGGGAAGACGCAGTCACAGTGTGTGTGCGTGCGTGTGTGTGTGTGTGTGTGTGTGTGTGTGTGTGTGTGTGTGTGTGTGAGTGACAGATTGGTGTGGGTTCGGCAGTGCCCCCACTTTGAGGATCTTTGCACTGGATATGACATTTGCTGTGACTTCAATCTGCACAAACACACACACGCATGCGCGCGCACACTGCTGTGCATGCAGGGCCAAACAGCAGCAGCTGTAGCAAAGGCCAGGCAGTGACAGGAGGCCAAAGCTGTGACAGGGGCTTATACTTTTCACGTGGTAGTGTGGCCCAGCTTCACAACTGGACTGGGTATATTTTTGCATGAATATGTGTTGTTTTTGCACTTGATCTGACTTGGATTAGAACAAATCAATAATTTTACTTTGTCATGGAAGGATTCCTTTATTTGTTGTTTGTTCTTTTATACTGCTATAATACTGCAGCTTGCAGATTGTAATTCTAATTCTGTGGCCAGTCGGCATATAAAAATAGAACCTCCAAATTGTAATGCCCATTAGGCTGAAAAATTCAAAATTTAACCAAAATCTTGCCAGTGTCAAATAATTACCTCCATTAATGTGTGCTTTTCATTGGCTTTATCAAACTTGTTAAAGATGGATGAGCCTCAAGGAAAGAAAAAAATGTACAGAAGTTATGTGAATTATTTAAAGCAGTTTGCAGTGACTAAAATGTGTATCTTTGCTGCTTCATCATTTTTAAAGAGTGCATGTTTCTTTGATACGTATTCTCCAGCCATTCATTTTCTATCCAGCCTATCCCAGCTCACTTTGGGTGAGAAGCAGAAAGAGTACATCCTCGATTGGTCACCTAAAAATGTATATTAAGGATTATATAAGTTTTAAAGACTGAAGATCAAATTTTGTGCATGTAGTCAGTTTTCAAAATGTCTACGCTTCTTCAGAAGCTGCAATTTATTCGGCATACCACACTCTGTCCTTATTCATTATACAGTTACGCGTGTGTGTGTGTGCTGTCGTCAAGTAAAACATCAAAAACATTTGGAACCTTCCCCTGACGTAGATAGAGCTTTCATATCCTCACAAGAAAGCCAGAAACGTCCTCAGGCGTGTTTACTCCAAACGGCCTCTCTGATCTATTTTCGACTCATTTCTAACTGTAGCTCCCACACCTCTGAAGCCTACCAGTATATAAAATATTGGCGAGAAAGAAAAGACCCCTCATGTATGGACCGCAAGTTGACTTCGCAAGTTCAAAACTGAGCACTTCAAATGAGATATGCAGTTGCATGCAAGATGCTCACATAAAAAAAAATGTAAAAAAAAAGACAAACATTGAGGAACAACTCAGTGGTTGGATGCTTGGAATGAAGTGCTGCTTTAAAGATAAAGCACTGCAGCATTAGACTGGGCCACAGTGGACTTCTTGCTTCCCTTCAGGGTTTCTGCAGCAAAAGTGGATGACTATATTTTTCCTTCCTGGCTGCCGCTGCTCATCTTTTCCTGACTCCCTCTCATTATTTGCTTTTTTTGCTTGGCTCTCTACCCTGCTGTATTATACCCACATGCTATTTGTCATCGCCACCACACTCTCTGCTCGGCCCCAAATGCTGGCCTTTTTTTTCTTTTTCTATTGTTGGCGTCTGAGGGGACATGATGGATGACGGACACATGATCAATGTTGTATTTATGAATGCGTTCCTTAGAAAAGACAGGGGTGTTGGGTCAGCACCTCATGATGGAAGAGGTACTTCTAAATTAGCAGAAAGGAAGCACCAGCACACTACATGCACATCGATCATTGGTATGGTATATGGATTAAATATAGAATTCTATAGAAATAGAAATATATTGTATATTGTTGTTATCGACCCTAGTGAGGAGAAGCGGTACGGAAAATGGATGGATGGATCCTTTCCTGCACGAATTCGCTATGGTTAGTTTCCAATTAGTTCACCACCACAAATTTGAGTAAAACGTTTGGAAAGCAAGAATTTTGAAAGGGTTCTGATTCAAAATAGACAGGGGGAAAAAATCCTCTTTACTCGCTAACTGCACAGTACTGGCTTTTTTAGGATGAAGTTACATTGGGATGCATTCATTTGTATCAGCGTCAAATAAATTCCCAATTTGAATAGCGAGAGTACGCATGTGCAAGGGGAGGGGGTGTGGCGCGCCCTGCTCATCCACGAGTGAGATTCACGTTTATCACATAAACGTTACACAAGTTTCATCAGCATCAGAGACGCCGTAACAGAGTAAGAAAGCAAGGCGCCACTGAATATTTCCCCTGCCACCCTTCACTCATACACACACACACAATTTTACAGCCATTAAAACTATGAAAATCCTTTTTAACATACTACGGAACGCATTTCCGAGCTACGCCTGAATGCACCACATGTCATGGTTCATACACGAACAATCAGACTGATCAAATGTTGGACATAAAAGCCATGTAAGTTGAGTAACTCTTTTACATGTAAATGTAGACAATGTATGACAAATTAATAGGTCATGTTAATGTTAGGGATAATGTGGAGTGAGTCGATGATTGTAAAAAGATGTCTGCATGACATATGCAAAACGTCCATATCAAAAGTTCGCATTTTTGATATACTGTGTGTCATAAAGTCAAATGGCAGCCCTGATGAAAGACTGATACCGTATTGTTGCCTACAGTATATTAGCTTGCTTGCTAACCATTTGAATGTAATAAACCACAAAGCCACTCACTGCTTTGCACATATTTATGAGACATTGTTTGGATCATTATTGATCCATCCATCCACTGGTTAGGGTCACGGGGCGCTGGAGCCTATCCCAGCTGACTTCGGACGAAAGGCGGACTACACCCTGAACCGGTCGCCAGTCGGTCGCAGGGCACATCATTATTGATCCTAGCCTCAAATCAAGAGTTTTGATTTAAGGTTTTGCTGGTTCTGAGGATTTCAAATTGGGCAGACCGGGCACTTGTTGGGAATGACTGGGTTAGTGTTTGATTCCAAACACTAACCCAGTCAGAAAATTGGCAATAATGTCCATCACTTTTCCAAAAGCTGAAGTCCATCAGTGTTGTCTAGTTGTGCTTAAAACACAGAGTTAACCTGTTTGCTTTGGCAAAGGACTAAGGAAATCAGAAAGTCTGAGGATTTGAAATCTTTATTTATATTGAATAAGTGGTTCAGTTCCTTGCCATTTCCTTTCCATCTTGTGTCATCGTTGTGTTTTAACTTTTTTGTATTTTAACTCAATAGAAGTTGTGCAATTTTCAATAATGCATTTACTGATAATCGTTTGGTAAATTCAGTCGAGATCAGGAGTGTTATGAATGTATTGTTCAGATATTTTATTTATTGTCTTGCTTAATAAATGTGTCTCAATTTACACTGAAAAAAAACAAATCGATATAATTACAAAGTAATTGAGAGCAGAAAAGCAATGATATGCCGCGGATGGAGAGTGTGAGGTGGACCACCTTCTAAAATCAATTTCTCAATAGTATTTCATTAAAAACAAAAACATTTCTAAAGAATAAATAGACTAACCTGTACAGAGCTCCAGGCATGACATGGGAATTTTAGTTGAATATAGTTGCGACATACACACAAAATGCTGATAAATGACCACAACAATAAGTGTAATTTGCAGACAAAATACTAATCGATGGGTTTGTTATACTTCCGATTAACAACTAAGTAAATGGTGCACACCTTTGCTAGAAACTGCAATTCCTGGTGTCCTTAAGGCAAATGTCTTTTCTTATTCTTTTTTCATGAAAAGCCTGCAATGCTATGCTAAGGCGTTTCAAACTCTTGTTCCATGTGCCCCTCCTTTTAATATTGAGCACCTGCCCCTCCAAAGGTCTCTTCACACACCTGCTAACTAACTAACTAACTAACAAGTAAACAGTAATGACAACATTCTTATCAGGGGTAAACTTAATTTAAAAAAAAGTATCATTATAATGACTTGAACAAACTATAATTGCAATGGTTTTAAGTGTCAATTCTATTTGAAAACTCATCTCCTGCTACAGTAACACTCGGCCTTCCTCCAGTTTCAATCTGCAGCTCTTCTCTCCCTCTGGGCTTGAATCCGGTTGCCAACTTCCAGTTCCCTCTGATATCTTCAAGTCCTGAGATAACCTCACCTAAGTGAGTTTTGCTCCTGAATTGCAATCAGTTTGTTTAGTTGAAAACCAGGTTCTTGATAAGTGACCAAACCTTTTCAACTTGCCAACCACAACAAGGATAATGACTAATAAATGTTTTAGTTGTGCGATACACATGGCTTTAAAATTAACTATTTCAACTGCTAAATGTAAAGGCAAAGTGATTGCACTGTTTTAAATGCACACATTTATTGGAAAATAATTAATTGTACACACAGCAAAGTGTGCTTAAACTATTTGTAGCCAGCTAATCAAGTGTGAAAGTGAATGCAGCAGCATTCTCTCACCACACACACACTCACACTCCCCTCTAGTTGGGAACAGTACAAGTGACGGAGAACATGAATGGCTTGACCGGCTGCCATGGTAACTGCACGGCCAAGACGCAGTCAGACATTTGCCAGTTCGCCAGGCGTCAGCACATTCGTGTTGTCAAGACAAGTCGCTAAAAAGCTCCCCTTTCCCTTAATCTGATGGAGGCGTTTGTTACCATGTTTGACCGATTTATATTTTTTTCTGCCCCTATAACTGTCTGCGTGTCATTAGTGCATCAGTAAATATCAGTAACACCTCTCCCTGTAGCCTGTTGTAGAACAAGTTAGTCACTACATTACCTTTGAATTAGAAACAACCCCGCAGTGACTCCAAGTGAATCCAAAACTGTAAAAGCATCTTAGAGAGCGCAGACCTCGGCCAAAACAATAACATATTTATCTGACCACAGTGTTGCAAACATCGGTTTATGTAATCAGCAACATACACTGACAAGAATGAGGGAGTCATTAAAACGGAAACAATAAGGTTGACACCTAACACAAAGAGAGAAGAGCATCGCAGTCAAAAAAAGTTCTGGATTTGTTATTTGTATTTGAATTTTGCACGAAGTTTAATTTTTCATTCATAGGGAAGATGTACATTCTGGATGGGCAGGATGCCACCATTTTCCGTCTGTTGGTAAAGAGCTGCATTTTAATCCCAAATTGCAGCAACATGTACAGTAATTGCTTGACACATACAGTATTTTGATCAAATAGAGTTTTTGTGTAATCCTGCTAGCCAACAAACAGTGACCCACTCTACAAACATGTCAGACACGATCCACTAAAAATGCTACATTTTGCCCCTTAACAATACATGCATGCCATAAAATCCGAGCAGTTTGGTTTCAAGGGTTAGCATAATGCAGATTTACTTAAGTAAAATGTATTGATATAAAAATGAAGAAAAACTCCAATATTCTCAATCAATAATTACAGCAGATTACTATTGTATAAAATCATACTAAACTTAATTAGTGTGTGTTCATTTTGACCATCTGTGTCCACCACCAACGGTTTCCCCAAGTAGGTCAGTTGCTGTGTGCTTGTGCAGGCTCATTTGGGCACATAGTGGTTCAGCTCAGTGGACCAGCTTCCTCCTTTTTGTTTCTGCAGCATTCCTCTGCTCAGCGTTCCCACTGAGGCCACCATTTGTTAGGGGTCAAGTCTTTCCAGAAGCTCACCTCATGGGTCTTTTTTAGGTGTGTGCGTGCATTTGTCAACAGATGGTTTTGTGGCCTTTATTGTCAACCACGTCATACTCGTCAGTCAGTGCTTAAATAAATAGCCTGTGAACAAATTATATTCTAGTTAGTCCTATTTATCTATACTATTTTTGCCTGCTGATATAGTGTAGGTTTAGTCATTAAAAACACAGACCTTGTTCCTGCTACTGAGCATCCATGATATTTATTTACTGGAACTCAGCAGCAATGATTTATGACCAAAGTTGCATTCGTCAATGCTTCATTACCCAAAGATCTCACTTGGAAACAGATCATTACGATGCATGACGGATCATATTTTCTTTTATTATGGTCCGTGCTGCACATTTGTGCCAAGCGCCTGAAGGGACAATCCAACCACTGAGTTACTACTGGTTTTGCAAAGGGACATTCATTTGTTTTGTTGGTTGGATTCAAACAGGTTACATGTACATTATGTTCATCTCTGCATTTTTGTGGCATCCCTGATGGATTTTATTTTTAAGGAATCATATTTGATAACTGCTCAGAATGGACATATCTGATTTGATTTACTTCAAATGATTGACTTAACTGCAGCGAGCACCGGGCATTTATTTAGGTTTTCTTTGCCATCCCAAATTCTTTTCCGATCCATATTAAGATATTTAGCAGTGCGTTTGTCTGAAATGCTCTGTTGCGTACAACAGCACTCTCTATACAGTACCTGTGTGCTTCATGTGGTATATGCTGTGATAAAGATGTCTACCCCTGCACGTGGTATCAGATGTCGTAGTAAAGGTATATAGCCAATTTGTGCCAATACTGTTATTCTGGGGGGTCTATTTGAGGTTTGGGATTGTATTTGTTGAAGTGCACGATTGAATGAGCCAGGGCATCTACTGTATAAGAACGGACGTCATTTTTTTGAGTAAATACATACTGTCTCAATTTTGTCATTACGGTTCATGTATTGTTCCAAGACAACATAAAAATATGAGAAAAATCCTTCTCAGGTGCATTGTAATATAAAAATGTCAAATAAATACAGAGACCCAAGCCTTTGATCAATTCATTAACACCAAAATTTATAATGGGGGCTTTCTTGGCCCATGGACAAACAGTTAAGAAGACCTGTACCCCCCCCCCATGTACTGTACCTCAGTGAGTGCTCGCTAAAAGATTTGCTGTCCATCTTTATTATGGGCTGCTTGTAAAGCCATCATTTCCTTTTTCAATGGGAAAAAGAAGCTGGCCCATGTGGGTGTCACCTCAAAGCAAGAAGTGACCTCTTGTGAGATTTAGAGGGAGCTCAGAATGTAAAGTGACCTGAATGCCGGTGATGTCAACCCCTCCATTCATGAAGGACATGAATAATTGAGCGTGCAGCAGGCTCGCTGTGGCAGCAGCCACAGGAAGAGGTGGAATGCAACAAGAGAGAGACAGAGGGACATTGTCATTCTGCTTCCATGCAGCCATCCGTCATATAGGACAGAGAGCAGAAATCGCGAGAGAAGAACCTCGCTTGGGTGCTAGCGGATGCTGCAATCAAGCAGATGATCCGATGGGTGGAGGAGCGAAGGAGAGCAAGAATGAGGACGAAACATGGCAGCTTGCTCAACGGAGCCTTTCAGCCTCAATTAGACATTGAAGAGGAGAGCAAAGGATAAAAACGAGACGAGACGACCTCCAGTGCAGCTATTTCATTTTATTTTTTCATCTTCCACAGCCGCCCCGTCTTCTTCCTGCTCGTTTTGTCCTCCATTTCTCCTGGCATGATCTGGCACCCATCCTCCCTCCTCTCCGTTATCCCTCTCTCTTTTCTCCCCTCCCCGCCTCCTCCTCCTCTTGTGCCTCATCGCCACTGCATGAATGAAGCCGCTTGAAAAGGGCTAATCGAGCGGCTCTCTTCATGGCTACGACCAGGTTAGTGTTGGGAATCACCTGCCTCCATTTTCAGCCCATTAGATTCCTGGCAGGCTAAATCAACATGTGCTATTTTGGATGGCGGGCAGCCTGCCCCTCAGACCCCCAGCGTCTTTGCTTTGGCAGCCAGTGTTAAGGGCGATGTAAGCTGGTTATTAGGAGATCAGAGCTGGCCGGGCAAGATCAGTGGCCCTAAGCCTGCTAAAGAAAATCTCCCTGCCTGCCTCGTCCATCTTTCCTCCCTCTGTGCTAGCTTCCTTCCATTCTCGCGGAAAGACAAAAGCGGGTAGAGAGGAGAGCGCCGTACGCGGTGGAATGATTCGCTGGGTGAACAGCTCGTTGCTGGGGCTCGTCTACGAGGACATGGTGGTGTTTGAGTGCATGAGCGTGGCCAACGAGGGCTGCCGCTGCCTCGAGGGCTGTTACGGCGACGTGTTGAGCGATCGAGTCTTACACCAGGGGTATGGCGAGATGCATCATACAGTATCACCGGTATTTTTTTTTAAATAGATGGGTGGTGTATAGCTGTAGTTATGTAATGTGCACAGCGTGTGGATTCAAATGTGCTTGGGTTTGTGCATTTTGTAAAATGTCAATGAAAAACCATGCATTATCAGCTGTTATGTGGAGTTTGTTTGGCAATGCATTGACCTACACGCATGCTCGTGTTTATGTCTGCTTGTATTTCCTCCGTGTGCATGCGCACTTGGTGATGCTAAGCATGGTGCTCCACATGGCCTTTCACAGCCACAAGACAGGATGATGGGCCTTCTGCCAAATGGGATTTTTCCAGGGGTCAGCAAAACCATGAAAACAAGCAGGGGCCCCCCTTAGAAAGGCCCGGAATTCTGAGAGTGTTGTGGAACGGAACGTTTAGACCGCTTCAGCCGGTCGGATTTAAGAGCTTTAGAGCTTATTTAGAGGAAAGACTGTAAAATAGTGGTGCAAGCAGCATGCTTGTTTTCCTTTTGCTTTTTTTTACCTATTTGGGAGGAGTGAGACACGCATTTGTGATTGACACTTGAAAGTCAGTCTGCTGTCTGTCTGTGCAGTACATGGAATGCAGATGAGTTGAGTTCAGGCCTCTGGTATATATCCCCAAAAACCCTCGGAGAAGTAGTTGTATGCTTCTGTACATGTAGTAGGCTTGCTTACAAATATACTTTTGAATGATTGTGTTCCCTACATAAACCAATAAATTCAGCGGTCTTTCTAATGAGGCACGTGATTTCCCATTTTGACACCAATTATGGTACTTGAGCCTATAAAGTGCAATATGTGAAAAGAATGATGATGGATGGATATTGTGCAGGTGTCCACAACCTAATGTTGTGGAAAATTACAATGATTTATGTTTTCCTTTACTCTGTGAGCTTTACAAACAATTTGAGCATAGTTCAGTTGTGCAAAATATGTAATTGTTTCATAAACAAGTGATGACATTCACAAACACTAAATAGTCTGTCACTTTATTTTCCTGCTGTATTTCCTGCTCAGGCAGCAGACCAGAAGAGTATATTTAGTCACACACTGAATATTTAAACCGCTGTTGCCATAGTGATCTTCACTCTAAGTTGAGATTTGTGTCAACCGTGTAGTTGCGTGCACTGCTTCAAGCGGTATGGTTTTTTTCATTGTTAAGCCGTTTGTCCGCACTGTCCCTATCACTGGAGGTAAATAGAGACCTCAGTCTTTACACCTATCAGTCAATGCAGCTGTACAGAACTGGCCAGGATGGGAAGAGATCATACCATTACCAAAGCCAATATTGGATATGCTTATAAGCATCTCTCTGTCGATACCTTAATTGATTTCTGATCAGTTATCTGCAGCGAACTGAAGTAGGCCTTCAGAGATTTTCTGTGCCATGAGAGAAACAGTAGTAGTAATGTGCAGCTTTTGTTTAGATTTTTTTAGATGGATGGTGTTATCTAGGTATAACACAGTAGTGGATATTTACATTCAGTAAGAGATGTTTTGTTCTTGTTGTGGCACACAATGAGACTAGAAGAAAATGTGGTGTTTACCCTAGATATAACTGCTTCCACTCTTCTGGGAAGACTTTCCACAAGATTTTGGAGTGTGTCTGAGGGAATTGTTGTTCATCACATACTGTCGGTGTACTGTCTAGATTGACTAGATAGATACATAGATAACAAAAGAGAGAGAGAGAGAACGAGAGAGAGAGAGAAAGAGAGAGAGAGATCAACAAGGGAAAATTCACCTTTCAAATTCTTTTGCATTAAACTGATCCAAGCATACCTTTATGGACCTTGCTTTTTGCCCTGGGTCTCAGTCATGCAAGAAAAGAAAAGTTCCTTTCTGGTGTCAAATTCAAAATTTGCCACAATTTTTCCTTGAATTCTGATCAAACCTAAGCAAATATATACTATAACTAAACACAGGAGCAATTCAGGCGATTATTAGGTTTCCACATAGACCCTATTGAATAAGGGACAAGACATATAACTGCCTCAAACCAGCCGGCAAGTCTGTGAACAAGTACAGTGCAGCTCAGCTTCTGGCTAGCAGACATCATGGCTAGCCAAATGTTTTCATAAAAAACTAGAGTGGTATAAAGCAGCAAGTTCAAGCAGCATTTAAACAGCCTCTCCCAGGTTCGTCAGATGTAGCCAAAGTTTTTATAGCACAATAATGAACACAGTTTAAAATCTTACTGTTGCACTTGTCTGCATTGCTTATTTCCTTGAAAAAAATGGGCATTGATGTTGAAATTTACTAAAAATAAAATATTTAAGCTGTTGATGTTTCATTGAAGTCATTAAAGCTGTTTGTGAATGTGAAACCGAATGTGAATCAAACCATGAACTTAAAACCAAGGTACAAACCAAACCCGAATTTTTAGCAATTGTATATTTGTAATTGCACCATTATAATTGGCCCTCTAAGGGCAGCTATAACTACAATTTGGAATCAGGGTTAGCAGTCCTGAATTAGTTAGCAGACCTGCCTGATCTCTCCATGACATTTTCAGATGTGAAGCAGCCATGACGTCCTTGCCTTAAATATCTGCCACAGAAACTGCCTGCACTGTTCCCCATGATACACTGAAAATCACATCAGTAATGCATGGCTGCTAGCAATGGACCTAGGCTGCTAGTGGGATAATGCCTTGCACAATGCCATGATGAGTTACTTGACCTGGTGAGCTCATTCCTCATCACTTGCTGAGCCTATTGTTTGTGTATGTTCATTGTTTGCACCTGCACAAACTGAAGCGAGCAAAAACAAGAGCTATATAAAATGTCTGCCTTTATAAACATAATAATGCTCCATCTAGATTGGGCTTTCAAGAGGTGTGAATTTAGAAACTTCCCTGTTTGATGAAAATTTTCTCAGGAGCAACAAAGATTGTTTTACTATCACACATAAAAAAAAAACACCCCACAAAAGACCGGAAACCAGAAACATAGATTTATCTATGTTTTCACGGGCGTCACTCCGTGTTGCATTGTGAAGCTGACTCATAACTTCTGCATCCACGGGGCAAGGATAAATGTAATAATGGCTCCCTATGATGAAAGGTGGGTAGAGTAACCAAATATTGTACTCAAGTAACTGTACTGTTACTTTAGAATAATACAACTCAAGTAAAAGTAAAAACTAGTCCTCCAAATAATTACTTGAGTAAAGATAAAAAAGTACTCAGTGAAAAATCTACTCAGGTACTGAGTGACTAGTGAGTAACTTCTGATAATTTTTTTTAAATCGGAGCATGAACGTCAAATAAAGTTAAAAAAATAAAGAGATCAAATAAAATATGAATGTGCAAATTCGAATATTGCTGAACAATATCACTTAATCCAAAACATAATAAATACAATCTTTGTAAAATAACAAATTAAGGCAAATTCAGCTTCAAGAAATGGTCTTATACTACATTGTTTCCACTTGTTAAACAGGACAATACTGTAGGCTCACCAGGCAGATTACAAAAACAGGAACAAGGCTGCAGTGGATATAAAAAGTATACACACCCCTGTTCAAATGCCAGGTTTTTGTGTTTTAAAAGAATTTTGACCAAGATAAATCATTTGAAAACTTCCACCATTAATGTGACTTAGAATTTGTACAACTCTGCTGATTTATTTTTTTAAATCTTTTTGAGAGGAAAGGTAAAAATAAACAACTGCAATAAACATGAATGTGATTGATTTGGACTTGACGTTTAACTTTCTGCCTTCTTGGCCAGGTCACCATTGCAAAAGAGATGGTATGTTTTAACTGGTCTTTTATCTGGTTAAATAAAGCTTAAAAAATAAATAGAAATAAATCTGGTTGCACAAGGATGCACTCCCTCTTAGACATAATTGGCATGTGGCTGTGTTCAGAAGTAACAGATCACATTCAAACTCATGTTCAATGGGAGTCCACGCACACCTTCCACCGTTTCAAAACAACAATAAAAAACAACACATGCAGAGGGCCTTTCAGAAACATTATTTTCTTCATCCACTAAAATGACTGAATGAAGAAGCTGTTTGCTGACCAGATTATTGATAGTGTGTGTGAGAAAAATGGAGGGAGAGAGCTAGAGAGAGAAAGAGAGAGAGAGAGAACGAAACATACCCCAGAAGATGCATGTTTTACAGTTACTTGTGACCATAAAATAGTGCTAATGTTGCCATATGCACAGCCAAAACAAAAGCAAAAACATCTGCCGCTTATCGCAAGGTGTTTTCTCAAGTTAGAAGTGGGCGGAAATTTGGAAGTTTAAGTTTGGGCAGTGACTAGACTACGCTGCGTGTTAAAGCTGTTGTTTTTTTTGTAGTTTGTAATGTAAACATGAGTCGTGCGCGGCTGTCACGACTCACTTTGATTGGCCCGCAAAGCCAAATAAAAGACTTTGTGTGCAGACATGTCACTTTCTTGTGTCGTTTGATAGGTGAACTTGAGTAAAACATCACTGTGGTAATCAGGGCGGATTGGCGCAACGGCGCCCGATGCGGAAGTCGAAGACGAAGCCTAAAAATAGACACGCAATTATTGATAAATAAAAGTAGTGAAGTAAAAGCACAGTTTCTTCTTAACATAAATACACGAGTAAAAGTAAAACGTATGCTTCATGAAACATCCATCAAGCCATCCATTTTCTGTACCGCTTATCCTCACTAGGGTCGCGGGCGTGCTAGAGCCTATCCCAGCTATCTTCGGGCGAGAGGCTGGGTATACCCTGAACTGGTCGCCAGCCAATCGCAGGGCACCTTCATGAAACATCCATCCATTCATTTTCTGAGCCGCTTCTCCTGACTAGGGTCGCGGGCGTGCTGGAGCCTATCCCAGCTGTCATCGGGCAGGAGGCGGGGTACACCCTGAACTGGTTGCCAGCCAATCGCAGGGCACATAGAAACTAACCACCATTCGCACTCACAGTCATGCCTACGGGCAATTTAGAGTCTCCAATTAATGCATGTTTTTGGGATGTGGGAGGAAACCGGAGTGCCCGGAGAAAACCCACGCAGGCACGGGGAGAACATGCAAACTCCACACAGGCGGGGACGGGGATTGAACCCCGCACCTCAGAACTGTGAGGCTGACGCTCTAACCAGTCGGCCACCGTGCCGCCCCTTCATGAAACAATATTTTCCAAAATGTTACTAGTAAATGTAGCGCATTCCTATCCACCTCTGCCTATGATGAACTGATATTTATGTGAGTCATTTCTGTTCCTCTGAGCTTGTATGTAACAAGATGTAGTGAGATAAAACGACAATTTTCCACAAAGGTCACAATGTCATCAAAGCAATGCATTTACATTTTATAAATCAGCACAATTCATAGAACAATGGCAATTCAGCCACCTGACCGCACACATCAATCATACTCCGTTCTGTGACAATATCTCTTTATCGTCATCTGCTCAAAATATGTTCATCATCCAAGGTTGGCAACATTAAAATAAAGGGACGACAATCAGACTCCAATACGAAGTGAATGAAGGGGGTCTGAAGTGGATGTACTTGTTTTATAAAGGACCATTCTGGCTGAGAATGGAGATACTCGTGACGAACATGATGTAATAAAAAAAATATTTATTTGAATACATCATTATATTACATGCACGAGAACACATTATCTAATTATGTTCAGTCAAAACCATCATAGAGTGGGAATTTCTTTTTATCGGACAGTGACGATATATTTGTCATTGCGGCTGTCATAATTCACTAATTGTTGCTTCCTGAGAGGGGCAAATATGAGAATAGCATTACAACCTCTAGTACAAGGGTCACCAACCTCTTTGAAACTGAGATCTACTTCTTGGGTACTGATTATTAATGATTACTGTCAACAATTCTGCAAGTGTTTACATTTTCAAATGATCACTTCTACACAATTCCTAGAAAATTACAACATCCCATCACTGAGGAACTATTTTTACAACAGGCTGGAGGGCTACTCATGTGATCCTTGGGGGCTCCTTGTTGG
Source organism: Phyllopteryx taeniolatus (assembly GCF_024500385.1). Lineage (NCBI taxonomy): Eukaryota > Metazoa > Chordata > Actinopteri > Syngnathiformes > Syngnathidae > Phyllopteryx > Phyllopteryx taeniolatus. The sequence continues at coordinate 5,198,337 of NC_084509.1, read as the reverse complement.
TAAACCCCGCTCGAGTCCATCCAAAGTAGTACCTCTTGAAAGAGTAAATCAAATACTGTAGGTATATGATTGCTCAGGTGTGCCTAATGCAAAGGTGCCCTGTCCGTTTGACAGTGGCACTTAGCTTGATTGCTATTCATTAAGGTATTCAAGCAAATCCCAGAGTTAAAGTCAGCATGCGCCTCCATTAGCGATAACAATCTAAACATCGTTAGCCTGACTGATGCTACATGACACCTTGCTTTGTTTCCAAAAGGTGCAGCCATGGAAAATAGTGGTTCAATCATTTAAAGCTTCATATTTTACAGCATCAGCCTTGAGATAGTTAACGATGGACTAATATTTCCAGAAGCACTGCATTTCATCTGAAAGTTATGCAAAGAAACACTTCATTTGTTGCTTTTTCATGATCCTCAACTGTAACTGAATCCGTTTTGTCCACTGCTGTGTTGTTGTTGTCGTTAGTGGTGCTGGTTTCCAATATTAGCTTAGCCTTCCTTAACCAGGTTGCACGTGGTGCTTCAAGCCTGTTAAGCTTTGAGTGATGTCAGCCAGCGAAGCTCTTCAAGGGATGGAACCCCACTGATGTTGATGACTCAATCATTTTCCCGCCGGGAGACATGAATGCATTGGATTCGTAGTTGTCTGTCCGCCTCATCTTTTGCTGGCCTAGAGAATTTTGTTGTCCAGAACATATCAGATGCAGATTTTGTGTGTTTGTAAAAATAATTTACCAACATTCGTATCGCAGTCTTCAATTTTGAAGAAGTGATTACATCTTTGCTTATAGATTCATTGAAAAGAGACGGGTTACAGTTTAATTTTAGCTTAAGCTATCATTAGAACCAGATTTTTTTTTTCTCATTGGTACAGCAGTCACTGCGGTCATCATTGTGGTTCCTGTCCATACATCACAATAAAGATTTGCATGATACAAAAGGCAATGCAAACTGATCCACATGTAGTTTTCAATATTTTTCTCATCCCTTCGCTTCTTTTCTTTTTCTTTTAGCACTGCCAGTAACTCAAACAAGAGCACTCCTGCTTGCTCACCAGTCCTGCGCAAACGCTCGCGCTCTCCCACACCACAGAGCCAGGAGGGTGACAACATGGTGGAGAAGGGCTCGGACCATTCCTCGGACAAGTCCCCCTCCACCCCCGAGCAGGTTGTCCAGAGGACCTACTCGCTGCAATCGGCACGCAGCGGGGGAAAGAACTCAAAAGTGAGTGACGCCATTTGCTTCTCTAACCCTAGAGCCCAAGACCATTTCCTAAACAGAGCAAACTATTGAGCCCTGTAGCTGAAGCTTTAAATGTCTCTATGCGTGCCATTGAATTGACCCATGAAAAATAGGACTGGTGTAAATATCAAACATAAATTTTGGTAGAAATGGTTAAACGATAATACACTCTAATATACTGTGCATCAGACACAACTCCTCCGGGCAGAACGATTCGGCCCGTTGCAACTTTGGCATGAAAAGAGGAGTTCAGAACATTCAGAGATTCTCCCATCCCTTTAAAAGTGATATTCAAGAAATAAAAACTGATTAATTGATCGTATTTTTTTTCCCCATAATCGAACAAGGAAATATAGTAAAATCTCTAGCCTACAGTATATGTATACGGCTACAACTTCAACAAAACAATTGGCTTACAAAAATAATGTCAGCTCATATGAAACTAGACCCAGTTTTGTAGGTGCCCACATTATAGGGTCTGAATACTTGAATTTCATTTGTAAAATAAAAAATGTGAAATATTTTTCTTTGTTGGGTTCCATTTATCTTGATCATCTTTGAGATGTTTTAACACCTTGATTGATTCGGCCTGTGTTAAATTCAACTGATTGGACAACATTTGGAAAGGCTCTCAGTTGTCTTTATCAAGCATCACATCTGACAAAGCATGTCAGAGCCAATTCATGAAGTTAAAGAAACTGCGTGAGGAGCTCAGAGACACGATTGTGGTAAAACAAGTCAGAGCAAGTCCACAAAAATTCTAAAAGCTGCATTTATTGCTCCTACAGCACAGTGGAAACGAGTAAATGGCAAAAGTTTCAGATAACAAAGACTTTTCCAAGAGATGCCCATCTGGCCAATGTGAGCAATAGAGGATTCAAAGTTTTTGTGAGAGCCTAAGAACCATGGTCCCTGTGATAGATCTCTCCAAATACTGAGTGCTTAGTGGAAAACATTCCAGAAGGACAACCATAACTGCAGGTATACTGATCGAGGCTTCATGGCAGAGTGGCCTGATAGAGAAACATCTAAAGACACCTAAAGCACTTGAAGACAAGATTCTTTTGTCTGAGAAAGCACAAAGTTGAACTATTTGGTCCACATTCTAAGTCACGTGTGTAAGGAACCAAGCTCAATTGTTGTCTGGTTATCTTTCTGGAAATTCTAACTCAACAAAAGCTTGAGTACCAAAGTACCCATGGCTGTAATGTTCTCTACTATAATAATTGTTTTGTGTTGTTTGTCCACAATGTTTTGCAGTGTATTGAAGTTTTGCTGAAGTGTCTTACCTGTATTGTGTGAGGTTTTAAACATCGGCTTTCATTGTGCTGAGAGGCTAGCTTTTACATTGAACTGTATTGCATCAAACATTTTTTATTCTTATTTCTTCTTATGACTGTAGTTATCAATTGTTTTGAATTTTGATTTTGACAGAACAACATTTTTTACTTGATTAGGTTGCTGTATTGTTATTAACGACTATAAAATTAAGACAAGCTCATGGACAGAAAAACAGTCATAGGGAGATTATTCTATAGTTTCATCATGAAGGACTAAATAAACGGAACTAAATCTCAATACATAATGTACTGCTTACAACCCCAAAGTAACATATTTGCATTGTATCAGGAGGTTAGCATGACGTGCTGTGACATACTGTATATTTAGCCGTTTCAAATGGGAAATGTATTTTCTAGTTTGTATAATGAATGCTAATGAAGTCATGTCACTTTCATGGGCTCATTGTCTGTCTACTCTTTAAATTCATTTACTGTCCTCTTTGTTCATTCATCCAGTCACAGTGTGCACTCCCTCCCTCCACGTTACATGTCACATGATAACCTGTGCCATCTGATGACGACAGTTCTGTTGATATCTTCAGCTGTTTTTTTTTCTTGCTGTTCATTTCTTTGTGTTCATCTTTTTTATCTGATTTTGTTTTTCTTTGTTCTTCTCCTGTTTGCATGCTAGTCTCACAAGCGACTTTCCAAAGTAAGCATTAATCTTTCTTTCTGTTCTTCAAATGTTTCTGTGCTTCTGCTCCTCTTCCCCCTCCTCTGCCCCTTTGCGTCACCTCCTCTTATCGTGTGAGCGGCTCTGTGAAAACATCTCACCCTCATCCCCCCCCTGCTTCTCCATCCTGTAACCATGAACAACAGCCTATTACACCTCGCTCACCTCCTCTACCCTCCCTCGTCTTTCCTCTCCAGTGATTTGCAATGTAGCACTTGTGTTAATTAATTGATGATGCTTTTACACTGACTGGCCGCAGTATTACGTAACTCTGCACAACTGAATGAGAACCAACGCAAGAGCTGTATCATATCCTAAGATAAAAGAAATGTTCCATTGCGAGTAATACTTTCAAAGAGTTATTACCGTAATTCAATATGTGAAGTGTTGTTTATTATTGCGGTTGTAGTCTGCAGTGGTGTAGAACTGCAGTGCAGTACACTGAGAGCTGTTACTAATATATTGCCATAGGGGGGTAGACTAGCCAAATATTGTACTCAAGAGTACTGTTACTTTATAATAATATGACTGGAGTATAATTAAAAAGTAGTCATCCAAATATTTACTTGAGTAAGAAAGTAATCAATGAAAAAACTACTCAATTAAAGAGTAACTTGTGAGTAACTTCTGATTTAAAAAAAAATAATTTCCCCCCCCCCAAAAGGAGTAATTTTGACTGGCTTGCGAAGGCTACGTCGCGGTCATGTGACTGCCGTGTGTCCTCTGATTGGTGAATTGGAGTCAAATGACATTAGTGATCCCGTTTGATTGGCGCAACGGCGCCCGATGCGGAAGTCGAAGACGAAGCCTAAAAATAGACACGCAATTATTGATAAATAAAAGTAGGGAAGTAAAAGCACAGTTTCTTCTTAACATAAATACACGAGTAAAAGTAAAACGTATGCTTCATGAAACATCCATCCGGCCATCCATTTTCTGTACCGCTTATCCTCACTAGGGTCGCGGGCGTGCTAGAGCCTATCCCAGCTAAGGCTACATCGCGGTCATGTGACTGCCGTGTGTCGTCTGATTGGTGAATTGGAGTCAAATGACATTAGTGATCCCGTTTGATTGGCGCAACGGGCGCCCTATGCAGAAGTCGAAGATGGTGTCTAAAAATAGACGTGCATGCGCGAGAATGAATAAATAAAAGTAGCGAATGGCATGTCGATCATTGTAACGGAGTAAAAGTATTGATCCTTCTTCACATACATACTCAAGTAAAAGTAAAAGGTACGGTGCATTTAAAGTACTCTGACAAGTACAGCTCATGGAAAATGTTACTTGAGTAACACCTCTGTATATTGCCCCTCTCATTGAGATGAGAAATGAGAATAGAAGCAGAACCTCTTTGAGGGAAGTAAGTAATCTCTCACAGTGTCACACAAAACTGAGCATTATTATCTTGATAAAGGCAGAATTTGTAATACAGCTCTTGTAGTGGCTCTCACGAAATTGTGCAGATGTCCCAAATGTTTTGGCCGTTAAGTGTGAATGCGTTTCGATCCTTTTTTTGGGTAGGGAAGAGTATTTGTGCAAAAGCAAGTCAAATGTGTACTCTCTTTTCCTCACAAACCGACCCTATGCACTTCAGACGGTTCTAGTGTTGAGCACAAACTGTATAGCACACTATGGCAGGGTTTGTACACTGTACGCAGTATACTGTGGCGCCATGAGCGCCCTCTAGGGAGTGCGTGACATTAAAAGTGTTACTGTGGTCTGGTATAATAATTACACATTCCAAATTGTTATTTTCTCCTGTTTTGTTTTGTTTTGTTTATCTCACAAACTAAGAATGTTAAATATGAACATCTACCGCCTCTATAAAGTTTGGGAAAGGCTGTGCTATAATTTCCTCATCGGTGCAGGTTTTTGCTTGGCAGAGTTTAAAAAATGGTTCCTATTGTCTCTGAAAAATAACGTTAGTGTTGAAATAAAAAAAATTAATGAATAGGGCAGTCAAAAACAGTACATAAACAAGAGGGTTGTTTTTAAGCTGCCTCATGATGCTCGATTTGCTGCAATGCACAATGTGCTTCACACACTCGCTAAAACACACACACAACACAAAGCACATGCCAAATGATTACATCACTCCTCACTTGTGTGCCACAAACTAAGCCATCCAGAACAACCACCCCCCTCCGCCCAACTGCAATTCGCCCCCCTTCCCCTGTGTATGCCAGTCAGCCCTGGTCACATGACTCCGCCATGGCGTGAGGTCGTCCCGGCAACGTGAGCTTGATCACCCTAACCCTAATGCAATCCAAATAAAAGTGCATGTTCAGCAAATGGGGGCACCCTGCCTCCCTGCACAAACACCAACAATCACGCCGGCCTGCCGTGTCACATGCGCGCTGCTCCGAGCGGTGACATCATCGGCATCAGGCCTGCATCACACTGCACTTTCATAGCAGCGAACAACCGCATTAGACTAAGGTCCAACCGATATAGATTTTGTTTTCAGGCCAATGCCGATTATGTTATGATGAAATATTATAATTAATTTTGAAAAGGGCTAAAATCAGCCGACCGATGAATCTCCCTCAGTTTTTCTTTCAACTCTTGTCTGTTCTGTGTTTATCTGACTCACTGGTTGTTTTCTCCTTAATTTTCTTTCAGTATGACAGACTAAACCTGATTAAAGTAAGCATTTCTTCTTCTTGTCTTTTGACCCATTGATGACACCTCTTGGCCTTCCTTTCCACTCGATCACTAGACTCCCCACCTCCTCAGTACACGAGCCACTGTAGGATCCTCTGTGGTAGCTGCAGTCCTGTCAGTGCCCCCCCCCCCCCCCCCCCCCCCCACACACACACACACACACACCCGCCCAAATGCTGAGTTTTTAGCATTTACATTTTCTCATTGTGCATCAAATAAATGTTATTATCAAATATGCACGCAAAAGTCAAACTTTGTCGTAACCAGACCTCAGCAGTTCGCTCATACTGTACTGTACTGTACATTTGGGTGGTTTTTATTCCATCCATGTCCAGGTGGGTGTCAGTAGAGTGCATATCAAACTGTTTTGGACTGCCAAACAAATTACAATTATGTTTCCGCAGTCGGTGAAGTTGGAATTCTAATCTTGAAAACAATGCCGACAATAAAGCAACACGTTGGCCTTATTCTTTGTGCCTTGACCTGTGTGAAAATTATTAGAAAGACACAGGTGTGTCATAAAATGGCTTAAGCAAGCTGTTCATCCACTTTGCAGTTTGTACAAACGTGGTCTAAAGGAAATGTTCTCAGAGTTTTGGGAATGTATTCATAACTGTGCAAAATCACAGTTCCACCCGACCAAACATGCCAGAAACGTATCTGATCATTGTACAACGTGCCGGAAGTTGACAGTTTTTTCCCCTGGCCTGTACACTGAATGACGCTTGATGAGACTTCAGTCAGCACTGATTCAAACCTGGAAACTGAAATTAGCCTTGTCACAAGCTTAATTCTATCATTTGTACACTATTGCATTTTTGGACTAGTATTAAACTGTATTACCCGTATAATAGAATGTATCTCAAGTGAAACTAGAGTTGAGATTACTAAACAATTGAGGCAGCTCCCTGGAACATAAACATAGATGCACACAACATTATGGGGTGGTCACATGTCCGAATCGGCTGGACGCTGTTGATGACCACCTAAAACGTAAGATACTGCGCGGGGAGTTCATTTTTTAACACATGCTACATCTCCATATTTGTCCTTAAAAAAAATGGAAACCGCAGCACATCTCGTCGCAGTCTCATTTGCTTTCTACACCCCACCACACACGTCATCCAATTGGCTCGATGCTGTCAAACGTGTCACGCACTCGCCACATCAAACGTGCTAGTATAAACACACGCACGCACACACACGTCCATACACTCATGCGTGAGCTTTATCTAGCTAGCACCTTCAAAGTAATTCCTCTCGTTTCTCTGACACCTTCAAATCAGATTAGTCCACATTAGCCCAGCCATTGTCACAGCCAGGCCTCAGCGAGCAGTGTTGTTTTATGGCAAATGACATGGCTGTAAATGACGGCTTGTCAAATACTGTCCTTAAAAGCACTTAGCACATTATCATTATGTAGCTTTTTTTTTTTTTTTTGAAGATAAAATTAACCTGATCACCATTTTGCCTGTGCAAAGCTTCTGTAAAGGCCATTTCTGCAAAATTTTTTAATTTAAAGTTACATTTTTTTGTTTGTTTGTTTGTGTTTTGGTTGTGTTTTGCTTCAGTGGGTGTTTCTTTTTAAAATGTTTTTTCTTGAGAAAATGCAAAAAGATAATTTAACAAGAGCTTTCTCATCCGCATTTTCTTTTCTTTTTTTAAATGAATGTAACAATACACTGGATCTTTAACCCACGTCTCCTCCATGTACAGTATCTTCCTGAATGATCTCCCGCATGATTCCCAATGGAGCGTCACTTTTATAAAGGCTGGAAATAGTTGTTCTGTTATTGAGCTGATTAAAGTTGAGACACTCTGCTGTCCTCTGCTGTTGTGAAACTACGACTTACAACAGGTGTGTCAAACTCATTTTTGTCGCTGGCCACATTGTAGTCACGGTTTCCCTCAGGGTCGTTGATTGTGAAACCATATAAATGTTTAGTCACCTCATAATATTATTACATACACACAACAAATTGATGGATACCTAGTTTTGAAATCAGAAGTCAAGGATAATAGTTTGTTCAACTATTGTTCAAGTTACTGTAAACAGAAAATGCTTGCAATGTCTCAACGATACTATTTATTGTTATTATTTTATGAGAATTTGAGCAAGAACCATGGAAGTTGACACAGATGATTTGCTTTGGCGGGCCACATGAAATGACTTGGCGGGCCAGATTTCGCCCCCGGGCCTTGAGTTTGACACCTGTGACTTACATTGTATGAGCACACTTTATGACTTAATACTGAACACCTCATCAGGTACACCTACACAGTTGAATTAGATGAAATCATTACAAATGTAAAGATGACTGCTCAGTTTTAATTTATTCCCAATATGTTTATTATTGTGGTTGTTGTTTGCAAGAGGCACGCCAACAAAAACTGAGCATTATTATCTGCATCTTTTCAAAGATCACCTTTGTGACACAACTATTGTATTGGAACTCATTGCATGGTGCATTTTGACATTGTTGAGTCGTTGATTTTGTAGAATGCAGAGATGATGTATTATTTTTCGGGTATACGCTACTGAGTGTGTCGGTACAGTGGTCTGCATTTTTAGTGTGACATCATAGTTCAGACTATTCAAGACACAGTTTCACTTCAGACATTTAGAAACAGAAATATTATTAATTCTAACATTTCCTATACTGTATCCACTCAACATCACAAATCCTGCCTGTATAAATGTAATAATGTACAGTCTTAATTGACACTGTCAAAGATAGTTAGCATATCGTCAATTTTATTCCTCTCTGACAGAGTTAATCAAAACTGAGCTTTATTATCCTTGTACATGTGTTTTTCATCGAGCTTTTTCATTAGACTGTGCAAGTATGATAGCTGGTTTGACTTTCACACGAGTTGGTCAGTTTTCACATCCCCAGCATGGAGAATAATTCCTAATTTTAATAATGAAAATCTCTTTTCTCTCTTTTTTTTATCTCTTTGCCTCTGCAGAAGAGCCAAAGCTGGTATAACGTAAGTGCTCCTTTTCTTACTGTATATGTCATTGACACGTTTTTGTGTGTTCATTGTGTACGACTGTGTGTGTATTGCTGACATGTCAGTGACAAGTATAGTGTCCGTCAAAACAAATAGAACGGATGTAAAAGTGCCTTTTTTGGACAGCAGTCCTATACATGGGGTCAATCGATATTTACCTGATCATGCTGGTAACGCACATGCTTGAATATACTACTGTATTTATTCAACGATTGGTAAAATGAAACAAATATATATTTCTAAATCATATGTCGGTAGAAAACGCCCTTTGTTACTGGAAATACACCAGGTCTGATTAATTGCTGGTTTATGTACCGTGTGTAGCACTCCAGCAAGTACGCCCTCCTGTTGAGACAACCTGACAACGTTTGTATTCATGAACATGACAAATTAACAATCACATTTGTATGGAATATAAAGCTTGCTTATGAGATCTGAGTGTTTCAGTGAACCTTTTTGTTTAAATGGATACATCTTTCTACTTTAGCAACATCAATATGTGTGAGGTTTTGTGTCCCATGCCAGTCTTTTCTGAGTTTTTACAAATTGCCGTAAAACCAAATATTATAACACTCTGTCACACTGGGTTTAATCAAGCGCAGCAGAAAGTCAATCAATGTTGGAATTATACACATAAAGTATCAAATATTGGGACTCACATATTTATATGTGAAGTTCTCAATGAATCTTCCTTACCAAGAGCATTTGGACATTTCTGATTCATGATTTGATGTAACACCTCAGACATGGTGCACTGTAATGAGAAATGAAAACTATCATTATTCATCACACGGAATTGAGTGTTGCAGTTTTTTATCATACCACCAGGTGGTGAGCTAACTCTATGTATGCGCCGCTGGGCTTCCTTTCAAATCCTTCCTTGACACACTTTTTGACTGCCTGTTGTTTTGATTAAGCCCACACAGTGCATAAGAATAGGAATTTTGGACTTGATTCCACAGTCTTGAACCTGCTCTCAAAAAAAAAAAAAAAAAAAAAAGTGTTTTGGGGACCTAATCCCATTTCTTTTTTATTATTATTATTCCCTGTGTGTGTACACTCTCTCCCCAGCATGAGCGACAACATATCATGAGAGTAAGCATGACTTGTATTCTTTTGCTCACACCGGCCCGACAGACTGGCGGCATAATAATAATAATCTCCCCAGTCTGTTTGTCATTCCATTGACCGAGTGCTGTTCCCACCTCATTGCGATGCCAAACTACACATTTATGTACCATTTACAAAGCTTCAAATGCACAATAATTATCAGTTAAAGGGCTATGTCAAAACATATGTAGGCATTAAGTTCTGGATTGGGAATGCACAAGTGCTCATTTAAAGTTCTGTTCTGACTTCTAATTCTGGTACGCAACAGGTGGCAACACGCGCATGGGGGTTCTCACTGTACTAAACAAATCCACAAACCATCACCAGGGGCTTATGGGCAATCTTTAAATGCCTTTACATTACATAGCAATGGAGCATGATGCTTAAAGGTCCTGTGTCCAAATGAAAATGGAGGACTCTGAGAGGGGGACATGACAAACAAGGCCCCAACAGATTCTTTAATACCTCGCCAGTGCACTGGATTGCAGCATGCAACTCACATGTCCTCCGCTAATATCATCATAACAATTAGTGGTCTGGAGCTGATGTAGTTGCAGATGACATTATTAAGAATTCTCTTTAACAACTAACCTTTACAGGTGAGAAAGTGATGATCTTTGCATATAATTAATTAGTTGGTAATATTACAAAAATATTGTGTTAGTTCTGTTATAGTCACAATATGTTCCGTAATTCGCACAAGCATCTATTTGTATGCCTCCAATGTTGCAAAGCGCGTGACAGTTAAGCGATCAGCCAGGCGCCAGGAGTAAATACTGATGGCCTCTGCCAAGTGCAAAAGGGTGAAGGCAAGAGGTACAGTATTGTTTTGATACACATTTATTGTTTCTTCAGTTTGTTGTTTGTTGGCACTAGGATTTTTTTTTTTTTTTTTTTAGAATTTTCCACAAAACCTTGTGAAAGGGTCTCATGTGCCAATGAAGAGCCCCTTAAAACATGTTGCAAGTCGGGACAATAATGTAAAGTTGCACACGTAAGCGTCACATGTCTATTCCTAATGTTTTGCATCGTTTTTCATTCAACGGGAAGTTGTGTTTTAACTAACAAACAGACTGACGAGCAAACAAATCGCCCTACATTTTTGGGTTTTTCACTTTTCTAAATACATTTTTTGGGTTGGGATTTGCCGTTTGAGTTACAATGGAACTGTTACCCTCCCCCGCATAATTAGATCTGATACAGTTTTACATCGTCCTCCATTAACCAGGATGTGGTCTGCTGAATAAAGTTTTCGAAATCTGAATCTGACATACAGCAAACAAACATAAAGCACTTTTGATGGTGATACTACTGAGTCCCCAGTATTGTTTTATTTTTTCTTAATGAATTAATATGGTCTCTTCTGTTGCAATGTAGCAAATATAAGTCAGAAAAACAAATGTTCTGTGGAACCTCAAAGTTCAAATCCCATCTGTTAAAGGACGCTGCTTATTTTCCCATTTGTTTATTGGATATTTCGAAGCAATTTTTTCTATGGGAAATAGGGTAAATATAAAAAAGCCATGCCATGGGCAAACTGTTGCTATCATAAACCATTCATGAACATTGGTCTAGGTAACATTTGAACATTCTTAAATGTCATAAAAGTGTCCAAATAAGTTCACTACTGTAATACTAGAATGTAAAACTACACAAGTCTTAACTTTGAAACTGTTAAGGTGATTCATGATGCCGATGCCCCTTGCAAAGCTCATTGTTTAACATTCTTAATTGTCGCACAATGTGGAAAATTGGCAAACCACGAGCAAGGGAAAGCTCATGTGGCTGAAGTGTACCCGTTTGTCCACTGCTCAGGCTGATGTTTCACAATGTCACGCATGACAGCAGTTAGGATACTAAAATCATTTTTATTTTATGCCTCCAAAAACCACGGAGGCCGACTGGTTAGAGCGTCAGCCTCACAGTTCTAAGGTCCCGGGTTCAATCCCCGGCCCCGCCTGTGTGGAGTTTGCATGTTCTCCCCGTGCCTGCGTGGGTTTCCTCCCACATCCCAAAAACATGCATTAATTGGAGACTCTAAATTGCCCGTAGGTGTGACTGAGTGCGAATGGTTGTTTGTTTGTATGTGCCCTGCGATTGGCTGGCAACCAGTTCAGGGTGTACCCCGCCTCCTGCTCGATGACAGCTGGGTTAGGCTCCAGCACGCCCGCGACCCTAGTGAGGAGAAGCGGCTCAGAAAATGGATGGATGGATGGATGGATGCCTCCAAAAATGTCATGAACATGGTTAGGGCGACGGCGAGGAACGCAAGGCAAGAAGATGGTGGACCCAATTGCAGGGAAGCAGGGAGGCAAGGCAGGAGTGCGGGAATCTCAAAATAATAATATTTAATCACAATGATAAAACAACTGGCGACTATGACAAAAACAACTGGCGACTATGACATGGCAAGACATGTGACAACGACAATGAACCGACAAGGACTGAAAGAAACCAGGGAACTAAATACAAACAAATTGACGAGACAACGAGGAACACCTGGACAAGACACGAGTGGCTGGAGAGAGCTGATTGGTCGACACAAAGTAGACGAGAACAGGTGGACACAACAACCTAATGAGCACACGACAAACATGGAACACAGGAAAACATGGAACAAAACTAAACACAACCCAAACCAAAACACAGACCATGACAAAAAACTGCAAAGCCTTAGCAGTCAAATGCTGATGGCTTCAGTCTGACTGATACCTGAACCGAAAAAGTGTCTTGTGACTTTTGGGATGTGCTGTAAAAATTGAAACGAGCAGCCGTTGTCCTGTTACTCTGAATTGCCTTTACTTCTAAAAGTAAAGTCATATTTAGAGGCTCAATATTGTAAATTACATAAGCTCCTCTTGCTTGAATAATAGTTTGTTTTACCTTTTGTGTAAAAGACTACTGGCTGGGCTTGGAACTGCATGCCACATACGCATGTGAAAAGAGTCCAGTAAATCTTTTATTGGATTTGGTTTTCTCATGAGATTTTAGGGATGTTATCGGAATATCACAATTCAATGAATGCAACAACAGGGCTTGTTTCCTTGATTTAAATCAGTGTTGTGCACCGTGTATGTACATCCACCTCATGTCAATAGTGACCCCCAACAGCACTGAAGCCATTTATTTTTAATCCTTTAATAATTGTCCTTGTGTATGTTTTGACAATCTAAAAGGCTGGATTCATCTGCACAAGCTTTATATGAATCCTTTCTGAGCAGCTCTCCCCTCAGGCTGCACAAACAAGACGGAATATATTGACAAAAAGGGTGGGGAGTGCATGTGGTTGTTATTCAAAACAGCAGAAGAGCTGTTGAGCCTGCCAAAGAGAGATGCAGTGTGCATAGCGGTTTTCCCCATTCTTCGTCAGTATCGATACAGACACCCACCCACATTGCTGGCGTCCTTGCGTTATCATAAAATGGAGGCCAGTCAAATATTAATGAAAAGCCGCTGTCGAAAAAAAGGATGAGCTTATCGGGTCCCCACCCCCACCCTTAAAATGACTCAAACCCCACCTTGGTTTACAGTACCAGCCTCCTCCATCCCTGCCTGTTTGTGCAAGGTGTTAATAGTTAACCAGATCCATAAATACTGTCTCCCGCTGACTACCTAGTCCTAGACACTGCATCGATGGAACGTTCTTCACTTGATTTATTGGAGGACAATGCATTGAATGAGCTTTGAATAAAGGGCCACTCAGAGCTGTGGCGCCGCAAGTCATCACCAAGGAAAACTTATCCTGTCGGCACGAGTTCAACTTAAATTTTCAACCACATGATAGAAAGGCATTCTAATTGAGAGACGGTTTTTTTTATGTGTATAAGCAGCACTTTTCCATCATTTTTTGCTAATACGATTTCAGTCCTCAAAGAGTTTTTTAAAGGTTATATTGGGCAGCAGCAGGAAGTCACAGTTAAAGTCTTTGGAATGAAGGTGTAGACTCACACTGCCGTGGTCTCCATCAGAATGCTTGCCTTCTAGATTCTTGGGAATATTTTTAGTCAAGTGTTGCAGGAAGTTATGCATACTAATTGTATTTGTAGTGCCGTCAAAATAGAACCTGCAAGCTCTGCATCGTTCTGGCCCGCTGAGCTGTAACATAAGGGGATCATGTATTGTGTCGACATGAGTGGCCTCGATACTAAAGCCAGAGTGAGCAAGGAGGAGACTCCCTAAAGCTTACAATACATTGCTAGTTTTTTCATGAGCTGTTTGATTGGCGCAGTAACCTTATCTGGCTTTTGACACAATCAACTCAAATATAAAAAAAAAATAATAATTAAATGTATTGGTAAACATGGATTGTGTGCATCAATCACTGTTCATAAAAAAATGTTAATGAGCCTAACTTTGCCAAATGGCTAATTTTCATCAGCAGTCCCTGTGCCAAATGGTGATACCCAACCAGAAACTGAGAAATAAACTGCAGCTATGAGCATATAACAACATGATAGTTAAATCAAACTTACATCACAGTTAGATAAATCCGTTCTTGATTTCTTGTAATTTCATCCCTAAGTATAGAATTGTTATTAATGGTGAAAATATTGGTTCTCTGCAAGCCAATTCTTAGCATTGTGTATAAAATCCAAACAAACTGATTCCAAAACTTTCTATACACCCACTGATATCAATCCCATGTCATCGCTTTTGTCCAAGTTGTCCACTCAATTGGCTGCACAATTAAGTAAGATTATTAACAGTCTATAAAAATAAGTTAGCCTCTGGTAACAGTTAAAAAAAATTATAGTACTCTTAACTTTAATGATGAATAATAAAGGAATAATGTGAAGGTGAGTTGTGGCAAAATGTTAAAACTGTCAATTTACAGAAGTGACAATACTATTCATAGTATGGTGACACTGTCGTCTTGCTGCTTTGAATGTGGGACCGCTTTCTTCACGTAACTTCCGGTATTGCTTAGCTGACGTCTTGCGCAACAAGCTGATGTTCCGCAATGTCGTGCGTGACAGCAGTTAGGACTCTAAAATCATTTTTGAGGCATATTTTGGTCTAATTCCTTAATGTAAAACCTCAACTTTAGACGTTCCACTGTACTGTGACATATTAATATTATAGAACATAATTGTTTGTCTTATTAGCACATCGGCTTGACAACAACATATCTCAACATTCGTGCGTTGTTGAAGGGAATTGCAATTTCACGATTTGTCATATGTTACATTGGCGGTGTTGTTCTGCAGCCCAGTTCTGACCGCGTCATGATGGATGGTGTTGTTTTGCAGTCGGAGGTAACTGGAGGTTACGCTCACATCTGTTCTCGGTAACTCAATCACTTGGCCAGACTCAACAGTCCCTGCAACAGAGTTAAAACTTCACGTTTTCTCTAAACATCCTCAGCTATGTCCACCATACCCCACGCCCCACCCTGCCACTTCACCATTCTTTCACTTCTTGACGTGTTTCGTTGTGTGGGTCATAAACAGACTCATTACAACGCTCTCAGACACCACACACAACTCGCACACTTCCTTGGAATAAGAGAGAGGAGTGGTGTTGGTGGGGAGGTGGGTGCTTCTGCCGTGATAATAAAGGACTTGTTGCTCGGGGTTACTCGAGGGCAACGGCCGTAACTCCTCTCCCCGTGTGTGTGTGTGTGTGTGTGTGTGTGTGTGTGTAAAAGGAAGAGAGAGAGAGAGACACACAAGGCTCATGTGGCTGAAGTGTGCCTGTGTGTCCACTGCTCAACATTGACAGGGAGCAGCAACCCAAAAGAACAGAAGAGGGCGGCCACTCATCAGCAACTCTTTACTTTTACTATTCACTGACAAGCCCTTCAACATCAGTGGCAGGGGGTTGCAGGCAGGAAATTCGCTACTATCCATGGGGCACAAAGGATCGAACATGGAACTGGATGAGGAATGTTTGATGTCAGATTGGGAGGCTGTGCTGGAGCTGGATGAGGCCCTGGCGGGGTGGCTTCTGCAGGGTCCAGCAAGAGGGGAGTGGGGTTGGGAATGGGGCTGGGCTGCCTCAGACCTCCAGGAACCTGATTGGAACTCTGAGGAGATCCCAGCAGTAAGTCCTCCTCTACTTTTTAAAGAAAGCCATGTTTGGGGGGAAATTGGTGGTTTAGAAAGATTCATTTGGCTGTAGTAGGACC
This sequence comes from Phyllopteryx taeniolatus, assembly GCF_024500385.1. Lineage (NCBI taxonomy): Eukaryota > Metazoa > Chordata > Actinopteri > Syngnathiformes > Syngnathidae > Phyllopteryx > Phyllopteryx taeniolatus. The sequence goes on along the minus strand of NC_084509.1, from coordinate 5,182,167 downwards.
AAAACGAGGATCCATACAGTACAAGTAGTGTATGCTGCTGTCAGGATATAGTTCTGTGGTAATTCCCCATTAATAAATAAAGCACTGACTTAGTTATTGTAGTTAGTTGCTATTGAACTCTCAAAGAGCTCTGTTGTCTGGCGTGACCACAGGCTGGTTCATCATTAGCATACTGTTCAGGAAAGCACATATTTTAAGATTCAAACTTGCATGTCAAATGAGATGTTCTTTTCCCACCGGCCTGGTTTCAAGGGAATACAGTATATTCTTTTTTTGTTCCAGCATACTTCTTGTTCCTGGTTTGGCAGCTTTTGTTTTACCTCAAGGTTTCCTGTTGAAGGAAAACATTTAGCACAGACAGCAAGATCCCTTGCTCTGGCACACATTTGGAGATTTTATACAGTGCATCTTCTTGCAAAGAATGGTCATGTCTGATCAAGCCAACAAATGGAAGATTTGATCAAAAAGTAGTAGAAGACATGACTGCAAAAAAAAAAAAAAAAAAGCTAGAGGATTTTCACCCTTGTATTTAGAAGTTAAGCACCCATCAGTTTCTTTCCAAGCTTTAGTCAAAACTATAACTACATTAAAAAACAACATAGTCAAGCATAGCCGCAACATTAATTACCCCTGCACAATTAATGATATCCAATAAAATACCAGTATGCAAATTTTTTTCGTGGTTAGTAGTCATTTACATTTACTGATTTATACAGAGGCACAATTTTTTTAAATACTATTTTGTCCCTCTCATATAGCTAAATAAAACATCCAAAATAATACAAGCCCCTCTCAGCATGACACAGAGCCCCGCAAAAATTAACATATTGTTAACACAAAAGTGAGCATTGATGTAATTGTGAAAGGCATAGTTTTAAAAAAAAAAACAGCCCTTATATTGGATCTCATGAGATTGTACAGGTGTACTTTATATTGTGGCAGCGCTACGTGACACTGAGCTGGGAATGCGACTCACGGCATGTTAATTGAATGATCTGCAGCGGGCTGATGTTTTGGAATTGAGCTTTGACAAAAAAACGCAGCTTTTTATGTGTAACCCTGCTTGCCATTGAGTCCACATCCATGTCCACAATCTTGTCAAAATCCACTCAGGCAACTCTTGATAATCACCAGTGCCAGTGAAAGGATTTGACAAGCTTCAAACCGTGCTGCATAACAGAGACGACGCTTGTGTGTGAATGAGCGAGCTTGAAGATGCTTGCGTGTGTGCGTGTATGCGGCAGTGTGTCTCACTGTGCTCGTCCCTGCAGGTGCTGAGCCCCACGTACAAGCAGCGCAATGAGGACTTCAGGAAACTCTTCAAACAGCTACCTGACACAGAGAGACTCATTGTGGGTGAGTGGACGCCGGTGACACACAGACACCATCTGAAACCGTTGGCTGGCACCATCTTAAGATCACGTCTCAACTGCTATGACTGTTATTACACAATTTGTCTTGCCTCGCAGTCCTCGTGAAGGCTGCTGCGGTTGTCTTGGAAAAAAAAAAAACTCTTGCGGCACTACAAAATACTCAGTAGAGCGCAGGCTTACAACGACAAATTATACTGAGTACCAATTGATTCACGGTTACAGAAATCTAACCCTAATAAATAATTATAATAATGCATTACACATGTATAGCGCTTTTCGAGACACTTAAAGACGCTTTACAATTGCACGCATTATTCATTCACTCCTCAGTCACACCCTGGTGGTGGTAAGCTGCTAGTGTAGCCACAGCTGCCCTGAGGCAGTCTGACAGGAAGTGTGGCTGCCATTCTGCGCCTACGACCTCTCCGACCACCACCTAACATCCAACCACATTCATGCGTAAGCAATGTAGGTTAAGTGTCTTGCCCAAGGACACAAGGATGACATGCGCCATGCCATTTTTCATTTTTGTCATTTTTGTCGTCAAGATTCATACCTGGCATTAGGAACTCGGACTCTCTCATCACCTTCAAATCATTACTCATCTTTTCAAACAGGCATACTCTTTATAACAGCTGGTATACGCTCCACCTCATCCACTATCCTAATGAGGACACAATATAGAAAATGGATGAATGGCAGTCTTGACACTTTTGTTATGTTTTTTTTTTTTTTTTTTTTTAAATGAGTGACTGCTGTATGACAGCTATACAGTACTAGTTAGCATTGTCAATTATGTTTGGGGTAAGTGCAGTGGTTGACATAGCTAACTTTCATGCAGCTAGTATGGGATCAGTTCCCATTCAAATCCTCATTCACAATATGGACAAACTGGACTGATTGCGATTTAAGATACGCGGTATAGAAAACGAATGTGGGTTGTGTGATGTGCTGATGCAGTGTCATGTCTTCATGCATCAGACTATTCCTGTGCTCTGCAACGGGACATCCTCCTACAGGGAAGACTCTACCTCTCCGAGAACTGGATCTGTTTCTATAGCAACATCTTCCGTTGGGAAACACTGGTATGCTTGTTACCACTCTCTGTGTTGTCATTTTGTTAAAACAGTTGGTTTGAATTTTGAAAGTACGTGCTCTGCGTTTTCACATGTGCAGCTGACAGTGCGGCTAAAGGACATTTGCTCAATGACGAAAGAGAAGACTGCCCGCCTCATTCCCAACGCCATCCAGGTCTGCACTGACAATGAGAAGGTAAAGTTTTGCTGGACAAAATAGAATTGTGTTATTTGCCATTGCACAAAAACATTAAAATACCACCCATAAGGTGTGATCAAAGAGAAATAACATAATGAAACAAATAAATGTCATATCTAAAAGGACTTACTTCTAAATGAAAGAAAAACATTTACACGTTAGTGTACATTTCTGTTAGTGTTTATATAACTCCAGACATAATTTTAACAGTTAAATGCAAATATTCAGTACATATCAAAAATAGAATAACTCAGTTTGGGGACCTTGCTGGGACTTTAGCGATGATTGCACCAGTCTGGTCACTGGGTTGTGCTCTTTAATCAAAGACTAGCCTACATTTTGGCTCCATACTTAGTAAGAGTTTTTCTTTGCAGCACTTTTTCACCTCTTTTGGAGCCAGAGACAGGACATACATGATGATGTTCAGACTTTGGCAGAATGCGCTGCTTGACAAGGTAAGCCAGTGGAATCCCGCAATCTCGTCCTTTTGTGGTCGTCATTTTATTTTATTTTTTTGACAATTGCGCAAAAAGATACAGAGTCCTCTAGCAATTAAAGCAGTTTGAATGATTAATATAGCCATAGTCCGGTGCAACGACCATTGTGCAAAGGACGCATCATGCATGTTTAAATCCTGTTGGTGGCTGTCACAAAAAGAAGTGATTCATTTTATTCATAGCGCACATTTACGACTTTTGTTTCACAGAACTGAACATTACATTGATGACATTCATGCCCCAGATTATCGTACGAGTCGCTTGAAGTCTCGGCGCCCTTTGCACAATGGTCATTGCACCGGACTATTAGCGAAAGGCAAACTATACACTGGACTGGTCGCGAGTCAGTCAATGGTCACATAGAGACTAACAACCATTCACTGTCGAATTAGTATCACCACTGAGTGGTGTCTTAACACACGATGCCAGACATTACAGGGATGGCCAAACCTTTGTACTCTAGGGCCAGGCCATTCACGTCTTTAAAAAAAATTATATCATAACATATCTTATTTCAATAATTAAATAATTTATTAGCATGTTTCAATTGTGTCATTTATGATTTACTTAATCATAATTAATTGACCAAGTAATAAAATAAATAAATAAATAGATGTCTCTACAACCATGCACCCATAGTTACCGTGGCGTTATGCTTTCTACTCAGCCGCTGTGTCCCAAAGAGCTGTGGCACTTTGTCCATCAGTGCTACGGCAACGAGCTCGGCCTGACCAGTGATGATGAGGACTACGTTCCCCCTGATGACGACTTCAACACCATGGGGTGAGTGTGGCTGCACGGTGGACAAATCAGTTGCTACGGCTGCAAACAATTCCCTAAATTACACGCAGGTTGATTAAAAGCTGTTTACAAGGGTTTTAACAAATGCATTTAGATGCACAATGAAAGTATTAACAACCCCTTCTCCTCTCTGTTTATTTGCACTTACTTAAGATTTCCTAATGACTGGGAAGTGGGAAGTGGATTTCTAAATTAAAAGCAGCAGAGCTGTGTTTCCCAAGCAATTATTGCAGCTCTTAGCAGCAGGGAGTGGATTTCACTTCGGGAGGCAGTATCCGCCCGGACTGGTCACCAGCCAATCGCAGTCTAATTAATTACATGAGACTGTGTGCTCTAAATGTACTGAGAGAGAGTATGGATAACTTTGACATGGAACCTTTTGTCAAAAAGTCAAAAATAATGATCAAATGTGACCTCTTAACATCTTTTCAGTTTCTTGCCATTTTCTCATTTCTCTCTCTCACTCTCACTCTAGAGTATGAATAACTATGTGCTTAACTGTATTGTATACTGTTTATCTAATTTTGTGGCTTCGTGGCGCCTTCAGGTTCAGCGAAGAGATTCCGAATGAGGAAAATGAGATGAACAATGACAACTTGTCTAAAAGCAGTGCAGAAGCCAAGCCTGAGGGGAGTCCACCTCTTCTTCATAAGAAGTTCGTCCCAAACAGCACCATCGACCGCACGAGCAACCATGACACACCCATCACAGTAAGCTGCGTCGCTCATGTACCACGTTTTTTCACAATACATCAATTGATTACATGTATTGTCTTTAATTTCACCTTTAGATTGCCAATAAAGGACCCTTGTGTGTTGTTGTTGTTGTCCCCCCCCCACTCCAACAGTTTGACCTCCCAACAGAAGATTTCACAGACTGCCAACCAGATGGCGAGCTGCTAGCAGTGCCTCTGTTGGTGGAAGAGAAGAACAACGAAACCAGTGGAACTAGCGGCCCTGTCCCTTCGCCCTCCCTCGACTTCAACGACAACGAGGATATCCCCACAGAGCTCAGCGACTCTTCTGAGACACACGATGAGGGTGAGTGCAAATAACAGATTATACAATCCTTAAACCAGCCTTCATTACCAGCTACACATTTCCACTCTTTTGGGAAGGCATTCGACAAACGTTTTGAGTGGGTCTGTGGGAATGTTGTCCATTCAGCCAGAAGAAAATTTTGTCATCAAAACATCAGAAATCTCAGTTTTGCTGTGCAACTGGAGAGTTTGGTGTACAGTCAACCCCCATTCACATCGCAAGTGAGATTTTGAAGACCCATTCGCAATAGAATAAAAAGCCACAATATTAAGAAACTGTATATTCATTTTTATTTATATATATATATATATATATATATATATATATATATGTGCCTTTAAGAGGCGGGGCCTGGTGGGGTGGCATGTGACGCAGGCAACATGAAGGGAGGTTTACTGTTCTCCCGGCATTCAGCAAACAGATTACATATGCGTCATCATGCAAGGACATTACAGATTTCTGTGATGTAATGGGGACTTCTGTGATAATATGTGACAATGTGACACCGTTGTGACACTGTACATCCTCTGTTGGCATTTGAGATGGCTATTTAGTGGAATTGCAGTGGGACAAAACAAGATTTGACAGGGGACAGTCCTAATACCGTGTGTTCTAGTTCATCCCAAAGGTGTTGAGAGTTGTTAAATCAAGGTCTTCCACACCAGACTCATCCGTGCATGTTTTTAATGGCCCTTTCTTTGTCTCACAAATAATGCATAGAATTGTCCAAAATGTCTGTAAGATAAAGAACTGAGGGTTTAGCCCAACCCTTGATTGATGTATTAATACATGAAGCGATGTGTCCCAGGACTCTTGTCCTTATGCGTGTTTGTGATGCATAGGTGAGGTTCAGGCCTTCCACGAGGATCTGAACGGGAGGCAGCACATCAATGAGATTTACAAGTTTAGCGTGGACAAGCTGTATGACATCCTCTTCACAGAGTCGCAGTTCATGAGCGACTTCATGGAGCAGCGGCGATTCTCAGGTCTGCATTTGTGTTGTTTCTACCGCCGGACTTCCAGAACCTCTCACGCGTCATTAATCCGTTTTTATGTGTTCAGATGTGGTTTACCACCCATGGAAGAAGGAGGAGGCAGGGAACCAGACAAGGGAAATCCTGTACACCATCTCACTGTCCAACCCTCTTGCCCCCAAGACAGCCACAGTCACTGAGACACAGGTATGTTCAAAATATATCAAATGTACTAAATGTTCAAGTGTTAAATCTATAATACACCTTTCAGACGCTGTACAAGGCCAGTCAGGAGAGTGAGTGTTACATCATCGACGCTGAGGTCATCACGCACGATGTTCCCTACCACGACTACTTCTACACCCTCAACCGCTACATGCTCACCCGGGTCGCCAAGAACAAGTGTCGCTTACGGTGAGTGAGACTATCAAGATAAGTTTTTAATTGTCTTGCTGATTCTTGTTTGTGTCAATCAGGTAAGGTTCGGTTGTATTTGTTTCCCAGGGTATCGACAGAGCTGCGCTTCAGAAAGCAGCCATGGGGGCTGGTGAAAGGCTTCATCGAGAAAAATTTCTGGAGCGGGCTAGAGGAGAACTTTCGCCAACTTGGTAAACTTGAGTAGTATCGTGTGAACGTTGAAAATTGAGTGTCTCGTTGGGATTGTGGTATTGTTAGTTTTCTGAGCAGCTTCTGAAATATCTGTCTTTTTCTGCAAGATGTGAGATCATGGACAGAGAAGCAGTGATTCCGTAACTCTGATGTCATCAATAAACCACTAAAATATTATGTACGGTTTTCAAGGATTGCTGTGATTTTCTATGATGAATTCACCAGTATTACAGTCTTCCATACATTTTCTTCTATCGTATTGAATCTCAGAGACAACAGCTCATCATTCACACTCAATCATTGAGGAAATGTCTTTCTCAGAGGTGGAGCTATCCAAGCTGGAGGAAATCCTGACCGAGGCCCACCAGCTCTCACCAAAGGGGAAAGCGGTGAAGAACGCCACGGTGAGGCGGAAGAAGAGGCCGACCCCCCACATGCGGAGCCAGCATCTGGATGAAGCGCTCAGTCCCGTCACCACGCCAACAGACGAGGAAGTGATTCAGCGCATCAAGCAAGTGGCGGGCTCCACACAGACCAGACATCAGAGTCCGGAGCACCGTCGCCTGCCTGGAGGCTTGGCTCTGTACAGCGTCTCCAAACTGCTGCTCATCATCAGCTTTGTGTATGTAGCTCATCATAACACACACACACTAGAAAATATCCTCACATCAATAAGGTAAAGGGGTCTCAGGTGAGCTAGAGCCAATCCCTGACTTTGGGCGAGGGTTTGGGTACAGGTCACCAGCCTATCAGGCACATGTAGACGGACAACCATCTTCTCACCTATGGACAATTTCGTCTTAAATTAGGCTAACATGCCTCTTTTGGGAATTGTGGGAGGAAGCCAGAGTACTTAGAGAAAACCCACACAAGAATGAGGAGAACATGCAAACTATACTCTGGAAGGACAAAGCTGAGATGCAAAACCCTGAACCTCAAAACTGTAAGGCAGACTTGATAACCAATAGGTCACTGTGCTTATGATCTAATGAAATCCAATTCAAGAATTGTATGTAACTTGCACCTTTTGTGCTACATAAGATACAAATATTTTAAATGCCTCTCAGCCAGAAGCAGTGCAGATCTACATCACTGCAAACAATACTTATCATAAAAACAGACTATTAAATTACCTTTCTGGCAGTGTGAAACAACATTTTATCAACACCAAGCAAAAGGTTGGTTCGTTACAGTCCACTTGCACTGGGGCAAGTCGAGACGAGACCAACCCAGTCCAGCAGATGATACTACAATACGTTTTGGGGAAAAAATCTGTGTGTGACAGTTGGCACCTACTTTGAAATGTGCATTACTGCCACCTACTGGTATCCTCTAAAACTATCCCCAGTATGTTATTTTCAGACCTTAGTGAGGATAATCAGTACAGAAAATGGATGGACGGCGGTCTACCCTTTTTGAGTGTTAGTGAATTTCCTCAAATAGTGGTCATTCCTTTGACCCTAGATCTATAGTTGCAGTTGAGAATTGCCCTCGTTCTAAAAATACAGCAGAATTTTTGATACAGCTGTTGTACTGCATTGCCCACATGTACCTAATTTTGTGGTCAGAAGAGATATTTCAGTGTGATACAAACTGGTCACTTGCTGAACGACATAAAGGGCATTTCTTTTCTTAAAATGTATTATTAGTCATTAGACACTTGCTTACAGGGTTCTACTCATGCCTTTCATCTTTGTTTCCTATTTCACTAGTTTCCCGAAATTCTCTGGCTTTTTCTCTCATTTAAATTTATAAGAATATATGTTGTGATTGAGTGTAATCCCTCTCTCCTCTCGTTTCCTTGCCATCCATAGGATCTGTCTAAGGTACATGTAGTATGTTTATCTGCATAGCCACAATAGCCAAAAGCATTGTTCAAGTATATTTACACATGTGTAAGAAAATCCCAAAAGGAAGTTTTTGTTCCTCAACTAAATTGTTTTATCTTATTTCCTGTCCACCCTCAGTCTGGTCCTGCTGGTGTTCCTCAATATGATGCTCTTCTACAAGCTATGGATGCTGGAATACTCTGCACAGTCTTTAACTACCTGGCAAGGTCTGCGGCTGCATGAAAGGTTTGCACACAAACACACACACACACACCCACACCAATACACGCACACATTTTTACACCATGATTTCCACAGCATGCAGACACATTGCTGTTTGCTGTCCACAATAACATGATCACATATGTGACTGGAACCCATTAAGTCTCTTGAATGGCTTCAGGGCTGAAGGAAAGCATTTGCCGAGATCTTTGAATGGAGGCCACGCTTCAGTGGCCGTACCTTGCTAACTGCTAAAGTCTGTTTGTGCATGTGCGTACGTGTGTGTGTGTGTGTGTGTGTGTGTGTTCCCAGTAAACTTCCTCAGACACAAATGGAGTGGGCCCAGCTCCTGGAGGCGCAGCAGCGTTTCCATGACGCCGAGCTGCAGAAGTGGCGGGAGATAATCAAGTCATCTGTGGTACTACTCGACCAGGTACTCACACACTAGAAAATGTCTTAAAGTAACACTGAAGTGGGATGTTACTAATTTTTGACAGAATCTAAAGATACACTCACTACTCACAACATTAGGAAAACCTGCACAATAATGCTCTAGGGGGGATCCTCGTTTTACCAGAGTTCTGTTCCCTACCACCTGTATTGATAAATATATTTTTGAATACAGCTCTTGCATTACATGTCATGATTCAATTCTTCAGGTGTAGCTATGATGGTGGCCAGTGTGCATGTTTGATTGAGTGGCAGGAAACCGTTACCACAGTGAAACTGGGACATTTGTCCCACATAAATAATGGTTATAGTCTATCAAACTGTACCGACTGCTTGATACCAACCGTGGCTGGAAATTTAGGCACTGTTGCCAAAACACTTGGAAAATAGATTACCCGACTTCTTGTGTATGCTACATTAACAAGCATAACTACAGTTTAATGACATGACTGTTTGAAGCCAAACTTGCTAAAATATTGTTTTCTTTATGGCTAGTCTCTTCGGACCAAAGTTAAATACATGTGAATCATTTATTTATACAAATATGATATGATATATATATAAAAGAGAACAAAGCCTAAACATTGAATGTTGTCATCTTTAGTGGCTCTGCGGTGACATCTCGTGTTACAAAAAAAACATTTAAGTTTGCTTTGTCAAAGTCCCCTTCACCATATACCCCAACCGGCAGGCCTGTTTTGTCGAATGCAGAAGTAGGTTTTGCATACAGTATATCGGATTGCATTATACAACTTTATTACTATTTATCTTTAAAGGCTCCACTAATGTACAGTGAACCCCCACTATTGGCAGGGAATAGCAACCGTGCCCTGCCCCAAATAGCGAAAATCTGAGACTAATTTACTCCCCAAAAAATTCTGGTAATTGCCTATAAATGCCACAAGATGGCAGAAAAGCACTACTTATGTCTACATGAAACTCCTCAAAACACTTCAACATACTTCACTGACGCTAAGATGGAACCGGATGGTGCAAAAACAATACTGTTATTGCTTTGGCCTGCGCTCAAAAACAGCAAACTGGTGATTTTGGCTGCGTATATTGGCAGATAGGTTTCAAAAGAAATCCCACAACAGATGAATTTGCGAATGGCGAATAGCAAATATGCAGGTCTTCACTGTAAATAAACATGCTGCAGTTGAAGCTAACATAATTTCCTCTTTATTTCTACCTTGATCAGATGAAAGACTCTTTATTGAACCTCCAGCGTGGTATCGGATTGAGGGACTACAGCTCGGAAAGTGAAGACAAGAGGACTCACTACCACTGACCCGCCGCCACAAACAAGGCCAAGAGGGCATGCTGTGCAATATTGGACTGCTTTTTTTTTTTTTTTTTTCATGAGTCTGTATGCAGGGAGATAAAGAGAAAGCAGGTCCAGGAACAGGAAGAGTGGGCCAAGGCAGGACGACGACGCAGACAGGAATTAAGAATATGTCTCCTGCAGCACTGACTCCATCCTACTGTAAGTCATGTATGTCATCCTGGGGACCAGGCAGGGAGAATGAGTTCACACTACTGCATGCATTCAGACATCTTACAGCAACTCCTGTCAGTGTTCATGTGGTTCCAGTTCCAGTCTGTGTGTATCAAAAACAACTGGAAGAGGAGAGACAGGGTTCATTTGGAGAGTTCCGAGTCTTTCTACTCTCTCGACTGTTCCACATCGTCCCCCTAGAGGTCCTCGCTGCAGCGTCTCTTTTCATGCCTCACCTTCTTGAAAATCTGGTCTGAATGGTCTTTGTCAGGGCTGGTTCCCTGTCAGGCAGCCAAATATGAAGACGACACAATCTGCTTTGACAGTGTTTGTTTCTGCACAGTGTTAACGAACCTTTCCCAGTCAATCTGATGGTCGAATGTAGAACTAGAATGTATGATTCAATTAGAAGACTTTCGATAAGGGACACTGCAGCCAGACTAGTAGGGAGACGTCTTCTTACGTGTTTTATTACTAAACTGTGACTATATCTCTTTAGAAGTGTTTCAAATTAGAAAGAATTCTATGAATATATTTGAGATCTATAAGAGTATTTCATTATTTAATATATATATATTTCAAAATATATGAGCATTACCTATATTTATTGTTAATTTATGTACATAAGAAAAGAGAGCGCTAGAGCTGTTGAAGAATTTCTAAAGAAAAAACTGTTTTCTTCTTTTAAAAAAATGCATGCCAGATATGTCTGTGACATGTCCAGTGTGTAAGTACGAGTCTGCATTTGTGCGATTATATTCGCACTTGTGCGTGCGTGTGCGTGTGTATGCGTGTGTATATGTGTCAAGTGTGACATTTTTACCATTCCACACGCGTTTTTTTTTTTGTTTGTTTGTTTTGGTTTTTTTTTTTAATTAGTTTTCCGTTCCTGGTTCCTGTAACCAGACTGCCTTTAAAATAAATTAGCCCCAACCAAACTAGAGTTTACAATCAAAACCAAATGTTTGGAAATCCAATCCACTTGCTGTAAACCAGTGGTGTTTTTCTATGAAAAAGTAGCTGATTTGGCACAAATCATTTAGGTAGGCCTAACAGCTGTGTACTCAACCACACAGATGACATATTCAGTATAAAACTACTCAAATGTAATAAAGTTTGAATGGTCACAATGTCCTTGTCCAGCCACTTATTGCTAAGTAGAATTCCTACCTACCACAAATGATTGTTCCCTAAAGCCCAATAATAAATCTGGCATGTGCTGCTCATGTTCATTATGATGTTTCCTTCATAACTTGGGGCAGAGAACATTTCTCCCAAAAAAGGACATGGAGAGTTAGCAGTGGCCCAGTTAAAGCCCGACACACACAGGACATTACTCCAAAAACAGCACTTTAAAGACGATGACTGGACTTTATTTATACAGTCATATAGAAAGTGAACACACCCATGTTAAGATTTTAGAAGAGTTGTGCAGAATCATTACAATGTACTGTATATTTGACGGAATATTAGAGCCACACTGAAAAGGAAAAAAAAATTATGATGAGGAAAAACTAAACATTATGGAAGCATAAAGTTGTAATAGTCTTAGATGAAACTCAAAATTATATCAGAGTAAAGTCATAAAATTACAAAAACCTAAATATTTTATGCAAATAACATGTAAGTGTAAAAATAGGAAAAACTCATTATTTTACAGGAAAAGTTTTAATATTGAGGGAATAAAGTTGGACTATTACAAGAAAACAACTCGAGGTTTTGTTACAATAAAGTTTTAATGTTGTGAGATAAGAGAATGAAGTCATAATACCCATCCATCCATCCATTATCTGAGCCGCCTATCCTCACAAGGGTTGCGGCAGCGCTGGAGCCTATCCCAGCTATCATCGGGCAGGAGGCGGGGTACACCCTGAACTGGTTGCCAGCCAATCGCAGGGCACATACAAACAAACAACCCTTCTCACTCACATTCACGCCTACGGGCAATTTAGAGTTCTCAATTAACCTACCACGCATGTTTTTGGGATGTGGGAGGAAACCGGAGTGCCCGGAGAAAACCCACGCAGGCACAGGGAGAACATGCAAACTCCACACAGGCGGGGCCGGGGATTGAACCCCGGTCCTCAGAACTGTGAGGCTGACGCTCTAACCAGTCGTCCACCGTGCCGCCTGAAGTAAAAATAAGGACAAAGTTGTACATTTTCTCTGAGAGAGAAGTTATAATTTTACTAGAATCAAATTGTAACATTACAAGAATAATGTCAAAAGTGTGAGAGAATCAAATCATAATGAGGACTCAAAATTATATCAGAGAAACGTAATCATTTTATCAAAAAAGTAAATATTTCATGCAAGCACAATTCACAAGGATAAAGTCATAATATTCGAGTACAAGAAAAAAAAAGGAATTTAAAAAAATGCAGGGATAAAGCCCTAATATTCTGAGCATAAAAATGATAAAATGACTTGAGGAGCTTGTCCTATATTTATATTAAGTTTTATAGGTTTTACAAACAATTGTGCTGTTTGGTGTGAAATTTTGTATTCGCTTGTTAAAATTATGGCTATAATTATGGCTTTCTTTGTCCTTGTAATAGTAAGGCTTTATTCTTTTTTCTTAGTTTTCTCTTAATTTTAATGTTGTTTTTTTTTCTTTTAAGAATGGCTCTAACACTCCTTTGTAGTGTTAAATCCCAAAAAGTATTGAGCTTTTTTTACAATCTGCTGGGGCGCTGCCACACTCTCCCCAAATGCAAAATGGCCGCCAAAGGCAATGTCACAAGTCACTTAACATCCCAAGATGTCACACTCTTCTTTAAAGTGCACCAATTTGAATGACTCCAACCATTTTTTTCAAGTGTTTGTCTGGGATGCAACGAAAGCATGAGAATGAACGTAACCTTAAGAAAGAATTCTAGAAATTGTCCTGTTGTATGTTCAATGAGATATTATTGTATGTGTAGTAGATTGGCCTCGAGAGCATGACTAGAAGAGAAAACCTTTTAGCTGATGAACTTCAGCCCTAACCGAAAGCACTTCCAAACATACAAACTTCCTTGTGTTAAACTCATTTCACTAAAGAAAATAAGAGAAGCACTTTATTCCAGCTTTGACGTCATCTTCCAAACATTTATTTGCATTTTTGGTCTTGATGAGAATTATTTTGGCCCCCAAAACGTGTATTTGTGTATTCTTCTATGTATGTGTTCTCTGTGCTTGTGATGTATAGGAAGGAAACGGAATCTTAACTGTGTATGATTTAAACGGATGAACTCCTGCTGTGTGGGGGCTCCCTTGAAGTTTCTTTTTGCTACGTGTTACACCGCTACATGTTTTAATATAAATATATTCGAGAGAGAATGCGAAACCACAATGTCAAACTTGATGGCACTAAAGGGTTACAAAGAGAATCTATGCTTCATTTATATGATGGTACAGAATGTCATGAAAAATGTGAAATGGAGAACTATTTTTACCTTTTTAGATGATTTTTGTTTCAGAAACACTCAACTGATCAAGCTGGATAGCGAGTATAACTCGGTGTATTTCAAGGACAGATTTGATTTCATGACTCTATTCAACTACTCTTTTCTATTTATTTTTTACAACAAGTCTCATTTAGATTAGTCCAGCCATACTATTGATTAGTATAGGCTACTGTATCTGCATTGTATTAAAGATTGTGTTGTCAGTGCAGTGGAACACTTTGATGGTATTAATTGGCACTAATCAACACTCATTTAAAAAACACCTTTTGTTAAAGCGACAGTAAGGAGTGCTTAGGGAATTTGCTCTTGCGACTTTCCCATAGTAAATGCTGCTATTTTTCAAATAAATAAAAAAAAACAGCCTTTATGAAAGCAACAGTAAGAAACAATCTTGGCATATGTAATACTGTATCATTAAAGCACTGCGGCAGTTAGTGTACATTAAGAAACTAGTGAATGTATGTGCTTATGGTTCGCAGTTGAGCAGTGTCCTGGCTGGTCCACAAATCTTACAGTCCACTACAGTAGGTGATCTGTGGTCGCCATGGAAATAACTGCTATATTGGTTTCTTACCACAAGCCAGCGTGTGATTCAAAAAATAATAAATGACGCTTAAACAAGAGTTTTTCAGTCACAGTCAAAAATGAAAACTTATTAAGGTCAAGTTGTTTCATATTGTTGCTTTAACATGGGAAATCACTTAGACCTTCTGGAAATGAACACTGATGGAGGGAATCAAGAGTTCTACTGTATCTTTAGTTTTCTTTTTTCTTTTTTTTTTGAAAATGTTTTGATCTTCTCCAAAGAGAATTTTAGTAACATTTCTACATGAGATAAATATATACTGCAAGTATATGTTGTGTGTATGTGTGTGTATATCTGCAGTGTGCAGGTGCGCACACGCACACACACACTCACACACACAATCTTGAAAGAGGAAATCCAACCTGCGCTGCGCGTAGGCTTTCTTTGACTTGCTGATGATTTTTTTTTTTTTTTTTTTTTTTGCCTCATAGAGACTAAAAGAGACAAAGTGGCTTTCTGGTTCTTGTGAAGTAAAGACTGAACATATGAATAAAGATGTAAATCTGATACATTTGCTCTCAGTGTCGAGCTTTCTCTCTGTTCTAATGCGTGCGAGACCTCAGGAGAGGTAAACTGCATGAGTGGAGAGGAAGTGGTGCTGCTAATATGAAATATTCATCAAGTGCTACACTTCCCACTATGAAGTACGGTACAAGGTCAGACTTTAAAATATTTATGTCAAAAGCTTTTTTTTTTCTTTTTTTTTGGGGGGGGGGTTAATACAGTCGAGTGGCTCCCCATATGCCATCTGTTATATCTTTTTGCACTTTCAATAATCCTCTCAATCTCTAGTCGATGACCTCATTTAGGCACAAACTTGAATAACGTCAGCAATCAAATATCTTCAACTTGTGGAGATAAACATATACATTTTTAGAATATTTATTATATTTTACTGTATTTTTGTGAGGGGCGTGGTTTGTAATTTGTATGGGTTTTCTTTTGTTATACAGTGTTCTATTTGGTTTGTGAGTTTCCTTCGGGTACTCCAGCTTCCTCCCACATTCCTAAAATATGTATGTTAGGTTAATTGAATATAATAAATTGTTCATGGGTAATTAATTAATTGCAGGTTGTACTAGGATCCTCATTTGAACAAAATATGGCAGTGAAGTTCCATCTAAATGTACTGTACATTTTAATTTATTGAATCAAAGTTAATACGTTTTATGATGATTTGTATTATTATTATTATTAAAAGCAACCAACATATCTTAACATCTAAAAAACTGGGCAAAAGGTCAGCATGGTTGGAGAATGTACTGTATTGGTAAGAAACAATGACTTATTTTAAAATAAAAATTGTCCCTGTTACTGTATATCGCTCCACTGAAGCCGAGACCATTTCAAATGTGGCAAATGTCCTGCTAATCTTTAAATCTGAACATGTTATGTAATCACATTAAATGATTAATGTATTCATTGCACGCTACCTCTCCTGTAAAAAGTTTATTTCAAATGTGTTTTAATATAATAATAATAATATGTATGAAATGTTACATTTGCCTCTATTCTGAATTTTTTGCATTTATGGTGGGAGTGTCAGAGCGCTGTGTAAAGTCTTGTCCAGCACATTCCAAAAATTCCCAATGGAGTTAAGGTCTAGACTCAGTGGTGGCCAATGCATGTGTGAAAATGATGTCTCATGTTCCTTCAACGACGCTCTCACAGAACATTCATTGAAAGAAAACACTGTTCATTCAGTGGATCCGTGCAGTCAGCTCAACTCACCTCACTTTTTAGGGTTCACATAACGCAACTTGATCATTAAAACACAGGGTTGGAAAGTCATCACTGATTTCTGTGCCCATTACTCTTGACAAGTGTAAATCTGGACTCATCAGACCACATTCCTCCAGATTCTAAAATGAAGCCTTTTGGCGCTAACTACTGTAGCTACAAGTTACTTTCTTAAGGCTATTTATTGCCAATCTATTGAGTTCTTTGTGTTGAGTGTATTGGAAGGATCTTGTTTAACAAAGGTCAACACATAGCCATGAGTTTTCTCAATAGGTTTGTATTTTATCAGTTGTTATTTTTTTATCAATGGGGGCGACCATCTCGGGCACAAAAATGCTATGGATAGAAAATTCCATTGAATGGAGCATTTTTTCTTCAAGACCATACCACTCGCTTGTGTGAAGTCCAAGTTGGCACATGGAACATAAAATTATGTCAATCAGTCACATCAATACAGGCAGAAATAACTTATTATATAAATCTGTTCGGTTGTCGCATCGCGAATCTGTTTTGGTGCGACAAACAAAAGTTAGCAGTGATGGCGAAATGATAGTAACCAAATGGAGCTTATTGCAACCTAGCAAAGTGCTACACACGTCTCTGTCGTGGCTGCTGAGTACAATATGGCTAAAGTGGCCAAAAATTGGAAAATAATAACGGAATACGCGCCGCAAATTGAGATGTGTTTTGTGTTCATGTGAAGAGACTCGCGCCTCCTGGGCACAAGCACTAATTTTGTTCTGCGTCTTCGACACCGCACCATCGCTGTTAAGGCTGAGTACATTTATTTATTTGTACATTTGTATGACCATGTGGAATGTTACAATACATCCATTTTCTATAGCACTTGTCGTCATGAGGGTTACCAACTGACCTTGTGATTTGGGGTGAGAGGCAGGGTACACCCTGGACCAGCCAATCACAGTGCACATATAGAAAAACAACAAACAGTCACACCTATGGACAATTAACTCTTTCATTAAACTGACATGTATGCTTTTGAATACGCGAGGAAACCAGAATTTCTGGAGAAAACCCACACAAGCACAGGGAGAACATGCAAACGAAGGCTGGGACCGAGATTCGAACCAGAACCTGAGAACTGTGAGGCGGATGTACTAACCACTAGGCCCAAATCTTGCAATGTTCCAGTTTTTTTTTAAATGCCTTTATTGTCAGTCAACATTTTAAAATGGCTTCATGCGGGATTAAGTTCCATTGCTATCTATCGATATGAATGTTTTCTCACGTGTCCTATGCTCGAGTAACATGTTTTCCAAGCATCTCACATCCAGATGAAAGCTATTAATGAGCGCAGTGCATATCCATTAGGAGGATGTGAACTATTTGCTTAGTGGAATCCAGGTGCTGACTTTTATTTGGCCGTTGAGTGGATGTTCTTCACTGCTGGAACCGTGATGAGAAGCTTTGTGTGTGTGTGTGTGTGTGTGTGTGTGTATATGGTTCTGCAGACTTATCTCTCTTCTGATTCCCTCAGCATTCTTCTTTCTTTTTTATGATTTCATTTTTTTAAAACACTTTTGCAGATAGAGAGAGGAAGCCCTCCCCCTCAAGTATTCCACTCTCCTTCCCCATCAGGGGGGACGAGGAGACGGGTGAGGTCGCCGAGTCTGGAATGAATCAAGGGGGATGGGACCGGCCAGAGCTCGCAGACACCCCCATCCGCTTGTGGCGCTCCAATCCCGGCCCAGATGGGACGCTGCGTGGACTGTGGCGGAGCGAGGGCGGGGCTCCGTGGCCGCATTTGACAGCTGCAAAAATAGAAAATGTATCGCGCATAGAAGATGAGGGGACGCATGCTGCTCCCAGCACACTCCCGGAGAATGGAGCGAGCTCCGACATCCGCATGAAAAAAAAACATTTGTGTGTGTTGATTGATACATTCTTCTTATTCTGTAGAAGCAATTTGGACTATGCACCGCGCTTTCTCCTTCCCGGTGACGGCGGAACGCAGCCGGACCAAGGAGCGCCTGGAGGCCAGTTTGGCCGGCTTGTGCGAGCTGGAGCTCCGCAAGCAGCGGCAAGAGGGGCTGGTGCTCGGGGCGCTGGCTCTGGGCGACCCCCGGCCTCCGCAGCAGCCCCCCACAACAGGGGACGTGTCCCGGTTCAGATGCTGGGGCCAGGATAACCTGACACTGAGGCGCCAGCTGGTAAATTGGAGTTATTATTTTTTTATTTTTTTTTACACTATGTTTGGATTCTTGGAAGTCCAACCCCCCCCCCCCCCCTTGCTCCAAACTGTTTGCTGTACGAAATCCACTTGGTCACTTTTACTTTGAGCATTTGCCTTTGGTGCAGAATGTGCTATTTCTGCGAAAAGGGGGAAAAAAAAAAAGAAAGTTACTCAACTTGATTAATAGTCTCTCTGTTCGCTGGGGCTGGAGGTTTATGCCTGTGGGCGAGCAGATCAGGGGGTGGAGCAGCCGCCGTTTGGAGCCCAGGCCGACTATTTAATGGCCCATTGTTCCCCCATCATGCACTTTTGTGCCTTTTACTGCTTTACAAGCGCACTCTTATTGCAGCTTTCTCCACATCATAAAGACATGACAGATTTTCCGTGCTTTGCTTGTGGCCGAGGTCTTTATGTCCTAATTGATGAGGTGCTCTCAGTGGATTAACAAGGAGATTTCAAAGTGAGAGACACGAGTTTTACAGCAGGGGAGAGGATTATTTTTAGCCTGGAGCATCTCAGACGCCAACTTTTACGCACCGCTGAGCATCAGTGTTACTGTACAGTGTGCAAGCTGCTGGTAGAAGCATTACGGTCATTGTTACTGTTTCTCATAGTTGCACTATAGTTCCCAGCCAACTGTTTGGACCTTGCAACAAAAGGAAGCATTTATTAAATAAATGAGGGTGAGTGAGAAATTATATCAACCGCCTCCTCTTTACACCTCCTCCTCCACCCGTCCTCAGCCAGGGGCCCTAACAATGGGTGCATGTGGACCAGAATACTAATGATGCCAGGAAGAGGATGGTGGCCTTGAACACAGCTGATCACAACATTAGGTACACCTGAGTAAACCAGTGAGTTCCGATATAGAGCTGGATCAAACGTCCATCAATCTATTTTCTATAGCGCTTATCCCGTTCAGAGTCAAGGGGAGCAGGGGCCTAAACCCAGCTGACATTTGGCGAAAGGCTGACGAAACCCTGGATTGGTCGTCAGTCCATCACAGGGAACATCTAGAGACAGATGACACTCACATTCACGCCGTCACGGAGTGGGAATTGAACCCACGCGTTCTGGACAGAAGACAGGCGACTGTAACAGTGCATCATCTCTGTAGCAAACGTTTTGCCTGGAATCTTTTTAAAAATAATGAAAGATTTGTTTCTAATATTTTGACCTTATTGTCGCAGATTATCGCACTACTAGTCACTTTCAACTGCGTACATTCCTTGAAGTCTCGGCGCCCTTTGCACAATGGTCTGCACCGGACTATTGCTATATTAGTCATTCAAACTGCTCTAATTGCTAGAGGACTCTGCATCTTCTTGCACAATCGTCAAAAAAACAAAAAATTGTACCGGCATTACCAGATTTCTAGCAACCTTTTATTGCTCATCGACTGTTTTTCTCAATGTCTTTATGTCTCAAAAAGTATTCTCTGTCAATTGACTGTCTGTTGGCGTACTAGAGCAGCTCCAACTACCAGAAACAAATTCCTTGTGTGTTTTTTGGACATACTTGGCAAAATAACGATTCTGATTCTGACTCTGATTCTAAGTGTAGTAATAAACATTGTTAAATGAACCTGAAAGTGTCAATCTGTATTGCGCGATAACAAGCATACCGTTTATATATATGTTTGAGATCTCACTATGGGCCAAAATGTGTCCTCGTCTTGAATTTTCACCCAAAAGGGCTGACAATGCACCACACTAGGTTAGAGCCCACCACTCTCAGAATGGGCTTTCTTTTCACGATTGTATTGTCATAAATGAGAGAGGGTCACTGATGGTGTAGTGGTTCACTCGCACGACTTCCACGCAGGAAGTGGGGGTTCAGTTCCCACTCAGTGACTGTATGAATGTGAGTCTGAATGGTTGCCTGTTGCAGGATGAAGACTGCAATTTGCCAGAAGTCAGCTGGGATGAGCTCCAGCAACCCTGAGCAGGATAAGACAAAGAGATAAATGGATGGATGGTTTTATGAGGCAATCCAGAAGATGTGCAGCGCGATACATTGTGCTCATCTACAATTTTACATTTCTTCTTAAGCCATAACACCAATTATATCTCTTAAACACTGTTAATAAATACTGCTTGTCGAGGCTACTTCTTTTGCAATAATTGTTGCCAAAGCAAAACACAAGCACGGTTAATCCTCAAATGTTTCTCGGTGTATGCTCACATCTTGGGTGATTTCAACTTTAAGTTTTTGTGCCATAGACGTGTGTGTATAGGCAAATATAGGCAAATGTTGGAAATGTTGGCCTGATTCCCAGTGATTAGACCGGAGGTTCCACTATACGTATCTTCCCTCTGATTAGAGATTAGGATGCATACATAATAAAAGTGTGCGAGGCAATGTTTCCACTCAGGAGACAGACTGAGTGCCCCCCGACCTTCTGCCACCCCACCTCGCTGGAGTAAGTCAAGTCACAAACGAAGGAGAATCAGTTGTTTTCAAGGTCTGTGAAGGAGACGCATAGCTTTCTCCCAGGAGGGGCGTGCTTAGGGATGAAAGATCAGGGGGAGGGGGTGTATTTGCTGCTTTCATTTTCTTCCCAACATATGTGGATCGATGTCTATTAACTATTATGCCAACCCAAGCGTGTGAGTAATTGCACGAGGAAGGTCCCTAGAGACTAGATGGCAGCAGTTGAATTGAATTCGGCTCACCATGTCTGTCCGAAACAACTCCCTGTGTAGTTTACAGTGTGGAGCTGTGGCGGGACTGTGGCTGTACTGTATGTGTGTACACAGTGGTGCCCCCACACCCCCCCGGGCTGAGGCCGACCTCTGCTGCTGGTCTACAGTGTGAAGTGTTGACAGGGTTCGGATGGCAGACAGCAGCTGGTGACGCATGAAGAGCTGACCTCCTGTCCGCTCACTGGTATTGTTCAGCAGACGTAGAGGCAATGGCAATGAGTTGGCAGCCCAAATAGCAATCGTTTATTTCATCATTCAATCCACTCACACATCACCTTATTAGGTCACAGCACAGATACAGTACAAGAGATGTGTCATTACAAGGAATGTGAGGTTCAGTTTCTTTTGGTCCTGTCATCGAGATATTTTTTTAACAATTCTTGTACTCTTGTTGTGTCAAAGTGTTCTGCCTCCAACTAAGAGATAGTTTGACTATTTGGACATTCTCATGTAGCCCATGGTGAACCTTCAGGACCAGCGAGGCTTTCTCTGCTAGCCCAAGCACCATCCGAAGCGTTGACCTACATTTACATACATATTAATGTGTTCCATGAAATTGCATTAATTTATTCCCAAAAGTCTACTGTCTTCTTTTCTCTCATGGCTGCACTGCTTTCAATATTTTTTGTAATGTTTTTGTCATGCCGGCATGGTGGAGGACTAGTTAGCACATCTGCCTGCAGTATGTTTCAGAGCCACCCACCACAAGAATAAACAAGTTAATACTATTCATTTTATGACTTGTAAAATTAGTGAACTGTGATGTAGGATTTATCTTTCTATATCTATGTTTGTTTCTTTTTCACATTAATGATGATCCATACTTCATTTTTTTCATTTCACATCCACACAAACAAACATATATGCTTTGTAAACTATGCATTTACTTCTTAACAATGTACAATATTTACTCTTTACTCTTATTACCAGGTATTCCGTCTATATTTCATGGAAATATTTTTTGGTCGACACATATATCAATTTTTATGCAATTTCTGTTTCTTGTTACTTATTTTTTTCTTCTTTACAATTGCAATTACAGTGCAGCTCACAAAGCTTGACTCAGGAAGAAATGCGCGCCAAAAAAAATACCTGTACTGCTCTGTATCTTTTCAAATGGCAATGAATTACCCCAATGTCAATCAAGCAGCACAGCATGGGCACGAGATTGTTTGAATCATGGCTAAGGCCCTCCTGTGTGGAGTTTGCATGCTCTCCCCAGGCTTGTACTATATGTATGTGTGTGTGTGTGTGCGTGTGTGTATCTTGTGTCATATCCTCTCAAGTTGTGCAGGCCTACCAGCGAGTGTATTTGGATGCTAATTGTTACATATTTTAAGTAAACAGCATGCTGATCAGGGGGTCAGTATGTGTCCTGATAAGATGTGAGCACATCATTCATTTGGTCTGAAGGACCTGTTGTGTCTTTTGTGTACTTAAATGAAAACCTATGGAAAGTGCACAAAAGCCGAGTCAGCGCGTTGCACTCATATTTGCACACATATGCTGAGCTGTCACAGCTGTCACTCACATGAGGGCAGCGTGGCACATGTCACACTCCTTTGCCAGCCTCTCATGACATCCCTCCTCCCTGCCATTTATTACCACCCACTCGTAGCATGCTAATGAGTGCCATTCACTGAGGTTTTGTAAACACAGAGATCCCTCGCGTGTTTGTTCTTTCGCCACTCAGGAAATCCTCATTAATTATTTGAATAAAAAAAAGAAAGTGTGGATGAGTGTGTCTTTGAAGAGACCACTTTGAACTGCACACCCTGGGAAATGAGCACATTTAGTGTCAAATTCTTACACATTATAGTGACTGTTAGATTGTCTAGAATGTGTATTGATATTGCTGAGAAGCAAAATACATGTCGTTTTCTTTTGTAATCAGTCATGAAAGAGAACAAAATAAAACCTTTAAAAATAATAATAATAAGACCATCACAAAAGGACAGCATGCAGCATACTGTATCATGCATCGTCAACATCATCGAACTAGCTACGTTGTGCATACGGTGTGCCGTAAGTCCAGCGAGCATGTCTTTTATCAACTCCTTCCATAGCAGGGGTGTCAAACTCATTTTTGACTCAGGCTGCATTGTATTTATCATTTCCCCTCAAAGTGCCATTAGAACAGTGAAACCATATAAATGTTTAATCACCAAATCATATTATTACCATTACACAATAAATTGAGGGAGAACTAGTTTTGAAATCAGAAGACAAGGATAATAGTTTGTTAAAGTATTGTTTAAGTTACTGTAGAAAAAGAGTTTGTTCACAGAAAAATGCAATATCTCAACATTATTGTTTATTATTATGACAATTTGGAATTTGGGTACAGATTTTAGCAAAAATCACGGAAGTTGACGAGCATGATTTGCTTTCGCGGGCCACATAAAATGATGTGGCGGGCCGCATCTAGCCCCCGGGCCTTGAGTTTGACACCTATGTGTGAGAGCATATGACGCCAGCGCGGCACCACTATTTGTCTGCATACTTTGGATCCAATGTCATCTTTTCCTCTTGAGATCAACGAGCCATACCGTCAGGCAGTTAGTAAATTAGTAGGCAATTAAGTACTTTTTATTAATATAGCACTTTTCACAGAGAGGACTCACAAAGGGCTTCACATAGCTATAGAATTCAGCCATACATGTATAAAGTACAGAATCACTACATTTAACAGTTACTACAAATAGAAAAAACTTGAAACAAAAATCAAGTTAAAGTAAATGCAAATAAAAAGTAAAAAAAAACAAATCAAACAATCTAGTCTTAATACACTAGATATATACAGGGGGGGTTGAACTCATTTTTGGCGCGGGTCACATCGTAGTTATGGTTTCCCGCTGAGGGCCGTTATAAAGTTAAAACCCATCCATCCATCCATTTTCTGAGCCGCTTCTCCTCACAAGGCTCGCGGGAGTGCTGGAGCCTATCCCAGCTATCATCGGGCAGGAGGCGGGGTACACCGTGAACTGGTTGCCAGCCAATCGCAGGGCACATACAAACAAACAAAGAACCATTCACACTCACATTCACACCTACGGGCAATTTATAGTTTTCAATTAACCTATCATGCATGTTTTTGGGATGTGGGAGGAAACCGGAGTGCCCGTAGAAAACCCACGCAGGCACGGGGAGAACATGCAAACTCCACACAGGTGGGGCCGGGGATTGAACCACGGTCCTCAGAACTGTGAAGCAGACGCTCTAACCAGTCGCCCAATGTGCCGCTGCATGTAAAACCATTTACTGTAACTAGATAAAAAAGATAAATATACAATAAATTTATGGATAAGTTTGGAAATCAGATGCTAATGACAACTGTTTAACTAGTCTTGATTTTCTTTTAAAAGGGGAACTTGGAACAACAATTGCTTAGAATTTTCAACATTATTAATGAAAGCAAATTTTAAAACACAAATTTACCACCCTCAAATTTGAAATCAACACTCACCCAGAGTTTATATGGCAACCACAAAATCAACACTTTTGAAAAAGTTAACATTATCAACACTGTCACAGACTAACTAAACAACACCGATCGTGTAAAATACTGACGCTATATTGGATGAGTTATTATTAAAACTATGAAAGTCTTATTTAACCACTATGATAGTGTGAAATATTGACACCATAAGGGAAGAGTTAACATTATTAACATTGTGAAAGTGTTACTTAACAACACACAGAAACAAACAACCATTCGCACTCACATTCACACCTACGGGCAATTTAGAGACTTCAATTAGCCTACCAGGCATGTTTTTTGGGATGTGGGAGGAAACCAGAGTCTTCTTCTTCTTCTTTTCCTTTCGGCTTGTCCCTTTAGGGGTCGCCACAGCGCGTCATCCTTTTCCATGTAAGCCTATCTTCTGCATCCTCCTCTCGAACACCAACTGCCATCATGTCTTCGATCACGACATCCATCAACCTTCTCTTTGGTCTTCCTCTAGCTCTCTTGCCTGGCAGCTCCATCTTCATCATCCTTCTACCAATATACTCACTATTTCTCCTCTGGACGTGTCCAAACCATCGAAGTCTGCTCTCTCTAACTTTGTCTCCAAAACATCGAACCTTGGCTGTCCTTCTGATGAGCTCTAATTTTATCCAACCTGGTCACTCCGAGAGCGAACCTCAACATCTTCATTTCTGCCACCTCCAACTCTGCTTCCTGTTGTCTCTTCAGTGCCACTGTCTCCAATCCGTACATCATGGCTGGCCTCACCACTGTTTTATACTTCCTGTTTTTCATCCAAGCAGAGACTCTTCTGTCACATAACACACCTGACACCTTCCTCCACCCGTTCCAACCTGCTGACCACACTCACCATTGCTCTGGACGGTTGACCCCAAGTATTTAAAGTCCTCCACCCTTGCTATCTATTCTCCCTGTAGCCTCACTCTTCCCCCACCACCCCTCTCATTCATGCACATATATTCTGTCTTGCTTTGGCTAATCTTCATTCCTCTGCTTTCCAGTGCATGCCTCCATCTTTCTAACTGTTCCTCCAGCTGCTCCCTGCTTTCACTGCAGATCACAATGTCATCTGCAAACATCATGGTCCACGGGGATTCCAGTCTAACCTCATCTGTCAGCCTATCCATCACCACTGCAAAAAGGAAGGGGCTCAGGGCTGATCCCTGATGCAGTCCCACCTCCACCTTAAATTCGTCTGTCACACCTACAGCACACCTCACCACTGTTCTGCTGCCCTCCTACATGTCCTGTATTATTCTAACATACTTCTCTGCCACTCCAGACTTCCACATGCAGTACCACAGTTCCTCTCTGGCTACTCTTGTCATAGACTTTCTCTAGATCTACAAAGACACAATGTAGCTCCTTCTGACCTTCTCTGTACTTTTCCATCAACATCCTCAAGGCAAATAATGCATCTGTGGTACTCTTTCTAGGCATGAAACCATACAGTTGCTCACAAATACTCACTTCTGCCCTGAGTCTAGCCTCCACTACTCTTTCCCATAACTTTATTGTGTGGCTTATCAACTTTATTCCTCTATAGTTCCCACAGCTCTGCACATCACCTTTGTTCTTAAAAATGGGCACCAGTACACTGGTGCCCAGGGCACCTCCATTCCTCAGGCATCTTCTCACGCACTAGAATTCTATTGAACAAGCTGGTCAAAAACTCCACAGCCACCTCTCCTAGATGCTTCCATACCTCCACAGGCATGTCATCAGGACCAACTGCCTTTCCATTTTTTATCCTCTTTAATGCCTTTCTAACTTCCCCCTTACTAATCATTGCCATTTCCTGGTCCACCACACTTGCCTCTTCTACTCTCCCTTCTCTCTCATTTTCCTCATTCATCAACTCCTCGAAGTATTCTTTCCATCTAGCTAGCACACTGCTGGCACCAGTCAACATATTTCCATCTCTATCCTGAATCACCCTAACCTGCTGCACATCCTTCCCATCTCTATCCCTCTGTCTGGCCAGCCTGTATAGATCCTTTTCTCCTTCTTTAGTGTCCGACCTGCCATACATGTCATCATATGCCTCTTGTTTGGCCTTTACCACCTCCACCTTTGCCCTGTGTCGCATCTCAATGTATTCCTTTCGCCTCTCCTCGGTCCTCTCAGTGTCCCACTTCTTCTTAGCTAAAATTTTTCCTTGTATGATTTCCTGTACTGTGGGGTTCCACCACCAGGTTTCCTCCTCTCCTTTCCTGCCAGAAGATACACCAAGTACTCTCCTGCCTGCCTCTCTGATCACCTTGGCTGCAGTGGTCCAGTCTTCTGGGAGCTCCTCCCGTCCACCGAGAGCCTGTCTCACCTCTTCCCGAAAAGCTGCACAACACTCGTCCTGTCTCAGCTTCCACCACATGGTTCTCTTCTCTGCCTTTGTCTTCCTAATCTTCCTCCCCACCACCAGAGTCATCTTACACACCACCATCCTATGCTGTCTAGCCACACTCTCCCCTACCACTACCTTACAGTTGGTAACCTCCTTCAGATTACATCGTCTGCACAAGATGTAATCCACCTGCGTGCTTCTACCTCCGCTCTTGTCGGTCACCCTATGTTCATGCCTCTTCTGGAAAAAAGTGTTCACTAGAGCCATTTGCATCCTTGTTGCAAAGTCTACCACCATCTGTCCCTCCAAGTTCCTTTCCTGGATGCCGTACTTACCCATCACTTCTTCATCACCCCTATTACCTTCACCAACATGTCCATTACAATCTGCACCAATTACGACTCTCTCTCTGTCTGGGACGCTCAGAACTACTTCGTCTAGCTCCTTCCAGAATTTCTCTTTCACCTCTTGGTCACATCGTACCTGTGGGACATAGCCACTAATCACATTACACATAACACCCTCAATTTCAAGTTTCAGCCTCATCACTCGATCTGATACTCTTTTCACCTCCAAGACATTCTTAGCCAACTCTTCTTTTAAAATAACCCCGACTCCATTTCTCTTCCCATCTACACCATGGTAAAATAATTTAAACCCTGCCCCTAAACTTCTAGCCTTACTGCCTTTCCACCTGGTCTCCTGGACACACAATATATCAACCTTTCTCCTAATCATCATGTCAGCCAACTCCCGAGATTTTCCTGTCATAGTCCCAACATTTAAAGTCCCCACATTCAGTTCTAGGGTCTGTGCTTTCCTCTTCTCTTTCTGCCAAAGAACCCGCTTTCCACCTCTTCTTCTTCTTTGACTTTGAGCCACAGTAGCTGAATTTCCAACGGCGCCCTGCAGGTTGACGGCGCCGGTGGCGGACGTTGTTAACCCGGGCCACGACCGATCCAGTATGGAATTCTTTGGATGAATGCTCATATTTGTTTGGCAAAGTTTTAAGCCGGATGCCCTTCCTGACACAACCCTCTGCATTTATCCGGA
This sequence comes from Phyllopteryx taeniolatus, assembly GCF_024500385.1. Lineage (NCBI taxonomy): Eukaryota > Metazoa > Chordata > Actinopteri > Syngnathiformes > Syngnathidae > Phyllopteryx > Phyllopteryx taeniolatus. Next base: position 5,154,041 of record NC_084509.1, on the reverse strand, counting down.
ACGGCCTACAGTTTGCACTGACTTGTGCCCCCCACAGGGCTGCATTGGGAGGAAACCAGAGTGCCCGGAGAAAACCCATGCAGGCACGGGGAGAACATGCAAACTCCACACAGGCGGAGCCGGGGATTGAACCCCAATTCTCAGAACTGTGAGGCAGACGCTCTAACCATTCGTCCACCGTGTCGCCTATATATATATATATATATATATATATATATATATATGTGTGTGTGTATATTATGTATGTATAATATCATGGGAATTATGTTATTTGCAAGCCTGTGATGTGAAGAGGAGAAGAGAAACTTCATGTGTTAGTGTTTAGGCATTTTAATGCAGTTGTTAAGTATTGAAAGAAAGGCACTGAGAATGTTTAACGTCACCGAATGAGAGTCCTCACGTATGTGTTTTTTGTTTTGTTTTGTGTGCGCGTGCATGTGTGTGCGCGTGTGTGTGTGTGTGTGAGTGTGTGTGTGCGTGTGTGTATACGTGTGTACATGTGTTTTCATTTGTATGTGTGTGTGTGTGTGTGTGGCCTCCCACAGCTTTGTCTGATTTAATTATAGAGGCTCCAGGAGTGAGGCTGTCTCATTGGTCCATTCCATAGATGTTTATGTCCTGGTGATGAACCACTGACTGGTTTATGATCTCAGTCCTCTTAAGCACAACCAGTGAGCTATTTTTCCATCTTAGTATTTCCGGTATCTGCCCTCCTCATCTTCATCTACACTTTCAATGTGGAGACAAAGAAAAATTAGTGGCGATGTTGTCATGGATTCTATTGGTCCCTCTAATCTCGATGTGTAGCTAGTTTATGGTTTGGTGAGGTGGGCTGAGCGTTCTCGTCCGTCTCCCCCCCATACCCCACCATCCCAGGGCTGAGGATGCCGTAAAAGGATAATGATAGATTGTGCACAGTGTGGGGAAAGCAGTGTGAGGGCATCAATAATAGACAATCTCACAGCAGCCTGCTAAAAGCTCCTTGCAATGAAGTTGCACCACCTCATCAAATGTCAGCCTCATTTTTTAGTACAAACTGTACAGAGTGGGAAATTAATTTTTTTTAAAAGGCAATTAATTCTGTGAAACTGCATTATTAATTTATTGATTTCCATCCATCCATCCATTTTGTGTACCGCTTATCCTCACTAGGGTCACGGGTATGCTGGAGCCTATCCCAGCTATCTTCGGGCGAGAGGCGAGGTACATCGTGAACTCGTCGCCAGCCAATCGCAGGGCACCGATAAACAAACAACCATTCGCACTCACATTCACACCTGTGCACAACTTACAGTCTTCAATTAACCTACCATGCATGTTTTGGGGATGTGGGAAGAAACCGGAGTACCCAGAGAAAACCCACGCCGGCACGGTGAGAACATGCAAACTCCACACAGGCGGGGCTGGGATTTAAACGCCAGTCCTCAGAACTGTTAGGCAGATGTGCTACCCAGTCGTCCACCGTGCTGCCTCATTGATTTCCAATGGTTTTAATTGCAAAAACAAAGCTCCAGGTTTCTAGCACCCAAGAACATATTGATGGAGGGATGCTTGCGCTGCTTTGTTTGGACCAAGACAATAAGCACCCTTGTTGAGACAATAGTAATGACAGCCTTTGTGGGGGTGACAACGTTATTGGGGAAGCATAGGTTAGCGTGGGTCAAATGACCCTCAGCAACATTTGCATCATGAGTGTGTCTTTGACAAGAGTCAACGTCCACATGCATTTTGACGTTTTTTTCTCGTGAGCGAAGCACACACTTGAACAGCAAAGCAGGAGATGGAACATGATGTCAATTTGAGACAATGCTGGCATTGCGCAACCTTTAATTCACTTACGGCTGATGACATGCATGGAGCCGTCTGAGGAGGGCCATTGTTGTTGGACTTGGCAGAGCAATAGAGATGTAGCTTCAACATTTTGTTAGAGGTTAGCTGTTGTACAGAGATGGTGTTTGGATGAAATTTTTGTGGTTGTAATTTGCAGTGGTGTGGTACTATACTGCGTCATAATGAGAGCTGTTACTAATATTTTATCCCTCTCTTGGAGCTAAATACAGTAACCAGAACATTAGAAACAACTCTCTGTATGGTGCAGTGCAAACTAAAACACCAAAATACGCATTTTGGTAAATGAATACTTCTCTAACAGTGTTGATCAAAACTGAGCATTATAATGTTGTGGCCGCTGAGTATAATTCAGCAGAAAACAATATCGTAGTTATATGACTGCATATGAAAAGACTTTACTTTGTCATGAGGACTTTCTCATAATGCTCTGATAACAAATAGACTGTGTAACTCAGCCAAAATCGAATAAAATACCCTCTGTTTGTTTGTGCCCAACATGATCACATGAGAATTTAGTAGGAAATTGTTTGGAAAGCTTGGAGGTCGGGAGCCTAAGGTCAACTTCTCATTTGATCGTATTTAGAAACTATTTTAGCCATAGGAAATAATGGGAGTAGAATTAATCACTTGCAGGGTCAAACTGTATAGCCCTTATTAAACCGTTGTTAACTAGACGTTTGAGAGGTGAGTCTTTTCAAATAACAAAAGGCACTTTTTGTATTATTATTACTGTCAACCAAGGCATATGGAGAATATCCAAACTGACATCCATGCATGGAAGTCAGGCAAGTAACATTGTTACAGTATATGGACCCAATTGTAATTTGATTCCCATGTCTAAAAAGGAGTGGAGTAAATTGTTGTTTAGTACCATCCCCGTCTCCATGAATTTAATAACCGTTTGTAATAATAAATGAGATTTCAGTATAGTACAAAAACACAATATTTTGCCATCATTTCAACTTGGCTAGGTTATATTAGGGTCAATACCAATTATGCACACTATATAGTGCCTTTAGTGTCCTCATCAGAAATTCTCACTCATCATGAAAATGTAGCAGAATAATGAAACTCTGAGGTCATACTACAACTGCAAACATTTGCAGCACAATGATAGGTCTATTGAAATGTGTTTCCTTGATTTTGTATGCTTGTTTTTTTTTTTTATTGGATGTATGTGATTTTGAAATCCCATACACTGATCTGCTAACTACAGTGTGTTTAATTAGTGGTTATATGATACAACATCCCCCCCCAAAATACATGTACATGGTTTTATTGTCTACAACAAGTTATTTGTTAAAATGAGTCTTTTTTTTATCATGGACTGAATATTAAAATTTCATGATAATATTGAACATTTTGGGTGTGTCCTTGACGTTACTATCCACTCTGTCATTGTAGGGTCATCATATTATGTGTATAGCTGGATGTTGTCTAGCTTAACACGTCCGCTCTGTCATTGTGTAAAATCAATTTATAGAAAAAAAAACTTTCAGAAATTCCAAATACAGTATATTTGTTAAACAGTACTTGCTATCTGAATCATGTTGCTGAGTGAAGGTTCTTCATGTGCTCGTTAAATGCTGACATTAGCCAAAAATGTCCACCTGTCATCAAGTTCACATATTTTGCTGATGTACATAGTCTGCTTGCAGTTGATTTATGAAAATAAAGACGTGAGGGGAGCTTGACCAGTATGCATTTCATTTTCTAACAGCATAACATCTCATTAAGTCCAATGGAAAAGCTCACATTTTTGGGGGGGGGGGGGGGGGTGAAATGTGGAAGTTATGGCAGTATTGACTCTTTATTTAAATTTGTATTAACCTCTCCAAGTAACCTGATCATTTTAAATTCTTTACTTATTACATCTCATTGCTTTTTGTACAAATTCTTACTAAATCAATGTGGGAACAGGCTCTTGTGTGTCTATGACATGTTGACAAGCTTGCGTGACAATTGATTTTTGTTGGCGTCTCATGTTGGCGTCTCACATGCTATCAACATGAGTGCACCATATTAGACCGACTCCCATGCATGCCCTTTCAATGCATTTAAATAATACATGTTCCATCCAACTGCTTCCTGTGTACCACTGCCTCATATTGACGCACTACAGAGATTCACTTCAGTGTTGACCTTTAAGGCAGAGTATGCGTTGGAGTGGAGGATTCATCTCTTTGGTCTGACATTCTGTTTGGGTTGCGGTTCATTGTACTTTATTTGTTTTTGTTCCCTGCATTATCTTAGACTCTGGTCTCTGAATCATCAGCATACTTTATTAATTCATGCAGCAGTTGGGCATTCACGTGACCATACTTAAAATCTATTTTTACGGCCATTTTGGATTAGTGCATTGCACAATGAAAAAATATTTGTTCATAAAATAATGCTGAGCCTGAGTTAATTTATTATTTATTTTTTTTCAAAATCGTGATTAGTGTATTTTCTGAAATAATGGCACCTATGCTGATAGACGGTGTGTCTAAATTTGTCCACTTGAATGTCTATGCATCCATCCATGCATCCATTTTCTATAGCACTTGTCCTCATTAGGTTTACGCGTGAGTTGGAGACTATTTCAGCTGACTTTGAGCGAGAGGCAAGGCAATACCCTAGACCAGCGATTCTTAAAGTGTGGTACGAGTACCATGAGCGGTACATGTGTTCCCGCTAGCCGTACACGAAAGAATCACTAATTTACGTAAATGTTCAAACTGTGCATAGTCTTACAGTGGCTTCAACTTTTTTTTTAGTTAGGTATAGTACAGTTGTTAGGTACACTTGCATTGCATTTAACGTTTAAGTACTGTACAATACATTTGAATTTAATCATTTACAAATGTTTTGTTCAAAATGTATTTAAGTAAAATTTGTATTGAACATTTTTACACAAAACGAAATTTTGTTTTTAAAACATTTAAGTAATTCTTTTACATTACGTTTTAATTGAATCATTACTGAGGTACAGTTTGCATTTTCCTATATTTAAGCACAGTCTTAGTGTTCGAGCTATTGAATAATAATGTTACAGTGGCTAAAATTATACTTTTTAGGAATAAAACTTGCGACACTACCCTACTGTATTTGAATAGGTCATTTAATTTTTATTTTTTTTATTTTTGTAATTTGTATTAATATTTAATCATTTAATAGGTCATTCTTGGTGGGACCGGGAGAACTATTTTAGGCAGTACTTGGTGTAAAACATTTGAGAACCTCTGCCTTAGACTCTAACATGTGATCACTCCACCACGTTGTGTGCGCCTCCATGTTTATGTTCCGACTTATTATTTCCACCCAGTCTGTCTCAGTCCTTGCCATTTTACTGCGTTTCTCCATAATGGACATTTGTGTTTTGTTTTTAACTGTATTGGTGCAACACGATGCAAGTCTATGTAGAATTTTGCTTAGAATTATTGAAAGAATGTGTTTATACACCCCCAGCCCTCATCCGCCCCCCCCCCCCCCCCGCCCCCACCACCACCACCACCACCACCCCCATTCGCAGTTAAGTAAATAAACACCCCCCAAATACATGACAAAATACAGTATGCGGTGTCAGTATTGCATAATGGACTCAAGCCTATCTGTCTGAATACAAATCCACAGGTATCAATCAAAAGCTAACATTGCTGTGCTTCATTGATTAGCATCTCTACATATACAGTATATGAGCGAAGTGCCTGATCATTACGCTTTGTTGTCTCAGAGTGTTGCCTCCCACCACCTGCTTTCAAACTGTCCTCTCTCTAGCTCGGTCATCATGCAAGCAACAAGGAGTGTGTTTGTGTTTCAGAGTGCTCTTCAGAGTTCGCCGTGGGGTCTCATGCAGGCGTTGGAGCAACAGGTGGGAGAGCTGCGCATTGACACCGACCACCGTGATGCCGCTCAAGGAGACACAGGTGACAGTCGACCGAGTTCAGGTACCTGTAATCAATGAGAAGGATTCCAGCAGCCTTAGAAGCTAATTTAATACTTATTTTATCTGTGCATGTACAGTACCATTTATGTTGATTGCAGGCTCCTGAACCAACTTGCCCAACACACTCTCTAGCCACAACATTAGGTACCCACAGTCTATCCATCTATCCATTTTCCGAACCATTTATCCTCACTAGGGTCGTGGGTGCGCCGGTGCCTATCTCAGCTGACTTCCGTCAAGAGGCGGGGTACACCCTGAACTGGTCGCCAGCCAATCGCAGGGCACATGTAAACATACAACCATTCACACTGACAATCACACCTACGGACAATTCAGAGTCTCCAATAAACCTACCATGCATGTTTTTGGACTGTGGGATGAAACCGAAGTACGCGAAGAAAACTCACGCAGGCACGGGGAGAACATGCAAACTCCACACAGGGGAGGCCGGATTTGAACCTGAGTCCCCAGAACTGTGAGGCAGATGTACTAACCAGTCGTCCACCATCCCGCCCTGCACAGTCTAATGAGATCCAATACAGAAACTACTGTAGATAGTGTGCAGAAAGTTTCTTTAAAATTGAACTAGTTTATTACAAAAGCAATCTGTGGAAAATTCTGACATAAATGATGAGTAGATAGTGATTTTTTGCCTCAGTTAATACACCTTATATGGCCACCCTAGGATTGACTGGCCATCAGTCCAGGGTGTATCCCGCCTCTCGACCAAAGTCATCTGGGATAGGCTCCCGTTCACTCCGACCCCAGTAAGGACAAGGGCAATAGAAGATGGAAGGATGGATATATGGTCACCGTTAGTTGCATAAATAATAAATAAATACATATAAAACAGTATTATAAAGAGACATTATGGACCCTATATGTAAATCCAAGCATCTCTCTTTACATAATAATCAGTTTGATTGACAGAACTTAAATTTTACTCACAATATGATGGTAATTACTTATTGAAAGAAATTATATATACATTAGTATGGAGTTCATTTGAAACTGTCATTATTATTATTAGTATTATTATTAAATGTATTTTTTGCTATTTTGTTCATTTTTAATCCCTTTATTTGATTATTTCACAATGGAATCAGTATACAGCTCTTGCATGCATATTCTACACAATTTAGTAGCATATGTTTAAAAACAAACATCAAAAACAACAGTAGAAAAATAGAATGTCAACTGTAAATGTCCACTATAATATCTACCTAAGTGAACATACTGTTAAATTAATACTTCTTTTAATTAGTTAGTTTAATATTGCACTGTATTAGCAGTAGTAGTAGTACAGTAATTGTAAGAGATTATCCATGTGTGCCTAATGAAGTGCCCTATTCTGTGATTTTTGCAAATTAAAATTGTGCTTTTTACTCACATTATTTAATTACTGTGAAGCTCTTCACTTCAGCTTATTTTTTTCAAAATATAATGAATTGTCAATTCAAGTATGATTTGTTTGTATTTTCTACTGGATACTATTTCTACATATTTGTTGCAACGTGTGCTGCAAGAAGCCTAGGTTTGATCGGTATGAAATAACCTTCTCTTCTCTCACACAAGTTGTCCTTTTCTCTAGGTTTCTATGAGTCAAGTGAAGGTCAGTCGCCTAAAGGGAGAACTTGTTCCACGGAGCCCACAGAGATGGTCTCTTCCTGGCCTTACACCAACGAAAGGCCCAAGTCTGTGGGTAAGAAAATAAACACACATGGTCCTCTTTCACCATTTCCTGTTGCACGTGGACATCATTATAAGGGTTGTGTCAATAAATAACGACCCTGCTGCCTTTCTCCTTTATGTGCCTAAAGCATGCGTTGCTACATCTTCTTATATATTACATGCCTCTGTTTCCTCTGTCAAGTGCAAGTACAAGGTGTTATTTTTGTAGTAATTCATAAACAAACTCCTGTTAACAGTGTGGCCTTGGCAGAGGCTCTTACAGTGCATCCGGAAAGTATACACAGCGCTTCACTTTATCCACATTTTTTAATGCTGCCGCCTTATTTCAAAATTGAATAATTTTTATTTTTTTCATGATGACAATGTTGAAAAAGTGTTTGTTTTTTTCAATTGTTATTATTTTAGCAAAGAAATCACAAGCGCTTTGAGCCTTTGCTCAATACTTGGTTGACTGCCTCGTCTTTTTTAATATGAGGCCAAAAGCTTGGCACACCTATCTTTGTCCAGTTTCGCCCGTTCCTCTTTGTAGCACCTGTCAAGCTGCATCAGATTGGATGGGAAGTGTCGGTGCACAGCCATTTTCAGACCTCTCCAGGGATGTTCAATCGAATTAAAGTCTGGGCTTTGGCTGGGCTTCATGTTCAGCTTCGTGGCAAAGGCTGGGATGCTTATGTACATATTATTTCTTTTTTTGTTTTGTTTTGTTTTTCAATTTCAAATATCTAAAAAAAAAAGGTTTTTTTTCAAATTGTCATTATGAGGTGTTGTAAGTGGAAAAATAAATACAATTATTTTTGGGAATATAGATGTAACTTTACATCCATCCATCCATCCATTATCTGAGCCGCTTCTCCTCACGAGGGTCGCGGGCGTGCTGGAGCCTATCCCAGCTGTCATCGGGCAGGAGGCGGGGTACACCCTGAACTGGTTGCCAGCCAATCGCAGGGCACATAGAAACAAACAACCATTCGCACTCACAGTCATGCCTACGGGCAATTTAGAGTCTCCAATTAATGCATGTTTTTGGGATGTGGGAGGAAACCGGAGTGCCCGAAGAAAACCCACGCAGGCACAGGTAGAACATTCAAACTCCACACAGGCAGGGACGGGGATTGAACCCCGCACCTCAGAACTGTGAGGCTGACGCTCTAACCAGTCGGCCACCGTGCCGTGTAACTTTACAAAGTGTGGAATGGTTGTCTCTATATGTGCCCTGTGATTGGCTGGCGAGTAGTCTGGGGTGGAATTGACCTCTTGTCCGAAGTCGGCTATGTTAGGCTCCAGCTCCAGTATAGATTATGGATGATTGGATGGATAGGTGGAAGTCTAGTGTTCTTATATGCTCTTGTTTACTCTTCATTATGACACTTCTCCCTGGTCTAATGTTCACCTTCACTTTATTTAGGAGACCCCCTCGTGTTTGATGGAGAATCAGACATGGCAGTTCCTCAAAGTGGCCTGCCACGCTCATTCTCTGCCCCCCACCCACCTCTGGAGGGCATCGCCGAGGAAGGCACACCAGTAGAGTCATGGATGCTGCAGCCCAGCCGAGCGGAGCAGCCGTGGCAGAAGCAGCAGCTGCCGGGGGATCACGTGGCAGACGAGGACTACCAGCAGACCATGAGGGTGGAGGGTTACATACTTCATCTTGTCCAGCGTCACACCCTTTCACCGCGGCCGTGTCAGCCTCGTACTACTCTTAGTCCTGACCCGCCATACAACTTTACCCCTGCACATGCCTCCCTACACAGGAAAAGCCCCTCTCTTTCCACAGAGCACGGTCATCCAGGCCCTCAAGTTGACCTTTCGTCCAACCCAATGAGCCCAAGTTGGGGTTGTGACCTGCCAGAGGGTGAGGCCTGTGGAGGAGAGGCCCCATCTTTGGAAGAAGAGCGCTATTTGATACTGCCCTACCCCCAGTGTAGGCCACACTCCCTGACTGGGAGGTTACCATCACCTCTGCCCTCCCTGGACCCCAACTGCGGTACTGGGGCGCTTAACCTTTGTTGTGAACCCTCAACCCCCCAGCATTGTCCACAGCCCCCAATCAATCACAAGCACAATCTAGTAAGTGCTCAATACATCCCAGGGCAGACCTTTCATGCGCCGTTACGCTCCCCAAGACACTTCAACCCAACCCAGTCCAAAGCCCGCCAGGCCTCTCCTGACCATCACAATGCCAAGTCCAGAAACTCAAGGAAGGGTCACAATGAAAAACAGAGGTCTAAAAAGTCGAGCAGTAAATCCAGTCGATCCCAGTCAGAGAACAGCCTCCTTGGCCAGCGGGTGCTGCCTGAACGAAGGTACAGCACCACGGAGAGGCATCAAGGCAGAGGGGATCAGGCTCAAGGCCAAGTTGCTAAGATTCATGTAGGAAACAACAGCGACAAAGCAAACCGACGCTGGTGTTCCAACCTGGAACTGAGTCAAGACGAAGGGGAAAACCACGTGGAGCAAGGACATAGGAGGCCACCTCGAAAAGCTCGCCATGGTCACAGTGGTCATCATCATCAGCAGCAGCAGCAGCATCATCCGCAGCAGCAGCAGCATGCCCAGCGCTGGCACGCAGACTTCCAGCACCGAGCGCCACTTTGCCAAGGAGAGGACGCTTACATGGGAGCTGCCCCCGCAGAGTCCTCGTCCAGCATGAGTGAAGTGTACTCGCCGGCCTCCAGCTCGCTCTCCAGCGACTCGGACGAGAGCGGGGGGCTTGTGTGGCCCCAGCAGCTGCCACCTCGGCTCGCTACCACACCCTCTTCATCCTCACCCTCAGCGCAGGCCGCCGCCAACCCGCCCGCGCAGCCAAAGGCCTTTGTCAAGATTAAAGCCTCCCACGCCCTCAAGAAGAAGATCCTCAGATTCCGCTCGGGATCTCTCAAAGTCATGACCACCGTGTGAATTGGTTTCAAAACCGAAGCATCACTGTCGGTTGCAGCTTTTCTCGACTCCTTGCTGTGTAATTAAAGGCTGACACATCATGGTTGCTTGCGTCATGCATCCACATTAAAACTGATGGCCTCCATCTTCCCCTAAGTGACGTTAATTGACTTGAAGCCAAATTATACAATGTTGACAAGGCCCACATTGTTGCTATGGAGCTGATGTCCAAAGGAATTATTATTAATGACTCATCCATTCATGCTTCATAAATTCCCCGTGTATAGTAGACTGTGACACAAATATTGTAACGACAATTAAAATGCTGTGCAAAAGTCTCAGGCCACCACTAGCGTTGTTATTTTAAGTAAGTAATTGGACAAATACAGCATTACACCAAAATTCCAATAAACTATTTCGCCAAAACTATGTAGACCGGCAGTGCATGGACCAAGACAGAAGCCATAAAACTTTGATGAGGCTCTGGATAAGGCTGTGGATACAGGAATTTATTTTCACTGTTTGGATCAGGAGACAGGGGAAAATCTGTTTGTTTATCACCTTCCATTAACCAGGAAGTAGCTTGTTAACCAATCAATGGACAAGCACAAATAGACACAGGGGGAGAGGTCTGCGCTTGGCTGAGTGACGTTCTGATTATACACTGTATGGTCATTATGGCATTGATAGCAACAAATGTAAAGAATGGGCTGAGACTTTTGCAGAGTACTGTACAAAATGGCTTCAAGGCTTGGCAAACATTGTCTTTTGAAGTCATACACATCGTAAATCTTGACAACAACTTCGCTAAAAGCCTGAAAATATACTCAGTGGTTTGACTCAAAACAACACATTTATTATCTTGTAAACCAGGGCTTGTGTGAAATAATAACTATTATTTTTTGTGTTTGCATTTTTTTCACTCATAAATTATGGTCAGGGCATGGAAGCATAAGCAGCCTGTATTTCATGCTAATGTTCTCATGAGAATTTAGTAGGTTTTCATCCCGACTGCATGTTGGAAGACTGGTGAGCACATTCGTCACACGGTTATGAAGTTGGGGGTTTGAATCCAGCCTACCTGCGCTTGCCTTGGTTTTCTCCAGGTACTCAAGCTTCATCCCACATTGCAAAAACATGCTGTTGACTGAAGATTCTAAATTGTCCTTAGGTGAGAATGTGAATGTGAATTTTCGTTTGTCTATGTGTGGCCTGCGATTGGCTGGCAACCAGTCCAAGGTGTACCATGCTTCTTGCCCAAATGTCAGCTGGGATCGGCTCGAATAAACCACCTTTGAGATGCGCTTGTAGATCAGGGCAAAATGTAGTTGCTTTTTTCAAATCCGGCCTCGCCTGTGTGGAGTTTCCATGTTGTCCCCGTGCCTGCATTGGTTTTTCCGGGTACTCCGGTTTCCTCCCACATTCCAAAAAATGTACATGGTATGTTAATTGAAGACTCTAAATTGCCCTTAGGTGTGAATGGTTGTTTGTTTATACAGTATGTGCCCTGCGATTGGCTGGCGACCAGTTCAGGGTGTACCCCGCCTCTCGCCCGAAGATAGCTGGGAAAGGCTCCAGCACTCCCGCAACCATAGTGAGGATCATCGGTACGGAAAATGGATGGATGGATAATATTACCTTTTCAGCACACATACTACACTGTAATGTGGCTGACTCATAATATTTTGGAGAATTTGGTGCTGTTGATTTGTGCAAAGACTCTGACACTCATGATACTGGAGAATGACGAGATACTGTTTCAAGGTACTGTTGTGCTTCTTGTCAGATTTCTAACTACATTCTCTTGCGAACATGTAGATCTAGCTGTGACGACTGGCTCAATTTGTTATCACCTGGTGTTGGAACTAGCTAGTCATCATACCAGAAGTCATTTAAAAGGCATTACTGCAGCGACTAAACGATTGTAAATATGTAACTAAGTGTATATCCATAATGTGGCCTTGTTTGGAATGAATGTAATTTTTAATAAAATAAAACATGTGGATCTTTGATATGTTGTCACGTGTGATTATTCTTTATGTTGTTATGTTATGTTATGTCATGTTACATTATGTTATGTTTATGTGTTTATGTTATGTATATTAGCATAATGATAATTATATTTGCGTGCATCTCGATAAATAAGAATATAATGGAAAACTATTTCAGTAGTTAATGAAAAAAACATACACAGAATGAAATGTTTCATGATTTTATTTTTTCCTATTTTGATTATAATAGCTGCAAAAAAGTCACATACCCTCAGCCACAGTATTACATCAAAATGTCAAAATGATACAATATAGAAATCCATCCATCCATCCATTTTCTGAGCCGCTTCTCCTCACTAGGGTCGCGGGCGTGCTGGAGCCTATCCCAGCTGTCATCGGGCAAGGGGCGGGGTACACCCTGAACTGGTTGCCAGCCAATCGCAGGACACATAGAAACAAACAACCATTCGCACTCACAGTCATGCCTACGGGCAATTTAGAGTCTCCAATTAATGCATGTTTTTGGGATGTGGGAGGAAACCGGAGTGCCCGGAGAAAACCCACGCAGGCACGGGGAGAACATGCAAACTCCACACAGGCGGGGACGGGGATTGAACCCTGCACCTCAGAACTGTGAGGCTGACGCTCTAACCAGTCGGCCAACAATATAGAAATTTGGTAGGAATTAGCCTTCTAAAAAGTATCTTCCCATGTGTTTATTGAATATATATATTTTAATACTGTATAGGAATTTCATTTTTTGATGTACAACCCCAATTCCAATGAAGTTGGGATGTTGTCTTAAACATAAATAAAAACAGAAATTCTAAGTTAATGATTATGATTACCAAAGAACACAACAGAAGTATTATTTTACAATAAACATAAAAATTGTTTTTTACTGCTTCATAGTGAGGCATGTGGCGTCCATTACCAAATATGGTTCCTTCCCATTGAAAGCGGCATAATAATTGCTCACTGTGGTTATTTAAAGCAATGACGAAAGTTCTATCCACTTCATTCATTGCGAAGGTTGATCACGGCCTATGCCAAAGACGCACCCTCTCACACGTTAGTCATCTCCTTTTCTGACGAGCTTGTGGCCTTGGTTTCATGAGTACCGATGCTGGTTCTGGGCATGTGGTCCTCGCTGAGTAAGTGCAGGATGTTGCACAGGGAGCGGTTCATGGTGTTTTTGAAGCCTCGGCCCAGACAAACGTAAAGCAGTGGGTTGAGGCAGCTGTTGAAGTACGCTAGGCATAGCGTCAAAACATGGGCCAGGTACACGGATGGGCTGTGAGGGGAAGACCGAGGGGTCACCAACACCAAGAAGTCGACAATGTGCAGGGGCAGCCAGCACAGGAAGAAGCTGAGCACCACGGCAACAATAACCCTCAGCGTCCGCTTGGAGCGACTCCTGCTTTGTGCCATTTTACTGTCGGCTCTTCTGTACACCATCCAGTGGCAGATGACGATGGCCAGGAATGGAAGGAGAAATCCTAGCAGGAAGCGGAGTGACGTGACGAGCCAGGCGCTCTGCACTGTGTGAACCGTCACACACTCACGTTTGTGCTCGCCCACTGTGATCTCCTGAGTGTAAACGAACTGAGGGATGCTGCCTATCAGGGCCAGGCACCACACGGCAACACAGCCCAGTACAGCATACTTGGGTCGCCTGTTGTTGTGGCACCATACGGGCCGGGCCACCAGCAACCAACGATCAAGACTTATGAAGACAAGCTGCAGGATGCTGCAATACATCACCAAGTAGAAAAGGCCTTTGAGCAGTGGGCACGCCATCGGGCCAAAGTGCCAGTGGTCATCGTGGGCGAGAGGCACCATGAGAAGAGGCAGCGACAGGCAACACAGGAGGTCAGCCAGCGCAAGGTTGAGGAACCAGATGGATGTGACCGACGGGGGCATTTTGAAACCGGTCACCCACACCACTATGGCATTCCCAGGAACACCAAACAAGACTACAAGGGCATAGAAGGTCAGAGCCACGATCTGAATAGGCTGAATCTTGGGCCTCATGATGTCAGGAAAGTCGGGAAAAGTGAAGTTGTAGTCTGGAATGCTGGAGTTTGATTCCAAGATGTCCCTCAAGTCGAAGAGGTAGTCCATGATTAAGCTGTAAATTCAAAACAAAATGTTACCAATATAGCTTAATGACATGGATGCAGTCCCCAACCTTCTCGATGTCCCACAACTCTAGGAGACTTTTATTGTTTTCACACCCCCTACTAAAGTAATGCAGGAGAACCTTGAACAAGTGGGTGTCCAAAAATATTCTTCCAAGGGCTGCATACAGAAAAATGGAAGAATGCAAGGGCCACTTTGACATTCTTCACCCTTAATCTAGTTTACACGCGAAAAGCAATCCATATAGGAAAAGCTATGGGAGGCAATTACAATATATATTGTTTCATAAATATTATGTATATTTACCTTTTAAAAATGCCTAGTGATTATTTGGGAAATCAGTGACCCTGTATGGAGACGATGAAAACAAATTTATTCTTCTCTTCTCCTGCCTTGCGCCCCAGTGTAAAAAGGAAGTAGTACAATGCAGGAAAACTACATTGGCTGTGCCAATTGTTAATTTTAGCATATGATGCGACCCACTAAAAGATTAGTGGTGGGCCACAGATGGCCCCTAGGCCATTGTTTAGACACCTATGCTCTAATGCAATCCACTCATTTATCTATTTTCTATAAGGCATGTCCTGATTAGGGTCACGCCTTTGGGCGAGAGGCAGAGTACACCCTGGACTGGTCGCAAGGCACATAGTGTATAGACAAACGACAATTCACATATTCACACTTGTGAACAATTTAGTGTCTTTAATTCACTAAACAATCATTTTTTGGAGGAATGTGTGAGGAAGCCGGACTACCTGGTGAAAACCCACACAAGTCCGGAGAGAACATTCAAAAACCAGAAGGCTGGAGCAGAGGTTCAAACCTAAGGCCTCATAACTGTTAGGCACACATGCTCATCACTAGCTCACCACGTTTCCCACGACACATTTGACAATTTCCCAAAATTCCATTAACTGCACAGGCAATTGTAAGCGACATTTTAATAAGTCCTGCAAGTGTAGAAAGACATTAACCACTCTCAATAGTAAGATGTAAAATCAAGAAAACGCAAATGATACTGCTATGAATGTAAAACACTAAAAACTTGAAATGTACATAAGATTTTTCTTGTTATTCTACCCTTTGTTCAGTTTTTGAAATATGCATTGCAAAAAAAAAAGCTAATTATTGGTATTCTCATTGAACTGACATCTTTGTAACGTATTGCACAATGTACTTATGTTTCATGTCACGTCTTGAAACTTTCCAGGCATATTTTTACTAAACATTTTGCTCAAATTCTCAATTGTACAACCTCAGGTGTATCCGATTTAAGAGGTTCAGCTCTCACTTAAAACTGAAAAGTTGACTCAATTTAGGGGGTAAAAAAGTGCACTTTGCTAGAATTCTACACTCTTTATCTTCTTTCAATAAACTGTCACAAATCTAAATGCTCCAAACTCACTCATTGGAAAAAAATAGCTATGAGAAAAGTTCAATAACAACCTTTCTTTTTTTAAGTTTGAAATGTACGTTTTTTACAAATACGTCTTCAGAAAAGTTCAACTTACGGTGTCACTTGGCTGTTGATGTTGCACATGCATCTATGGTGAAAGGAAGTTTTGCAATGTTTTATACCCAAGCACTCACACACACACACACACACACGCGCACACACTCACGCGCACTCACATACATTTTTATGTGACCATGTAAAAAATAAATCTATAAGAAACACAAGACAAGATTGTTTTGGTTTGCAACAGGTTGGACTCCAAAGCAACAAAGGTGAGGTAGGATGAATCTCATAAAAATTGTTTATTTCAAAAAACAGAGAAAAAAATTAAAAAGACAGAAAAATTGGGATACCAAATTAACAAACGTCTCAAAAAACAAGGGTCAAAATAACAAAGAAATATTAGGGGTAAACTCACCACAACACTGGCTTATTTAACTTTCGCATGATGTTTATGTTACACTTTGTGTTCGTGAAACCCTGCCTGTGGGTTGTGTGAAGTAGAGTGACATTCCGGTCAGTTCAGCTTAATGCTAAGTGAAGCCAAGCTGACCGTTATCTGGTGACTTGTCAGCTGCATTAGATAGAAGTGTGAATTTTTTTGTGATTATTCAGTTTGGTCTACTTCTTCTGAAAGCTAAGCTAAGCTCCCATTTCCCTTGTGTGACTCATCAGCACTACAATGAATAATATGTATATTGCTGCTTTATATGTTTATAGTGTGTGACATCAACCACATTATATACATGTGCGTTTGGTAGTAGCAGTATGTTTCCATTGGAGGAAGCTCATTGTAGAGGTCAAGAGACAGGAGCCAAGTGTCAGCTAATTCAGGTAAGGTAATCAACTAGTATTGAGCAAATAATGATTCACAGCTGGTGTATGAGTACAATATATCAAGTGGTGCATGTCTCCAGATTCCAATTCAGACTACTCCCCTTCCACTTTGGTTTATTTATTTATTTATTTTGGGGGTACAGCCTTATGAAATGTCTAATAATGTAGATACGAGGCAGCAAGCTTCCTTGCGGTTTTGAGATTTAAATCAGCTCACAGTACAGTATATGATGGAAGTAATGGCTCTTTGCAATTCAGTAGCAATCTTGGTAACATGTCCCGCACTCAAAGAAATCTCATACAAACAGCATTGTTAGTGTTTATGGCATTATCTGAATCAATATTCTTCCTTGCTACCTAACCTTCTTAAATCATTCAATTTGACCAGCATTCTTGTTTAATTAAATGCTTTTTGGCGATTTACTCTCACCTTGGCAACATAAAGTTAAAGAAGTAAAAGTGCAACAGACAAGATAAAACACTTGATTGCCCCAGCAGATTAGTAATAATCTGTCCACAAAACAGCACTAGAAGATGTTCATAATTGGGGTGAATGTCTTGATGTAACTTTAAAAAACAATACACAATATTATATTAAGTACAAGAACAGAGGAAGTAAGAACATGATCTCACGTTCTATCAAACAACCTCACAATAAAATGAATAATAATAATCCGTTTTATATAGTGGTTTTCATAAAACTAAAAACGCGTCACATACACAGTAAACAAAAACAGACAAAAAAATAAATAGATGAAATGCTTGATGGGTTACGTGTTAATTGAAAGAGGATCATTTTTTGAATGATTGTGGTGAGTCAGAGGCACGCATGTGTGGGGGGAGAGAGTTCCAAAGGGTGGGGGCTGCAATGGTGAAGGCCCTGTCCCCCGAGGTACGGTGCTTGGATTTAGTGGTGGGAGTGAGAAGGCTGGAGTCAGAGGTTCGGAGACGGCGGGATTGGTGAAAGTACTGCAGAAGTGCAGTGAGATATGGGGGGCAGGTTACTGAGGGATTTGTAGGTGATTAGCAGGCTCTTGAAGTGGATGCGTCAGTGTATGGCTAGCCAGGGTAGCTGTTGGAAGACAGGGGTAATATGGTCATCGGAGCGGGTGTGGATCAGTAACCGGGCTGCCGAGTTCTGTACATAGTGGCGTTTCTGTAGGTGAGTGGAGGCAAGAACATAAAGGAAGCTATTGCATGAATCAAGTCTGGAGGATATAAAAGCATGGATCAGGGTTTTAGCAGCAGAATTAGAGCGGCTGGGACAAAGGTGGGCAATGTTGCGTAGGTGAAAGAGGGCTGTTTTGGTGATTTGACAGATGTCGGGCTGGAAGAAGAGTGTGGGTTCAAAAATGAAAGTGAAATTTCTGATCTGTGGGGAATGGAGCTTGTGAAATCCCGAGTGGAGGGCAGGAGTGATTTGGGACCAATGATGATAAATTCAGATTTATTGCCAATTTGCTGTTGAGTTTGAGGAATTTGGTGGTCATCCATGATTTTTATTGCACAAAGGCAGTTTTTGAGGATCTACAGTCATACTTTTTGAGCAAAAATACAAAATTGCAATGAGAAAAGCGCTTAAACACCTTTCTGGGCACCAATTAACATCGATTTTAATGCCAGGGAAAAAGTAAATAATCATAATGCTATACCAGTATCATACAGTTTTCTTTTGTTGTATTTCATGAGAACTTTTAGATGCAAGCAGACGCAAGATATAATACCCAATTTTGTTCCTCTCTGGGACAGAAACTGACAACCTGGACATAAACATTAAATTATTGCTAAAGAACACAACAGACAGATTTTTACAATAAACGTGCATGCTTGTTTTTTATCTTACAGCATTTTATTGAGTTGAATTTAATCACATGGTTTTACTGCTTCATTGTGATGCACGTTGCATCCTTTATCAAATATGTTTCCTTTTCATAGAAAAAGCTATTATAATTGTTCCGTTAGTTATTTAAAGGAAGGATGAACGTTCCATCCTCCTCATCCATTGCGATGTTTGATCATGGCCCATGTCAATGACTCGCCACCTCACACGTTAGTGTCACAAACACTATACGTCTTCAGCAAGTTCAACTTATGGCTTCACTTGGCTGTTGATATCATACGTGTCTATGGTGGAAGGAAGTGGTGGGCTTTACTTCTTTTGCAATGTTTTATAGCCGAAGACTCACACATACACGCGGCGCGCGCACACACACACACACAGTTTTTATATGACCGTGTTAAAAATTAATCTATAACAAAAACACAAGATATGGTTATTCTTAGAGGTTATGCCGTACTTTCTCGTGCAATTTCTGTATAAATACAATACATACAGTACAATTCAACTTTTTTTTATTGAATTGTATGTATTTGCTGATATATAATTTACCACATTATTGAAATTATTTTCAAAATTTTTACATAAACAGGGCTTTGCGAGCAAACAGGACCTGGTGTAGTAGCCACATTGACCTGTGGGGGGTAGCAATGAGCAACATGGCATCCAGATTAAAAGAAGAAGCAGCTCGACTAGCTGTCGGCCTAATTTCTTCTGCTCCTCTTCTTGCTATTTCTATTGTTATTTTTTTCACTTGAGTAATTAAGTCAGTCAATCATTATAATTACTTCCTGGTCATTCAAAAAAAAATGTAAAATACAAGAAATACTGGTACATCTCAATACATTAGAATTAGCTCTATTTAGTTTGGTAGTTCAATTCAAAATGTGATACTCATAAAGATGCACTACACATATTCAGTGAAATATTTCATGATTTATATATATATATATATATATATATATATAATATTGATGATCATAGTTTCCAGCAAATGAAAAAACAAAGTTCACTATCTCTAGAAACTAAAGTATCATGTAACAAACAATCAAGCAATTAAAATGATTTTTAAATGTAGCTATTTGGCAGGAATTTGCCCTCTGAAAATAATTTTACCCAAGTGTTTGATGAATCTGTATGAGTACTTAAATAGATAGACTTTTCTACCATATTCACATTTTTTTAGCTGTACCTGTACTGTGGCAGCATGTCAGACTAGTGGCAAACACGTCCACCTCACACTTCTGCCGTTCTGAATTCCAATCTTGGGTTTCTTAGAAACATGGTTGCTCATTCACAGTGGGGTGATTTCACAATGGAGCAGCGGAACTCACAGCAAGATGAGGCATCCTCAAAATTTTACCATGAATCAATAACCAGTAAAAGTATGTAAAATAGATTACAAATGTATATTTTAAGAGAAATGCATATCATTCTTTCCATGCAAAGAACATTTGAAAGATGTAATCCAATGTATATAATTTTCATTTATTCAATTTATTGAAAATCATATTTTTGTGAATATATATCTATACATTACAAATAAATCATGGATAGTGCGACTGGGGCAAAATATCTTAATTGACAGGTTTATTGCAAGGATTTATACAGTGACATAATCATATGTACATTATATTCACAGGTCAGCCTAGACACAAACTCAAATGAATCTCCATAGCAATGCACAACTGTAGTTCTCAGTTTTATCTGAATTGATCTATAAACACGAGCTGCCTTTTTTAACTCAAAATGAAAGGACAGTTCTTAAAATGCTTTAACGTTACAACCTTTGACCTCATATACACTGTATGATATGACTGTTTCATGAGTGATAGAGATTTATCTTCTAAATATCCACAGAAGTCCCCATTGGGTTAGAAAAGGGTTGATGATAGAGTTCAATAGGTTTAGGGATCTTTGGGGAACAGAGTAAAAGGAACAAAATAATATGCAACACCAGCATGTCCTCTTATAGCACTATGACTCACTGGCCTTCAAAAGTGTGAGTTAGTGAAATCACACATGAAGCAAAGACTAAAAGTTGAAAAAAGACACAAAAAGGGTAATGTTCTGTGAATATTTGCATTTTACCATTTCTGTTTGTGTGATTATCTTCATCAGCATGTTGCCAAGTGTACAGACATGCCCATTTATGGCTTCTCTGTAAGCTTCACTGGCTGCTTATCAGCACTTGAGCATATTTTCCTTTTTCAGCAATGCCGTTTAGTCTTTCAGCTCACACGCATAATCTTTCATTGTCAGTGTCAACTTGTTATTGTTTCCTCACGGGGTCCTCAGAGGTTTCGGTTGAGGGCCGGAGCACAGCTTGGTGGGAGTGTGGGGGTGTCATCTCGAAACGCATCTGACTGTAGGTCTGCAAAACAGAAAATTGGAAAGTGAATGGGAAAAGTGGCCAACTGGTTAGCACATCCCGTCCTCGCCTGTGTGGAGTTTGCATGTTATTCCCGTGCCTGCGTGGGTTTTCTCCGGGCACTGCGGTTTCTTCCCACATCCCAAAAACATGCATGGTAGGTTAATTAACAACTCTAAATTGCCCGTAGGAGTGACTGTGAGTGCGAATGGTTGTTTGTTTGTATGTGCCCTGCGATTGGCTGGCAACCAGTTCAGGGTGTACCCCGCCTCCTGCCAGATGACAGCTGGGATAGGCTCCAGCACGCCCGCGACCCCAGTGAGGAGAAGCGGCTCAGAAAATGGATGGATGGATGGATTTTCCTACCAATGACTTTGGAGTAGGGCAGCACGGTACGGTAACTCACCTGCCTCACATTCAAAGGTTCTGGGTTTGAAACTCGGATCTGAACTTTTGATGTGGAGTTTCTATTTCCTCCCAGTGTGTGTGTGGATTTTCTCCAATTACACAATTTCCTCCTACATTCAAAGAATACACATTCTGCTTTTGATACAGCTGTATACGAACCACATGGTGATGGCGGTGAGCCGTGTACTTTCCACCGCACACACAGTCGAAAGCTGAGGCTGGCCCGCCTCAATCTCCTGAGGAATTAAAGGCATAGGTGACTCCTCCTGAAATCACCTAGCATTGATCACACATTGATGTGGATGTTATTCAGCCATCCATTCATCCATTTTCTGTACCGCTTATCCTCACTAGGGTCGCGGGCATGCTGGAGCCTATCCCAGCTATCTTCGGGCAAGAGGCAGGAAGTTGCAGTTGGTTCAGACTGACCTCCACAGCAATGTGTAAAGAAAATGAAAGGGATAGTCATGGATTTTAGGAAGAGTAACTCCTCCCACACCCAACTAGCCCAACTCGATCCCTCCTCCAACTTTTGTCAGCGTGTCTGTGGAAACAGTCCAAAGCTTCAAGCTCCTCAGAGTCTGGTTTTCCAGGGATTTTATGTGGGATCTGCCAATAACATAATGAAGCCGCACTAATGCCTTTTTTTCCTTGGAAGATTGAGGCAGGTCAGCTTCAGCTATCCAATCCTGTTATTTTCCACTGTGTTTATGGTGGAGAGTACACGGGACCATCCTCCATCACCTTTGGCACGGCTAGTACTATGCTGCCAACAGAAAGTCTGCCAAAAACTACCAAAGGGACCACAAACGGCAGCCTCCCTCACATCAAAAAGCTGCCACATGAAACTGTCACAATGTGTTAAATAACTATAATTCATTTGTACTTATTTGTAGTTGTTCAGTCAAAATTATTCAGATTCAGAGATCAATGTCCTCCCAAAAGATCTGGGAGAAAACACTCTATAAAAGTTAAGAAAACCTTTCTGAAATGGTTAAAAATGGAAACAGGCATCATGGTGAGCAATGTGGTTATCACAATTGCCTCACAATTCTAAGGTCCAGGGTTCAGTCTTGGCTCAAACCTTCTTATGTGGAGTTGACATGTTTTCCCCGTGCTTGTGTGCATTTTCAGTGGGTACGCTGCTTTCCTCCCATGTTCCAAAAACATAAAAATTGAAGATTAAATTGTCCATAGGTGTGAAAGTTTGTGTGTGTGTGAAAAATGGGCTCTGCATTGACTGGCGACCAGTCCAGGGTGTACCCTGCCTCTCCCCCCAAAGTCCAGCTCACCTACGACACTAATGAGGGTATAGGTATAGAACCCCCTAAAACTAACCCTAACCCAAATCTAAAACATATCCAACTCACCAATGAGTGTCAATCCTTGCTGCTGGTTCAGAAAAACTGATGCTCTCTCCTCCTCATCCTCCTCTTCCCAGTCAGCAATGTTGGCTGGGGGGATGCATTGCTCCAAGAAGAGGTCCTCTTCATCCTCGCCCATGTCGATGTTTTCTGGGGGCCAGCGTAGTTCTCCGCTCTCCACCTCGCTCAACTCAGTGGGCTCCACAACGATGGAGGGTAGACGCTCCCTCTGGTGGTTCTGAGCCAAGCTGTTCAAAGACGTCTCGGGGACAAGAACTACCTCGACTGGATCAGGGAAGATCTGTAGGAAGAGATGGGGGAGTGATCGAACACTTAACAGAAGCGTAACAATTGAAGTAAGTTCAGCTGAGGGTAAGTAGGCATTTGTATTGTCTTAGCGTAAACAGTCTAACGAGTTAAATAAGAGACTGAAATTGCCCTAACAGGTCAGTAAATGTTACATCTCTGTTATGATTTTGTCTTGACTTATGCCTACTACCTCCCTTCTAAGCACAATAGGAACACAATCAAATGAGATCCAGTATACAAGCCATGACATTTTTTTTAATGAACATTTACACCATAAAATTCATAGTCTTTCGCTATGATAATGATAAAATACAATGGAAATATCAAAAGAAAGTGACTTGTGTGATTAAATGAGATGAGAGTAGTAATAACAGTTCTCAGTGTGATGCAGTACTGTTCTACTCCACTGTAAACTATGATGCACACATTGTCTAATGAATTCCTCTCTGAAAGTGTCGGTCAAAAGTGAACATTTTCATTATAACTCATATTGCATGCATCTCATTAGATCTGATTGTACTTTGATGGAGACGCAAAAGTAAACCACTAACAAAAAGGTTTCCATGTGTCCAAATCCCTCCATTTTCTACCAGTTATCCTGACTTTTAGCAAGAGGCGGTGTGCACCCTGGACTGGTAATAGGGCACACATGCAACAGGCAAACACTCATTCACACCTATAGACAATTGACTGTATAGTCTTCAATTAATTTAACCTGTATTGTTTTCGTAATGTGAGGGGAAGCCGGAGTTCCGGTAGAAAACCACATCCCCACCGTGCCAAGTGTGGCATTTTGGAATTTTACGTCACATGACCGGAATAAAGATAATCGGTACCTGGAAAGGTAATCGTTTTTCCTTCCGTCGCAGATCTTCAGAATTTGAATCCTGACCGCTTAGCTCCTCCATCCCTCTGCAGACACATCAAAAGCATTATAACATAAAGTAGACTTGTGTACATCATAAAACAAAAGTATACTTACTGGATGTCAAAAGCTTCCCAGAACACTTTCTTGCCTTAAAACAAAGTTTATCTCCTGGTGATCATGCCATCACCAACATAAAGCAGCAAAAAGGCTCACTGAGGTAGTTTCTAACAACTTTATGAAGCTTTCGACATAACCACAAGCAGTTTTTTGAAGTCACGTGATAAATTAATCTTAAAAACCTTCGTATTTAGAAGGAATGTCATCTGGGGGCCCTTCGGAATCCCCCAGAATCCATAACTGGACTGGAAAGAAAATGCACTCTGTAACCCAAAACTGTGTGGTGTAAGTTACATTCCTCACTTCATGAAATTTGCAATAGTTTGGGATGGAAAAGATCATGCCATTGATGCTATTGCCATCAACACACACTTCCAAATCTGTGAGGCTCAGACATTTCTTCACACAAGTTCTTGAAACATTTATTTTCATATAAAACGTTAAACAGCACATGTCGTCGTGTTTCAAGCTAAATCTCAGCTGTTCTCAGGCTCTGTGTTCCCAGGCTTGTGGTCAGTGCTACATTTTTAAAGCTGCTAGACTAAGTGAATTACGTGGCTGTGCCTGCGTGTGTGTCATCACATGGTATCTCCTGTGACACACGCACACACTGCAGATTAGTGCAGAGTCAAACAGAGCTTTGCACAAAAATGGATTATGTCTGCTGCTGCTCATAATTCATGTTGTGACAACGAGCCGTTCTGAACACATGCACTCCAAGCCCTCTGTCTAAAAGAGAGGGTGGGAGTGTGGCGGCCTGCCACCAACCATTTGCTGCGCTCTCCAAACATGATAGTGGATGTGAGACACGCCAAGGTCCCCTGTTATCTTTAGTTCACGAAGATTCCTGATGTGGAGCCCGCAGTGTGTTCAGCGGACACTTTAAAAAGTAATTCATTCCAGCTCCATATAACTTCAATCTCTTTGGGGTGTACATAAAAACTGAGAGGGGGATTAAGAAACACCGAGGATCTATCTGAATCCTCTTTTTTTATCCCTCACAACTTGTTTTTTCTCTTTTTTTTATTGCTGTCTCTCTGGCTCTGTCCCTGCTTTACTCATACTTTGTTGACTTTCGGAGTCATGGTGTAACACGCAATCTGTTAAAATCGTGCTAACTCCTTAATGACATCTCAGCTGAAAGACAAATCTCATCTGTGTTCCTTTATATAGAATCTTCTTTGGGGACTTTTTGCATGGCATATGGTAACAGCAAAATTTCGCTATAGCTATTTAGAAAGATATGTTTTGAAGTCTACCAATAACCTCTATATTTTGGAGATATTTTGTTACTGAACAAAAGAAAAGAAATTATTGAGGAATGTAGCAACTACGGCTCCAATGAATGGTTATTTTAATAACTGATTAATCTGTCAGTTATTTTTTTTCATTAATCAATAAATGAAATGATAAAAACATTTTTAAATTTACATTTCTTTATTAAAAACGGCATTGTGTCAAATTAACAGTGCAGAAAATGCACAAACATAAATTGGTTGTGTTTCAGTGACTCTTTTGGTACGTAACATGTCAGAAGGTAGGCCAAAATGTTCATCATTGTTTTCCGAAGTAAAAGCAGATCTTCGCAAATATCTTATTGTGATTAAACACAAAAATAGCTCTGCTTGCATGGAGGACTACAGAAATCTGAGAATATTTACAGATGAGTGGCTGAAAGACTGAGGATTTGGACAATCTTAAATTAAACAATGTCTGAAAATGATTAATCGATTATCAAAATGGTTGATTTATTTGATAATCAATTAGTTGTCGATTAGGCGAAAGGATGGAAGACTGGTTAGCACATCTGCCTCACAGTTCTGAAGACCCGGGATCAAATCCGGCCTCGCCTTTGTGGAGTTTGCATGTTCTCCCCATGCCTGCGTGGGTTTTCTCCAGGTAATCCGGTTTCCTCCCATATCCCAAAAACATGCGTGGGACATTGAATGAAGACGTTAATTATTCATTTTTAGAATGTTTCAGGCTCAAAAAATAGCTTCTTGATCAGAAGGCCTAATTTGACTGAAACCAGCAGGTGTTGATTCTTAGTCTCCATTTTAATTAATAAAAACATGAGATGTGGGAAAATATGTGGTTTATTTACAAACGGAGCATGTCAGCATGTATCTGTACTCACATCGATTATGAGTGTATTATATCAGGGCATGTATGGCCTTACTGGGGGATGTACACACAATAATAAATATTTACGACCTAAAGATGTAGGTAAATACGATTCAAAAGACAGTATGGCCGTACAAGCCATAATATTAGGTACACCTGCACAGACACTGCAATGCAATGCAGTTTTTACACCCCTGCAAACTACACCCACAATTATGCTGTAAGTATGCATATTTTTTGATCAAGTTTCTGTACAGTGAACACCCCCTCTTCGCAAGGAATATTGACCGAACCCGGCCATGAATAGCGAAAATCTGCAAGTAATTGATGCCCCACCCAAAAAGTTTTATTCTGTACTATAATTGCCTATAGATGCCACAAGATTGTGGCAAAGGACTACTATTGTCCTAAATGAAGTTCCTGTACTCACTTCAACATAATTCCTTGGCAACAAGATGCCACAAGTTGGCGCCACAGCAATACTGTTATTGCTTTGACCTGAGCACAAAAACAGCAAATAGGTTTTTCAGCAAATAATGGCAGCTAGGTTCCCTCCAATTTCACTCTTTTGATAAATGGACTGCACTTATATAGTGCTTTATCTACACCATCACAGTGCCCAAAATGCTTTACAAAGCCTCAGATTCACCCATACATTCATACACCAATGGGTGGCTGCTGCCATGCAAGGCACTGCCAGGCCCACTGGGAGCAAATTAGGTGTGTCTTGCCAAAGGCCACTTCGACATACGAACAGTCGGAGCCAGGATTTGAACCGGCGACCCGCTCTACTAACTGAGCCACAGCTGCCCATATATTTGTATATTTCAATGCAATTTCATCCATCCATCCATCCATTTTCTGAGCCGCTTCTCCTCACTAGGGTCGCGGGCGTGCTGGAGCCTATCCCAGCTGTCATCGGGCAGGAGGCGGGGTACACCCTGAACTGGTTGCCAGCCAATCGCAGGGCACATAGGAACAAACAACCATTCGCACTCACAGTCATGCCTACGGGCAATTTAGAGTCTCCAATTCATGCATGTTTTTGGGATGTGGGAGGAAACCGGAGTGCCCGGAGAAAACCCACGCAGGCACGGGGAGAACATGCAAACTCCACACAGGCGGGGCCGGGGATTGAACCCGGGTCCTCAGAACTGTGAGGCTGACGCTCTAACCAGTCGGCCACCGTGCCGCTCAATGCAATTTCATTCCCAGGTTTTTGAAAGACGAGCAAAACTAAAGCAAATAAACAATCCAATAAAAGTTATTTAAATCTTGAGGCACGGCAAAAGAGGATTGGAATGGAATCGTATAATAAACATCCCTTAACCCCAATTTCTGAGGGAAGATAACTTTTTTTGCTGATGATGATGATGAAGATGATGATGATCATCATGTTGCTGCTGCTAGTCTAGTTTGTTGTTCAAATATTTGATTTCAACCAAGTAACAAACTGTATGTTTTTTACACTTGTAAAAAATAAATAAATAATAATATGGAAACTCTCAAATTGTAGGAGTGCTGGAATTCAATTTAAGTGTGCTTCAGCACCCCCAAAAATGGGCTACAAACGCCTATGGTTCCCTCAAATACATAAATCAGTGAATAGGCAAATTTGCAAATACGCGGTGGTTCGCTGAATTTAGATTGTGTTTGATTGCGTTGTATCTCAGTAAAAAGCTCTTAGCTTTTTTGAGGAAGAGGAGGACAAGTGTTAGTCAGATAACACATTTCCTGTGAACTTCCCTTTCACCCTCTTCTTTTTGGTCAAGCTGAGCTTGTGTGGAGTTTATGTGAACGTTCATGCTACTTTCAGGCAAGAGTTAATTATATTGCAAATGAAGAAACACTGCTTGGCCAAAAACCAGGACACTCATCTGTTCTCATCCCAAACGGATCAGCTTTGGAGCGGACGCTGCCATTTTTGACCCACTTGTGGAATGTGCACAATACAACAAAAGCAATTTCTGATATGATGCTGATGACAAGTGTGTCACACTAAGCTGTTTGTGTGCCACCTGGGATGGAAACTTACAGGAGCTATTATGAAGAAGCTTAGCATTCATGTAATCCCCTTCATATACACTCTCTCTGAACACCTGTACGTTTCCACTCACTCCACACTCAGTGTTTGCAGTGCAAAAAAACACTAAATGAGGACCGAAACAATAGCAGCAGAGCTGCTGTATAAAATAAATTGTGCCAAGACTACATATGCTTCAAATGCTGCAATATGCAACCTTAATTTTCTTTTAAACAATCTGTCTCATGAGGAGGGCAGGGATTTTTATATATATACAATAAAGATTATAATTTTTTTCTATAATGTTAGATGAAACATAAAGCTTTTTGCATCAAGGATGACCTGTCCAATTTGGTTTCAAACTAAGGTCAAGTATGAAAATTCTGCCTCCATTATAACAAAACCATGCCTCCTCTTACCCTTCATTTGCTGTCAGATAGCTGTCTTCTTCTTCTCCATCTTGGCACAGATCCACCGTGGTGAAGACTGGCTCTTCCACAGTGGGCACACTTTGCATAATGGGGGGTCCAGAAGGAGCTGAGCAGCTCCCGCAGCATTCCCCCTCTGCGGAGCTCTCAGCGAGGTTGTTGGTGTCCAGGACGAGGCCTGGATGCGGGCTTTCCACACTCTCGGAGATTCTCAGGAGATGAGGATGCAGGGGGGCTATGTGCGTGATGACCTTCCTCCGGTTAGGACAGCACCTGCCTCACTTGTGCGGCTTCAATCCAACTTCACCAACATGTGCTCCCTTCGAACTTCCCTCCTTGTGTCAGTCTCATCATCCTCCCTCTCCCAGCCCGACCCACAATCAGGCTTTGGATTAGCGTCTCTTTCGATTACACCAGCTTGATGGGTGACGTCAGCCAGGCTTGACAGTCCCCTCTGATGAGTTGGCACAGTGCATCGTTGGTGCAAGTGCAAGGGCACACAGATGGTGAACACTGTGAAGGCAAACCTGACTCCAGAGTTGCATGACTGCTGGCACGTAGCTCAAACATTTTGCAACTTATTATGCTGCTTTGTTTGAGTCCCTCCATCTTCTTTTTTTAAGAGATCCCTTGGTCTCATTCTAGCAATCTGAACTCTCAACTTCGTGTGCCGCTGCACTGTCAGTGGATTTAGATTTGGATGATTCATGGAATTAGCTCAGGGATCAAGGACTCAGCATTGGGGAAGGGAGAGAGGGGGGTATATAATGGGCAGCAGCTACTGCTAAACAGACAGAGTTCTATGGACAGAAGTGTATGTAATCCCTTCTGTAGGCTATCTATGGAACAACAAGGTAATCAAAGAAACAGCACAAAGTACTATCCTGTCTGGGTTTTTTTTAGGGTTTTTTCCATTAAATCAATTAACAAACAGTACATTGCATGTTAGGGACTTTTTAGGGAACTGCATCATTTTCGTAAGGTGTATCCCATGTTACTTTAACATCAATTAATTTGCATTAAACGTTTATTTTTTACCACAATAGACAGACCTGTGCAACATTTTTTGTATATTTTAAATAAATATTGTAATCTTTAAGCGTGAAAGCTTGATTGTGGGCTGATTCACAGTATGTTTATCAGAAAAAAGTGGGAGGAAGTTGAAGTAAAAGAAGGAAGTAAGATTTATGTTTTTTTCTGAGAGTCTTACAGAGTGTACATCTCCAGTCAAGTTACACACAACCAATGTTTCCTTTGCATGCTTCTTTTTCATTATTTAACATAATGTATTTTATTACATATCATCCATCCATTTTCTGAGCCGCTTCTCCTCACTAGGGTCGCGGGAGTGCTGGAGCCTATCCCAGCTATCATCGGGCAGGAGGCGGGGTACACCCTGAACTGGTTGCCAGCCAATCACAGGGCACATACAAACAAACAACATTCACACTCACATTCACACCTACGGGCAATTTAGAGTCCCCAATTAATGCATGTTTTTGGGATGTGGGAGGAAACCGGAGTGCCCGGAGAAAACCCACGCAGGCACGGGGAGAACATGCAAACTCCACACAGGCGGGACCGGGGATTAAACCCGGCTCCTCAGAACTGTGAGGCTGACGCTCTAACCAGTCGGCCAACGTGCCGCCTATTACATATCATTTTATCATTTATTTTAAATCACAATATTGCATATTTATGTAAATTATAATATTATTCATACGGATATTTACCACAGGGCAGGCATTTATAGGTGGATTTCAATACATTTGAATATTGTGGGAACTTTATTTCAGGAGTTCAAACCCAAAAGTGAATTTCATACAATATAGATCCACTACACACACTGAAGAAATATTTCATGATTTTAGTTTTTAAATTTTAATGATCATCGTATACAACTAAGGGGAACATAAAGTTATCTATTTATAAAAAAAAATTAACATTAAATAAGAAATATGCCATTGTTATTTTCAACACTGTATAGAAATTAAGTTGGATTTGGCTGTTTTAAGTACTTTACAATCGTTTTAATCGGTCTATATGGTGTATAAGTTTCAAATTTAAATATAGTACATTAGTGTATTTTAATAAATGAACTTCCTCGAGTACCGTCACGGTTTCCTCATTGTTGAATATGACTTCCGTTGCAAGTGTTACCTCCAACCACTGGAGGGCGATGTCCCAATAGAAAGGCTTTCAGAAAATTACACGCATGCGCACTTGTTCTGTTCTCGAAGCGGTAGTAGCTATGCTGTGCTTGTCTCAAGGCTAGAGAAACTTTGTAACGTAACTGAAATCGTTTTACTTTCGATAGCATTTTATTTTTAATTTATTTTTTATCCTCAAACAACAGTCCTTCAAATGGATTTGGAAACCGGGACATACGAGCCCGGCTTTGTGGGGATCCGCTTTTGTCAAGAATGGTGAGCTTGTGTTGCGTGTGTAAACAAGCTAGTTTACAAAACGTGAAAGCTACGCGGAGGGATTTTGAATAACTGCATCATTTGTGGTAGATATTTCAATTGAGGGGTTGTCTTATTAGATCTGCTTTATTTTTCAGTAACAATATGTTGTATCCAAAAGAAGATAAAGAGAATCGGATCTTGCTCTACGCGGTAAGTACGTGGGAGTTTATTGCTCCAGTCACATAACATAATAGATGCTAAATCAGTTCTTGTCGGTACGTTCACTCAATTAAAGTAATTCCAAAATGTCAAAACCAAACTCCATAGTCTGAGATTACTTCAGAAACGCATACGGCTGCTCGTTGATCATGTAAATATCAGAACTTTGAGCTTCTGACCTTTGAAATCATCCCCTCTCACAGTGTAGGAATTGTGACTACCAGCAAGAGGCGGACAACAGCTGTATTTATGTCAACAAGATTACCCATGAGGTTGAGTAAGTATGAACAATGTTGTAGTTTCAACTGCGTATTTTGATGTGTGCAAGTAAACGCACTTTAGAGTGGCTGTTTATTTTCTTGTTGAAAGCAAACACCCGTTTTGAAAAGAAGTTCAAGTTCACTTATTTAACTCTTTACCTATTTACAATCTCTGGCGTGCTCTAAGTATGTTTTCTCCTTTTTGTTGTGCTTACTTGTTTAAGGCTGTTTAAAAAAAAAAAGGGTAGGAGGACCCGGGTTCAACTCTGGCCTCCCGTGTGTTGATTTTGCATGTTCTCCCCGTGCGTCCGTGAGTTTCCTCCCACATCCCAAAAACATGCAGGGTAGGGTAATTGAAGACTCTCAATTGTCCGTAGGTGTGAATGTAAGTGAGAAAGGTTGTTTGTTTATATGTGCCCTGCGATTGGCTGGCAACCAGTTCAGGGTGTAGCCCGCCTCTCGCCCAGACTCAGATGGGCTAGGCTCCAGCACGCCCGCCACCCTAGTGAGGATTAGCGGTTTGGTAAATGGATGGATAGATGTTCTTCACTATTCACCAACATTTATCCTCTCCCCCCTTTCTGCAGTGAATTGACACAAATTATTGCTGATGTATCTCAAGATCCAACGTTACCAAGGACAGAAGACCATCCCTGCCCCAAGTAAGTTTTAACCATTGTATATCAATCTATACAGTACTTAACAGAAATAAATCCTCTCCCTTTGAATAGTACGTTTATCCATTTCTCTTGATGATACATTGACACACGCATTGTCAAATTCTTGTGAATCTGATTTTTTTTGTCTAAAATTTAGCTTGTGTGCAGCTTTTTGCAACATTAACAGTTTCATGTGTACACAGTGCCAAAGCACATTTGCGATCAATGGCCAACATTTCTGAGAATATTTTGTGGTAGATATAGTCTGCCACAAAAAAAACATTGATTCTGTTGGGAATCTCAAGATTTTCTTTCAAATCTGTTTGCCTGTACTTGTTTATATTGAGCACTGTACTACCTTGTTTGAACACCAGCGGAAACTTTGCTCAGCAAAGAATTTATCAAAGATAGTTATTTATAAAAGATTCATACCTTCGCTGTCAGGCTGAAATCCCGTATGCTGAATTATGGTCAATTTCATATTTTTTCACAAATCGCTACTATCACTGTTTCCCTCGCTTCGTCTATTATTTTCTTTCTTTTTTTTTTTTTTATTTAATTTGATATTGTTTAACCGGGAAGCCTCTGAGATTGAAAATCTCCTTTCAAGAGTGTCCTGGTCCAAAGCAACAAGTAGTCATGGAAGCAACATACAGACAAACATAAACAATACAAAATAAATACATAAGGCACATCAACATATCCAGTGAAATCTGAAAAGTTCTTCCAGGAAAGCATTTAGAACCTCTTTCATCATAATCCAACCCCTCTCAATTGACTTTTAAAAACATTTTAAAGAGATCCGCTCCCTTAGGCCCAATTTTTCCTACAAGAGGTTCCACGCTGTAGGAGCTGCATGTCTAAAACTCCCTTTCCCCATTTCAAGATGTACTTTAGGGACAGCAAAAACAGGTCTTGTGTATGAGTAACAGAACTATTAACCAATTTAAAGTGGTAAAAATAGCTTGAGAACAAGTCCATTGATGCTCTTGAAGGATCAAAATGTATTTACGTTGTGGAATTACTAAGGAGACGTAGCACTGAATTGTTTGCATGTTATAACGCTGCGTTTGCGCCGTCTCTCTCCCCAGATGTGGTCACAAGGAGGCAGTGTTCTTCCAGTCACACAGCATGAAAGCTGAGGTAATCATGTCCTCATATAAAGAACTAACTGACACAATATCACTGATAATTTATTGAACGTCTTATGTTTTTGTTATATCCCAAACCTTTTGGGTCCATATATGTGTTACAGTACCATAAATGATCGGGGGATGTTCGTTGGGATACATTTTGGTCTTTATGTGAAGTATTCACAGTTTTCATTTCTGATTATACATTGTGTGCCTCCCTACACAGGATGCTATGAGACTGTACTACGTTTGCACAGCCCCTCACTGCGGACATAGATGGACAGAATAGTGTCCTTGGCATCTTTGTCAGACATCTTGTGAATATTGTTTGTTCTACGTTCCTTCTTAGTAGCTGTCTTTTCCACCCGGTTTTGTTATTAAACAATGACTTGTTTCTAATATAGGCTTGGTGTCATTTTATCGACAGAATTGGCCATTCTATGGTCAATAAGTCAACCATTACCTTCTTTAGATTAGTTTAAAATGTGACCGTTTACATTATACGGTTATTGTAGAAATGGACTAAATGCCAGTTACCATTCCTGAGCTTCATTCTTCACAATCTGCTGCTTTTTCCTCATTAAGTGACGCTTATGGTTTAAAACCACATGCAAATTAGATTGCACAAAAATTAACTACGCGGGTTCCAATCTGGGCTGTGTGGAGTTTGCATATTCTCCCCATGCCTGTGTGGGTTTTCTCCAGGTACTCCAGCTTCCTCCCACATTCCAAAAACATGCATAGTAGGTTAATTGAAGACATAAATTTGTCCGTAGGTGTGAATGTGAGTATAAATGGTTGTTTGTTTATGTATGTGCCCTCCGATTGGCTGGCGACCAGTTCAGGGTGTACCCTGCCTCAGAGTCAGATGGCATAGGCTCCACCATACCTGCGACCCTAGTGTGCATACGTGGTATAGAGAATGGATAGATGGATAAATTTAATGTGGTTATGCACTCAATATTAGGTACACCATTGCAATACAGTGGTCAGCCAATGTATATAAACAAATTCAAGGAATTTTATTGTCATATGAACACATTTGCACATTATATGGCACAAAATTCGATACCTGAGGTCCCCAATTAGCCCAATAAGTCCCAAGAATTGTGAAAATGTAAGTAGAATTGAAAAAATAATAAACAAAAGTGCTTATCTACATTGGTGAGTGTGTGCAAAGATGTAAATGCATCGAGGATGTGGATGCAGTAGAAATACAAATAAATGCAAGAGGCTTGAATTGCGTGTGATATTTACATGCTCATTTGTACTTGAAACCATGTTGCCTATTCATTATTCAGGGACGAAAAGCCACAATTTAGCTTTTACATTATATGTCCAGTATACTGTCAGGCCCTCAAGTGTCCTTTATAGGTATGGGGAGGAAAGGAGTCAATTAGGATGCTCCCCCCCCAAAAAAAAAAACAGCTAATGAATATGTCACGTGGCAAGTTTGTAAGAAAACTTTTGGCACATTTGGCAACAAGTGTGCGGTCACTGTGTGATCACGTCATGCGCCTTTGCCACCGCGCTGCTCCCCCCCCCCCCCAAAAAAAAGGCAGTCTGAGCCACTTTGAATCAAGACTT
This sequence comes from Phyllopteryx taeniolatus, assembly GCF_024500385.1. Classification (NCBI taxonomy): domain Eukaryota; kingdom Metazoa; phylum Chordata; class Actinopteri; order Syngnathiformes; family Syngnathidae; genus Phyllopteryx; species Phyllopteryx taeniolatus. The sequence continues at coordinate 5,119,152 of NC_084509.1, read as the reverse complement.
TGTCCTCACCACACGTCTTCTTGCAACCGCTCTTGTCATTGATTTTCCCAGTCCAAACATGGAGACTTCCAAGACTCCGCAGGGTTTTTGCCACAAGTCTTCATTCAGCATCAGCAGCCTGTTGTGGAAGAACGGCGAGACATCCAGCCTCGAAGACCGGAGCGCACCTGTCGATAGTAACCCAGTGATGAATGATCAAGGCGAGAAAAGCGGCCTTAAAGCAGACAAACCTCCCTTCAGTTACAACGCCCTCATTGTGATGGCCATCCGCCAAAGTCCGGAACGACGTCTCACCCTGAGCGGCATCTACGAGTTCATCATGCACAACTTCCCCTTCTACAGACACAACAGACGCGGATGGCAAAACTCCATACGGCACAACTTGAGTCTGAACAAGTGTTTCGTCAAAGTGCCGCGCCATTACAACGATCCTGGTAAAGGCAGCTACTGGATGCTGGACTCGTGCAGCGAGGACGTCTTCGTCGGAAGCACCTCCGGAAAGCTACGGCGCAGGACCACACTTGGTCCCGGAGCCGGGACCTCGTTTGCACCCAAAGGAGCTGAGCTTCGCGTGATGTCCACCAGCTCCTTTTACTGGCCGGTGCCACAATTTATGCCGCTCCCAGCACCAGTGGAAGCGGAGCATCGCGTCAGCGCGCACCCTCGCTCGTCACGACCCGTGTCCGCGAGCCCAGGCGGTTCCGGTACGAGCAGCTTTGTGCAAGCCCGCCACGAGATGTCTTATGTTGGACTCAGCTGTGCGCAAACCGCATGGCGACGACAATCTGGCACCGACTCGTTCTCCACATCCATCCCGACCTGCAGCACCTGTTCTCTGCATGATCAAAGTTCTCTCCGCATGATCTCAGGGCTAGCCACCTTTTTCTACACCAACAAAATGCCGTGTTGTGACTTAAAGTCAACCAACAAGACCTCCCACGGACAATTTCTGCCAAGGAGCAGTCACTCGGAACAGTTCAATAATGTTTTTTAATAGATTATGGCCCCCGAATGAAGTTTTAAAACTTAAATGGCTTCAAATAGGGGGGAATTTTTTTAATTTAAATATATATATATAGTTTGTGTGTGTTTGTGCTAGAGTTCTGAAATAGTTCAAAGTGTATAGATTTTTGTTTAAATTCCAATAATGTTTAGTTAATTGTTAAAAGTATAAAATATCTGATGAAAATGCTCAATTTAATGCTACGATTGATAGTTATTCATTTGTTTTAAGACTAATAATATATACCATTTGCATCTGTATTGAAAACAAAACCACAAAAAAAAAAGACAATTTAATCTGTAGGCTACCTTTTTTTTCCATAAACAAATACCACATAGGCATCATTTGGCATTTTTAGATGCAAATAAAAGGAATGAAATCAAGAAATATAAGTTAAAAACTAATATGTGGCATGAACTTTAATCATGTAAAAGCTTTGGTCTTGAATTGGTTAAAATCTGTAGTGATTGTAGTGTACAGTCGGCTATATGGCTCATTAAAGGCTCAATGTTGTGACATGTTTTTAATGTGTTGTTAAATTTCTCACTGCTGATCACAAAGAAGGGCTTCAAGGCTGTTTTGGTGAGCACCATTTCAAAACATTTTTTGTGTATGATGAAATCATTTGAAATGTGACTGGCTGTATGTACATTGTGCATTTTTCTGCATTATAAAAAAACTGAATCTTTCATTACCATTTTATGTCAACCTATTACACATGATTGTATTTTGTTTTTGTAAAATAATCATTTTGATTTAAAGAGTCATGAATGTGCTGTTCATGGGAAGTTTTAATTTTAGAATACAATCTTATTATTTCATGAACGTTTATATTGCTAAATACTAATACTGTATAATAATTTAGTGAGTGAGAAAGGGCATTAAATTGCAGCAGTTTTGCCTATATGTATTTTCATTACACCTGTAAAAGAAGGACGAAGTAACAATGTTGATTTTTTTTTTCCATCATTGACGATTTGTAGGTTTGCATATTAATCTATTTTCTACCCATAGTGTTATTAGATATACAGTATTTATTATCATTATGCCTGAAACAAATTAAGTGGTGGAAAAGTGTTAATAGTAAACCTGCATGAGACACTTACGAACATTCATATCAATCTGAATAAAGTACATTTATAATACAGGGTATAAATTGTTCACTCTGTTTTGTGGTTTTGGGTGTATCTCATTGGACTATTTCAATCAGGAAAGTCAGATATTTGCAGAATTGGAACACATTTCGATTGCTACAAATATAAAGAACAATACTGAGGTTTTTTTTTCAGGGCTGCTGAGATCATCAGTTTGAGATCTAAATCAAACTCTCACACTCAACAGCACACAGGCTGTTATTATCCACACAAAGTGGTCTCAACTGGTTGATCTGCCACCTTTTGATGCTGTGGTGAATGGGGTGCACACTCTCAGCCGTCTGGCTGTCTCCTATCAGAAAGCTAATCTCTTCATGTCTCACGACAAGCTTTGTGGGTAACGTAGTCTGGATCCCCAATCTCTCTTGTGTCATTGGTCACTCACACATAAATTTTCCTCTGTTCTTGTTGTGTCTCAGGAGAAAAAAAAAGAGACTAATCTGTTTGGGATTTTAGTATCAATTTGACAGTTTTTTTCTGGATTACTTAACTGAAGGTACAGCTGTGGTTGGGGCATCTACACGGGTTTAAACTATGAGTAGTTTGCTCGTCTGCCTCACTGTCAATAATTCACCGGTTCGAATATCAGCTCAGGCCCTCCTGTGCGGAGTTTTGCATTTTCTGTAGGTACCATCTCCGGGTTGTTTGTCTGCTATATGTGCTCCGTGACTGTCCAGTGACCAGTCAAGGGTGTGACCCGCATCTCGCCCAAATCAGCTGGGATAGGCTCCAGTTCACCCGCAGGCCACAACCATGAGGCCAAGTGCAAAAATCTCAAATTTAAAGGCATTTAGTGTTTGTCAGATCGAGGTTAGCATTGACAATATTTATCTAACAATATATCAAATACAATAAAGAGTGAAATATACACCGAAATACATATTGTATCATTAGATCGAGGTTTGCAGTGCAGTACATTTTGAAACAGTGACGTACTAAAACAACCCGGACGTTGTGGAAATTTCAGGCGCGTAACACCCGGAAGTAGTTCATTCCCCACGCGAGCAAGTAGGAATCGTTGCATTGACGGTGGGAGTCGGAACGTGAGCGCTACAAATACTTTGATCAGCAATCATGTGGGTATTTTTGGCTGTATAAAAGACCGAGGAGACGCGCTATTGACTACACTTGTGGAGTCTACATTCTCAAAAAAAAAAAAAAAAAACTAACATCGTTTGTAATTGTAGTGATGTTTGTAAATGTTAGCAGTGCTGCCAGTATTAGCAAAGGCCACATAGCCGGAGCTAACCTGTTCTTTGTATACCATTTACGTCCTATTATCATTTAGTACTCTATGGCTGCGTCCGCTTTGTTTATAAATGTATGAAAAAGAGAGCGCTTAACTCTCACAACGCTTTAGTTTAAACTTTCAAGGTCCGAAGAACACGACGCTCATCTTTTTCGTATGCTAATAGCTAATGCTACTAGTAGCATTATTTATGTCATTTCTGCGAGCATTTTGATATTCTATTGAGAGAGCTTTGATGGCTATGATATTCTGTGTTTTATGAATTTACATTCGCTCGATATAGGATTAAATATGTTGTGTTTATTATTATGTGTCTGTAGTAGTGGGGTGGCTAGATTTCATTTTCTGCTGTTTGTCGCACCATCGCAAGTTTGGTTATGAGCATCTCAGATATCAAACTTTATACTTCAAGTACCACCTCCTAACTTCCCAAATATTATCATCATTACAATATATTAAAAAAATACAGTCACATAATAAGCATTAAAAAAAGTGGTAGCTATATTACTTAAATGTATTGTTGTTAGCTACTGTAACATTAACACTGCTGTATAAATACAGGAAATTAAAGAAATACTTCAATAATGGTTCGAACAAAATGTATTGTACACCAGTTAAATGAAAGCAAAGATTAAATGCAAATGTGTTGTACTTTAAGCTAAATACAACTGAACTTAAAAATTTATTGAATTTCAGAAGTAAACAATGTACTGTAGTGAATTAAAAAAAACTTTTGCTGGTATTCTCAATTGATATAAGCGTCATTCTAATGTTTGATTGTATTGTTTTTAAATGTATTTGATTTAGTGATTCTTCTGCATACCACTAGAGGGAACCTGGGAATCGGTGGGAACCAGTTCCACACTTAGCTATACCTTGGAATTGTTAGCTGAATTTTCTAGCCATTCCCTTATCGATTCTATTTGTATTGTTGACGTCATTGCACACTTGATGCAGCGTATGCATCGCATGGATCAGACGGCATTCACACAACTACTGGCCTCAAGTGAAATTAATATGCTACATCACACTAACTATTCTGAGTAAGGGTCCCAGGTAACCACCACTAAAAACGACACCAATTTAAATATAAACTACTAGCAACAATACCACTTCAATTATTAAACCCCATCTCTACAACATAACTCATTAAAGATGCATTTTAACGCAGTCAAAATGTGGTACAGTCATTTTAACTATGGCGGTGCATTCTGGGAAAGAGCGCATCCGGGTGTTACACGAAAATACACAGAACTCCCGGAAGTTTCCCTTGGCCTCTTAGGAGCGGTATGGTGCGATGCATGCACAAGAAATTTCTTCTCTGCATTTTACCCATCACAGTGAACACATACACATGTTAGTGGAACACACTGGAGCAGGGGGCAGCTGAAGCACCCGGAGAGCATTTAGTGTCTTTCTTAAGGACAACACAGCCATGAGTCCGGGGGATGTTGGTGGATGGTCCAGTCGGGTTCTTGAACCTAGGTCCCCCACAGTGGCAGGCGATAATCTTAACCATTGGGCCACAGCTTCTGTAAGCTTAAGAAAAGAGTAGTGGAAGAACATTGTGATAGAACTTTATAAAAGTTTCACGAATTAGGAAGATTATATGCCTGTGAGTATTGTTATATTATCTGTCTGTATGTGTAACTAGAGAGTTGGAATAACCCTGTTTTCAGGGCTTGGTCACGTGGCCTACGCAACGTTCGCAGGGTTAGTTGTGACATAAATTTCAGTCGGCACAAATTGGTAATGTTGGCTGAAATGGATTCACCCTGAGATTGCTGGAGATAGTAAAAATATTATAAGTCTTATTCGACAAATGTATTAACCACAATACTGTGTTTTGTTGAGTGGCGGCACATACAATGTATTCGTGCAAAAAAAAAAATATTTCCCCTTCAGCGAATCACATATATTATGCTTAGAATTGTAATGTTATATAATTATAATGATATAACTATAGTCAAATGAATGTACAGTGTTTATTGTCCAGATTTAGTGTGACTGATTCAGTATGTAGTTATTTACACTTTTTTTGGTGTTGTTTTTTTAGGAGTTTGTTAACAAAGCCCAAGTCGGAAATGAGCCCAGAAGAGCTCCAGAAACGTGAAGAGGAGGAATTCAACACAGGCCCCCTGTCGGTGCTCACCCAGTCGGTCAAGAACAACACACAAGTCCTCATTAACTGTCGCAACAACAAAAAGTTGCTTGGTAGAGTCAAGGCTTTTGACAGGTACCAACCAAATTATGGCATACATCTTTTTGGGGGGTAGAATTAATTTTGGGTGAGCACATTTTTAAGTAGATTTTTATTGATGTCAGATTTAAGATGTGTTTTTTTTTTTTTTTTTTTAATCATTGTCTCAGGCACTGCAACATGGTCTTGGAGAACGTGAAGGAGATGTGGACTGAAGTTCCCAAGAGTGGCAAAGGAAAGAAGAAGTCAAAACCGGTGAATAAGGATCGCTACATCTCTAAAATGTTTCTTAGAGGGGACTCTGTCATTGTTGTGCTGAGAAATCCTCTCATCACAGGAAAATGAACTAAATGGTGTTCTGTGGATTTGCCTAGGGTCTATCTTTGTTTTTCATGCAAAAAGTTTTTTTTTTTTTTTTTCCATTTTTTTTTTTGTTGTTTCCCAATGTTTAGGGCAAAGTGCCCAAAGAAAATAAAAATTTGATTTGTATACAGATAGCTTCTGTATTTTTCAATTTAATAATAAAAGTGAAAGTCATTGCAGCTTAAATTGTGTCAGGATTTGTGTTTTTCTTCAATTCCGTTCATAATTTCTGAGACATACAGTATAATTAAATGTATTACTTCTTTTTCAGCCCGCTATTCAATGGCTATATAGCAAACTAGCGGGTTATGCGCCCTCCGGGTGCCTTAACCCTCTAGTTCCTGCAGAAACCCCAATACTCCAACCCTCATGAATAGTTCACATGCAATAATAATGTACACATCAAACAGTTCAAGGTTTTATTGCAATGCTTCAGGATAGACAATATTTTTTGTCATCTTATTCTCTGCCAGTATGCACAAATCATTAGATCTGCCAACCCTTGAGCAACCAACATAAAACTGACCATGAGAAAAACATGGAGAACGCAAATCCAATCCAGCAACTTTCAGAGACTCACCTTGTGACTTGTTGATACTCATTGCAAAACAAATTGATATTGGAAACTGAAGCATTCTGAATTGAACTGGTAAATCATTATAAAATAGTAAATCATTATAAAATTTCGGGGTAGAAATGCTGTCTCACCTTTTGGACCTGTGATTATAATAGCTTCAAGTACGTTAGGCAACGTCTATATACTTAAAGCACAAAGGTTTGTGTGTTGTGGTTGGATTTGCGCTCAATGATTTTCTCATGGTCAGTTTTATGTTGGTTGCTCAGGGGTTGTCAGATCTAATCATTTGTGTATACTGGCAGAGAATAAGATGACAAAAAATATTGTCTATCCTGAAGCATTGCAATAAAACCTTGAACTGTTTGATGTGTACAATATTATTGTATGTGAACTATTCATGAGGTTTGGAGAATTGGGCTTTCCGCAGGAACTAGAGGGTTAAGGCGCCCTAACCCGCTAGTCTACATACTTAAAACTCAAAAGTTTTCAAAGAACTTTCTCGAGCAAAAACGTTTTCTTGCATGTTTTTGAACGTTTTTGCACGTTCCGGCATGTTTTGCAATAAGCCTCCCCCCCCCCCTTATAGTACATGTTTCTGCATGTTTTTACATGTCCTTGGTCGCATGTAATAGTAAGAATTACCTGTCATGATGTGTATTATTAGTTTGGTATTAAAAGAGGTCGTTGAAAAGTTGGAGTCGTGCAGGAAGGTGCAAAACGTGCCGGAACGCGCAAGAGCGTTTCGGGGGCGTGCGAGAGGACGGTTCTTTGAAAACAGACACACAAACTTTGAGCTTTAAGTATATAGATTACATAATTATGTGTATCAAACAGAGCAATGACCCTCCCCCATGGTCACCATTTCCCTCTTCCCTGATGGAATCTATTGTGTCAGTCTTAATTTCCATGGGCAACGCTCAATATGTGACAAACTGCCGTTTAAAGACTTGCTGCATTATTTATGAAACCAGATGTGCTGACTGTCACTTCACACCCTTCATCTGTTGCCTCTTGCCACTTGGTTTGTCTTAACATCTGAACAGCACCGCTTCTATTACTACTTTAAAAGAAAATTGTAACTTGTAACTATCTTGCTTTACCGGAGACTACCGGAGACAAATTCCTTGTGTGTTTTGGACCTACTTGGCAAATAAAGATGATTCTGATTAAATACTACATCCTAAACAATAGCATTTGAACGATGTGCTGAGAAACAATATAGGGATGAAGTTTTCTGAATCTGAAAAAAAACTAATGCAAATGGCTAACCATATTCAACCAGGTTTATTGAATGATTTAGAACTGCACCGTCATTAAATACATAATGTGGGTTAAGTGTGCTGCCCAGGGACACAATGATGACATGCGCTCGGGCAGAGATGCAAACCTGCGACCCTCCGGCTGCAGACTTACCCTCTGCGCCACACCGCCCACAAAGTGACAAATCAGTATATCAAATATAACCATAATTTGTGATGCCTGGATGAACTCAGTCTGACTGCTTGAATTCCGGATCCCAGAGACGCCACCAAATTGTAAAGATGCATTACCAGAACAGGTGGCAAAAGTACTCACTCTGTACTTAGGTAGAAGTACTGATACTTGTTTTTGAAACAAATACTCGGGTAAAGTACTTATTCAATTATCCATCCATCAATTTTCTGAGCCGCTTCTCCTCACTAGGGTCGCGGACGTGCTGGAGCCTATCCCAGCTATCATCGGGTAGGAGGTGGGCTACACCCTGAACTGGTTGCCAGCCAATCGCAGGGCACATAGAAACAAACAACCATTCGCACTCACATGCACGCCTACGGGCAATTTAACATGGAATTAATTTTGAAAATGTACAAACTCTGAAATGCTCTTAAATACAAAAGTAAAAATTGCATTGTGACTCGCATTGAGTAGAAAAAAAATCACTGGACACAGCTTGACTAAAAGCTAAATTCTGACAGGATAGGACTGACAAGTCCTGCATGAGAAAAAAAACTAAATTCGCTAATGATAGCAACTGAAAATTACAGCTTTTTAAAATGTTTTTTTTCTGATTAGATGCAGAATTTTTGAATTGCAGAAGCTGGTAGTCTTTAGGCTGGCACAAGACAACGCATTGACCATGAATAATTCTTGTATGCGCAACAACAAAACTCTCTTAAATAAGGCCATGAATGGGGAATAACTTCTTCGAATCTGTTGCGTCTATGTTGTTAATGCTCACTTGTTCACGTTCCTCTCCATGTTGCTACTGGCCCTGTTTATCATAATCGCTCTTTGCTAGCGCTCTCTATTTACATCTTTTTTTACTTTGTGTCTTCATCACTGAAGGTTGAAAAAAAATAAAACTATTTTGACAAAGTACTGACCAGAAAGTACAGATATAGTGTTCTAATGTAGGAAGTAAAAAGTCATCAGAAAATAAATACTCAAGTACAGATACCTGAAAAATTCTATTTCAGTAAAGTAACAAAGTATTCATACTTAATTATTTCCCACCACTGATTGCCAGGCCTTCACCACGTTCACTGGCGGCTTGTTTGTGGATTTTGCTTCCTTTGAGTCTCCTTAAGTGAAAGCTTGTCTATTTTATGGTGTAGATCATAAGACTGACTTGGCCATTACAGAATATTCAATTTATTTAGCCTTGACTGCAAGTAACCATGGTACCTGATGCAGGGTGAGTTTGAGTCTAATGGAAGAGGCCTTGAATTTTGGGCTTTTGTATTTTATCACAACTTTTTATGTACACAAAGCAAACATAAGTGACCTGCAATTGCTTCCTTCTCATTGGATCTGTCTTTTTGTCTCACAAATGCAAGAGGGTTAACCCAAACAATAATATATTTTAATTGCACACAGTAGTAATTGATTTTCATGTTAAGGTCTCTTCAAAAGTCTTCTTTTTACCCCCTCAGACTTTGGGCGGTGAGCATCCCTGAGCAGGAAGGCAGATGTTTTATTCAGTAGGTAAGCGATAAGAAGTGGGAACTGAGATTATGATAGTAATCGGTCAGGCATCAATGCCCGAGCAATATGACACCCCACAGGGCATTGATGGTGGCGGAAACCCTATCTGCCACAGCAGTTTGTTTCTAAGCAGAACCACGGCCCGACTGTCGGGGCCACCAAGAGGAAGAGGACAGGAAGTGTAAACATACAAGCACTCACTTTTCTGTGAGGGTGAAAGGTTTAAATAGCAAACACACAAATGCATTGTAGGTTTAATAAGCAAACAGACAAATGCATGTAGGCCTATGTAAAAACAGAATAGAATGGACTGTACAGCAAAATTGTGTTTTGGAACTACAGTATATCTTCATGCAGGATTCTGGAAAATGTTGCATCACCTAAACTTTAACATAAAAAGTCAATACATATATTTCTCTTTGCTTTTCTGAAATACTAATGCACAGCAAGTGTGTTTCAAGTTATTATTTTATTATATGTGTTTAATTTCAGCAAAATGACAAGAATTTAGGTATTATTCGTCAACATAACGAGAACCACACTGACTTTGAAAGGTGTGATCCAACATACTTAGCAACTCAAAAGTCATATTGCGACCTTTTCTTTGCAACTACCTCACCAGCTAGACTTTACAGGAACTACAACTTGCTGCTTAAATGTTTTATTTTATGATTTTTATTTTTAAATATACAATATACAGGCGCACATTTTAAGTAGACACCCATAGCATATTTGGCTTCCATACATTGCCGTGTTAAAATATTCTCAGAAAGTGGTCAGTATCATTGCGACATCTAGTGGAATATGGAGGAAATAAACAGAGTAGAGCTGTAAATAAAATGGAAACTGTTGTATGTTATGTCTTGGGGGCTTAATTACTGCGATTTTTAATACTGTGGTGAAAACAATTCACAAATCATCTTAAATACACATTTAAAAATGAGATGTCAATGTCTAATGACCCCACTTTACCAAATTTGACGTTTTATGAGTTTAAAAGTGGTCTTTTGTGTACACGTTGACCTTCTCTTATACAGTACATTACAAGTATCCACTTGACGTTCCACATATAGGTGATTGAATTGGTGTTTTGCCTGCACAGTGGTATTTTGCTTAGCATGTCTGCCTCACGGCTGGGGTTCAAATGTTGACTCTAGCCTTCCTACGTGGAGTTTGCATGTTCTCCCCCATGCTTGCATGGGTTTTCACCTGGTATGCCGGATTCCTCCCACATTACAAAAACATGCATGTTGGCTTAGCTGAAGACTCAAAATTTTCTGTAGGTGTAAATGGTTGTTTGTCGACCGTATATGTGCCCTGCGACTGACTGGCCACCAATCCAGGGTGTCCAGCAATCACCCAAAATCAGCTGTGATAGGCTTCATCTCACCCGCGACCCTCATGAAGACAAATACATAAGATGGATGAATGAAGGGAGGAAAGAAACTTCAAAGTTGTCGAACGATACTAAAACAGCAAACTAACTAAATTTTAACAAAACAACATACTAACCATGTTTGAAAAGGAACAGGAATAACCCTATGATTATGTATACAATAAAGTGTATTTATTTTCATACAGTATTTGGATGGATTGGTAATTTTGGCAAGGAGATGGTCCTGGTCATCTAAAAGTTTGAATAAGGAGTGTGATTCATCACTCAATCAGCCACAGTTTTACTTGTATGGTCAAGGAGATATTCGGTTGAGCTGGTAGATTTTAGCCTGTCACATTGTCAGCATAGTGCATATTCAGTACATTATATTTTCCAGTCTGGCCTTGTCTTTGGTGGTAGTCAAGATGGTGGGGAAAAGGAAGAGCATGCAGTGATATTCTTCAAACGCTATTTTTCAATCTCATCCTATGAATGCCTGCTGGCTTTGAGTTCATTGGAATGTTCAGCGGTATTCATTTGTGGTTCAGCGCTGTTATTTTTCCAAACTTTCACCATAATCTTTCTGTGCTCAAATGTCTTTCTTATTTCCTTCCATATCTATTGTCAGACAGACAGCTGTCGAGGAGAGTGACCGACTGACGTCAAGCTCTAGAAATAAATTTGCAGTACTTGGAGAAACCTATAATTACGGCATGACTCTCTTTCAATATTTTAAGAGCTACCATACTAGCTGGAAACTCAACCAACTTGGGCAACACGTTCCAGCATGTGTTCAGGACATGCGCGCACAGGATCTGCCTGCTATCATCTCCAAAGCTGCACACTCACTGATGGGAAACTAATTTGACTTAACTTGACAGCTTTGGTGGACAGCAGGGTTAACAGGAGGTTGCAGGGCTCAAGAATACCTCACTAACAGTTGGTCAGAGCAGTGCGTGTGTGTGTAATGGAACTAAAGGCATATCTGGGTTTATGGATGTTTACGCATGTCATGTAGTGTTAAACCATTCCTTTCTCATCCCGACTTCCACTTCTGTCCCCATTAGAAAGAAGGAATGCTTTTAGAGTGTTCTCTATCTCAGTGTTGAAACTGGACCACGAGAAGAACCTTAGTGCTTTTTCCTATTGACAACATAACGACAGTAGAGAACATTGATTTGCTTTGCAATGTGCTATTAAAAATATTTCCCCTCCCAGGGTAAAATGATGGCGGTTGGTTACCTTTTTGTAAACTAATCCAGTGATAATTATTCTGTAGTCTTCTTCTCGTCCATTAGTTTACTACTGATTTAATATTGCACATTATTCTTATTGGATAACCACACGGCTTCCAAGGAATTCCACTTTAAGAAAAACTATTGGCTTTATATTTTCCATGCGGACATGTGGTAATGTTATGGATTATTTATGCAAGTCATTCATTCTTGGTTCTGATATGTAACCACTGCTAATTAGAATACTGTACTAAGAACCAAAGCCTTCTAAATGAGTCCATGACATAGCTCTTTCTGTTCATTCTAATGGTGTATCCAGAGAGCTCAGTGGTCATGTATAGGCACTGGATGATGCAACTTTACAAATGTGTATGAAAATGAACTTTGTCAGTAATTAAGGAACAAAATACTGTACATGTGTATCATTTCAGTGCAGGATAAAGCGTAAGCAGAAGTGGTCAAATTTTGCTAAACGACCGACAAATAATATATATATCTCTCTTGTTATGAGACACTTAAACAGATTTTAAGGCTTGGTGTTTTATTACCATTAAGTATAGTACTTGAATTAGTGAACTGGACTTGAATTAGTGAAATGTTCAGTTTGCAATCACATTTCATCATGAAAGTCAACCTTTTCAGGGAGTTATGTCATCAGATAACTGTAATTGATGAATGATTTTAAAACTGGCCAAAAAGTGGATTTTTGTTACTTTGCAGTGTTCTAAGATAATACTACAATTTACAAGATGGAAAGTAGGGCAATACTCTTATGTTGTCCACTGCACACTAAGGTGCATCTGCTTAATCATCCTATACAAGGATGGGAGATTGTATTGCATCAAAACAGAGGTGGCGGAACAACTTGTGGAGTGGACTGGGGACGTCCAACAAAAGAGGGCAACGATGCTAAAAAAAAATAATACACATAACTGATTTCAAAGATAGGAATGCTTTAATCCATTAACAAAATGTATCGGATACAACTAAGTATAGCATCCAAAAAATGTAGAAGTTTTATTGTATTGTACAGTAGAAAGTACACAGTAAAAAAAAACAAAAACAATAAAGTTCTGTAATAAAAAACACTTGAATTTCACAAAATAAAACAATGATGCTCATGCTAAGCAATATATAGTCAGATAGGCACCAGCCAGTGCAATAAATAAAGGGCATGAAAACATACGTTATAAAAGGCAGGTAAAAAGTGCGGGTGCGCGTGCCATCGGTGCCCCCTTGGGTCCGCTCCCTCCGTATCAAAAGATTATTATGCTCGGTTTTGATTGACACTTTCGGACATTTAACACTGCCTTAAATGAATAATGTACCTCTTCCCAGAGTGTGCGTTCTGAAATTACACTCTACACACTATTGGCGTGTATTAAAGCTTTTTCCGCCGTTTTTCTTTCAAGTCATTGCAGTTCATTTTTTTTAAAATTATTATTTTCCCCCGAGGTAGCCTGAACGCACCACAGGACCTCACAGTCCTCTTTGAAGCTGGCGGGCTGGGGCCCACACTGACTCCAGTGAGTTTTCAGACCGACCGCCGTGGAAAACAAGTCTGCCTTCGGCACTCTGGTCCTGAAAGCTTCGTAAGAGGGGAAAGTTTTGATTTTACAGTAGCTTCGCTACTTTCCGGGCTCCTTACTTTTTTTTTTTTTTTTTTGCTCGTAGAAACCAATGTGAGATAGTGATTGGACTTGACAAGCCCGCTGCGCTACTGTATCCACCCCCCCACCCTTCTCTCCCCGTTCCACACAACCAGGAAATAGTCGAGGTGTGCTTCGCTTATCCCGCTAGTTGCTACCCCGTTTGCGGGTGTAGATGCGACTTTACCCGCTTCAGAGACATTTCGTGGTCGTTTTTGGTTTTTTTATATTTTTTTTGGTTCGGCTAGTTTGGCTTTAATCCGCTTTCAAGTGAGTCAAAGTTGCCCGCGAGGAGAAGAGCTCCACTCCGGCCAAACAATGAGGTGGGTAACAGCGACTCAAATCCCTTCATCTTCATTGTGTTTCCAGGCCAAACACTCTGTTTGGACCATTAGTTTCAACAAAGGCGCTGGGACACCATTGGCTTTGTACAAACAACCGTTGCACTCGCACCCTTGGGTGTTTGAACACGCTTCTGCTTGTTTCCGCCACGTTAAAAAGGCAAAACTACCTCGCATCTTCTTGCTTTAAAACAGTTTTTTTTTTTTTTTTAAGTAGAATGTATTGTTCTATAGGTTTTTGTGACCTTTGTGAGTGAATATCCGGATGTTGTGTGAATCAGGAAGTGTGTGCGCGTAATGACAGCCCGGTGCTACCTGTTAAATTTTTTCTAAAGCTACTCTCAAGTGGTTGAACAAGTCAGATGGACATTGTATGCATTTCAAGCGATGCACGTTGACTTATTTTGTTGTTGTTGCGTAAGGTACATTTGACTATGATTTATCGAATTTAAACGTTTTAATATTTTTTTTCTGGAGTCTTAATAGCGCATGATAGCATTCAGGTTGTTTTTCTAAAGACACTTAAGCTGCAACTGCAGGATCACCAACTGCCCTCAATGCATAGCATGCGGTTTAGACCAAGCCGTGCATTTCATAGCCACACATTACATTCATGTGTCTTGTACTATTTATCTCCCTCTGGGTTTTGCAGCAGGGATGAAATTGCTCAGTGGAAAGAAGCCCGTGTCCTCAAATTCCATCAAATAACATGCTTTGAAACCACCACCACTCCCCACTTAAGCTCCTCACCACTGATTTCTTTCTTGTTCCTTCATCTTAAAGCGGCACCCAACAACCTTTCCTAGTTATCAAGCTTGACGGTTGAGATTGTGGTTGTGGGACACTAGCTTTAGCGGTGCATTGCAGTTCTGATAACCTGTGGGACTAGTTCTTTATCTCAAACTTCTTGCGTCGGCTTTTCCCATAACAATAGGCCTCTTAAAGTTAAGTCTCCTAAACATTTTATCACAATGATAAGGTGCTTCCTTTCGAACATAGGAAAATAATTGAATTAGACTCCACTTTTACTAAACAATGTCATAGGGTGACGGCGAGTATTGCAGATGTAAATCTCTTGTGTGAAAGACTGTAAACTTAGTCGGTGGACTGTTGCTTTAAATATTGCTGCTGTAAGGGATTATGGTAACAATGATGTCCTTTCTTAAAGGTTGATCAGGAGCAACCTCTACTAAATGTGAGTTAAAGATTGCATTTATGTACCTTAAGTATGCATTTTTTAGAATTTAAAAACCTTCCCTGGGAGGACTTCTGAGTCATCTCGGTCAGATAGGAAAGGAAAGTTCCTAGGCAAAAATCTGAATCCAAAGAGGTGTGTCTTGGCTCAGGCACATCGGTTAGCCTGCCGCTTTCAATGTTATTTCAAATATTTAGGAGTAACTGATAACAAACGGGGAGGTGTTTGACTTGCATAAGAGCACAGATAGGCATAAAGCATACACACTACACAATGGCGCTGAAAGGAAGAATATTACATTTTGGTGCAGATCTAGATAAACATTTGAATCTTAAATACATTTATGAATAATACAAAATAATGTAAAGTTAAGAGAATAAAGCATTAATATCATGAGAAAAATGTCTTTTTAACAGTGTATCGGAAATTCCCACACATACATAAATGCAATAGTGTTTATACTGACGTTTGTTTTGATGTGTTGGTGTTACACCAGATTGAGAGCTGCCCTGAATATTAGCCGTAAATACAAGGTACCAAACAAGGACCCGTACGGAGATATTTCCAAAGTCACATCAAAAGTGAGAGACTGTCGATTGAGTGCTGCTGGCAATTTGCATTGCCACCAAGAAAAAGCAGCAAACAGGTTTCTACTCTGGGCACCCAAGCATGGATCGGGTACCCGGCACAAAACCTATGCGCAGGTTCTTCTGGAGGATACCGATCATGAAAGTACCACATCTCTTGTGGAGGATTCCAGAGCCTGGATATCTTGCTAGGCTTGCGACTTTTGCAGTAAGTTATGATGGTCGACTGTGGTGGAAATGACTGATTGATTTTGATGTCAAAACATTGATTATTTCATTTTGTGCAACTTATACTAAGGTTTAACCTTCTCAACAACATCCTCAACAGTTCTCATTTTATTGAAATTATCTCTATTCTCCTAATATTGACTTAATGTTTAAAAGTCAACCTCACACTCATAAAATTACCTTTTTTTTCCCTCATAATGACTAAATTGTTGTAGTTATTAGTTGATTCTCCTAAATTGTCAACTTTTCTTTGTAATATTGCTACTATACTCTTTTAAAATTTGTTTTTATTGCAAAATTGTGACTTTATTCTTCTAATATCACTTATTTTCATATTTAACATTCCTATTTATTCTTGTCTTTTGATTTTTATATTTTTTGGCCCATTTTCTCTTCCATACCAACTCCTTTATTGCAAAATTGTGAGTTTATTCTTGTAGTATCACTAACTCAAATTTCCACTTTCAATTTATTCTTGTATATATTTTTTCCCTGTATGTTGTGGCCCATTTTCTCTTCAATAATAACAGAACACCTCACCTATGTTTCAGATTTGTAAAGGAATACATGATAAGAGGCAAAAATAGCCACGGTTTATTCATGCGAAATTAAATTACTCGACTTTGTGAGTAATTCAGCACAACGGTGTTCTAATTGCTTTCAGTAGCCCTTTTCTCCCTCTCTTAATTCACAAAAATAGCACTTAAAATGGCCCTCTCTATTCTTGCTAACTGATGTCGAGTCAAAAGTGTTCCTCTGTGCGCCCTATCCATTTCTTAAAAGCTTCTGCCATCAACAAGGCAGCTTCACCCAGAGACTTGACTTGACCTTGGTATGTTGTCACTATTCTCTCTCAAGAGATAGTTGTGCATACAAAAATGCGTATCGTCTATTCATGACATTGTCCTCTAAGCTAACCATGGCATATTCAAACTCCCATAAATCTCTGTATCATAGAAGCTTGTGACCCAGACATTCTGCCATGTTATTTTCTGACTGATTATTAAATACTAACTCATGTAAAAGACTTCCCGTGGTGCAAAAGTAAGTCAGACACATGCATACACCATAATAACATGTACAATAAAACTGGTGGTCATGACTATAAATGGAGATATAAGAAAACAGGTTTCAGTCGACACAAAAGCACACAACACTACAGTATATGACACAGTTCACACATGGTTTTAGAACTTCAGATTAATATCTTATTTGCCATAATTGAAACATTCAATCCAGTCGCTGGGTTGTGTATTAATGTAACGTGTAAAAAAACAAACAAACAACACTATGGTCATCACTAATGGGTTTACTTGTCCTCAAGTGTAGGTCATCTGGCTTGCGATGTGCTGGGCTCGTAGATGGATATTAATCAGTACAGCTTATAGTGGACAAGACCTTATGACTGACAATCTTTTAGGTGTGACAGTTCAGGATACACCATCTTGAAACCCCTGGTCTATTCCAATATTTGCTTTCAGACAATAACATTGCAGAGGCAACGGCAAATTTAACATTCATTCTCCAGAATTTCCATCCACAAATGTAACCTAATGGAACTTTTCGTGACTACACTCTCAGCCACAAGGATTGATTAGTTGGCAATATCAACTCTGCTCCAATGGCTGCAAACACAAGAGACTCTCATCCACTTTCTTTATAGATAACATAAGGAACCGTTGGTCCAAAAATAACATCTCTGATCACCCTACACAGTGACAATGATTGTTGGACACCATCTCAAATTCAGTCTCTGGATAAGACTTTGATGTGTGACCAGTCTTCTCTTGTTGATCTTACCTTGTTGAAGTGAGAACTGGAATGCAGCGCCATGTTCTTTGTCATTTGTCCCTGTGGAATGTAAATGTTGACCCCCAACTGTAGCCAGCACATCAGAAGTGCTATAGTTTCTCTTAAATGAGCTGTGAAGCATATTTGGACCAACCTTACCGCTCAGTACACAATTCTTGCCGTTTCCACTCATTCTTTGTTGTCTCTCAGCACGTCACGTCGATGCTAAATATAAAGTTGCACAGCTGTGTCATGTCGACAAGAAGCAATGTAGAATTCCACAGATATTTGTTTTCCTTTATGTGCCTCCTTGTTTTCCTGTGCTGAGCTGTGTGTTTTATAATACCATCGACATTGTGACTAATCTTAACCTTGTATTTAGTACCACAGGAAGTACATTTAACTGCTTTATGTGTCAATGATAGAGGGGTGATTGCGGCCCATACTCATGATTCATTGGATGAGTATAAAAAAAAAAAAAACAAGGTTTAAAATGATGGTTGTCCTAAATTAGCAGCATGATGGCTCAGAATTGCGCAAACACACACGTAATGGCCTCTTCTTAACCCACAAAGTTCTCTATTCTGTTTAAAAGGCAGATGCAATGCCCCACAGGCATCTCCACTCCTTACCTCGCTGCCTTATTGATCAG
Organism: Phyllopteryx taeniolatus; assembly: GCF_024500385.1. NCBI lineage: Eukaryota > Metazoa > Chordata > Actinopteri > Syngnathiformes > Syngnathidae > Phyllopteryx > Phyllopteryx taeniolatus. The sequence goes on along the minus strand of NC_084509.1, from coordinate 5,100,589 downwards.
CTTTATAAGCAGCAAAATGGCTTCCTCCATCTGCTTCGTCTGTTTTTTTTTATTAGTTTGTTTTGTGTAAGGGGCTCAGGATTAGCCAAAAAAGCAGTTCTTTAAATATTGTTGTTCTGCCTCGATCAAAACCACCTTGTCCTAATGTCCGACAAGCCACAAGCTGTTTATTTACAGAATTTCGTAACATTGTGCATTCCCATATAAACCTTACAGATGTAACCCGTTCTTTTTGCAATAATGGTATGTTCACACCATGGTGTTGTGTAACGTCCATAACAGTAGGTTTGTTGATTCATTCATGTCTCCACTTGTTGCAACTCACTTGCTCAGTCAGATTTTTCTTTTGAAATCTGATCTGAGCAGCACCTATCTTAAATACCTGGTTTGCTTTTAAAATCTCAAAAATTAATCTGAGATATTAGTCAGTCTACAGTTCAATGCAAAACAGATTTCCTCAAAATCCCCATCAAATCATATTTAGGGAACGCGAAACTTCATACGTGAACAAAATAGCTACACTATTGTACTGGATAAGCAACAATAGTTATAGGTAATTAGGTCATCGTGGGAATTCCCTTCTGTGTTGGATTAACAGTAATGGCTTTATTGCATGCTTTGTGAAGGGGGTACAACATATTATGTGCTTCAAACTAGGGTGCAAAAGTGTCTAATACACCACACAGCTTGTGAGTCTCTTCTCTATTGGACTGTGAATTTGGCTACCACAACACCCTAACTCTGCAGCTCTCCTTCCCTGAAACATGTACCCCTCTTGGTCCTCCCACCTTTTCTACTCATAAATAGGCCATTATACTGACCTGCCTCTTGGATTAGACGCTTTGCCATAACATACAAAACCTTCCATTGTCCCCTTTCCTTGGTGGTGGCTGCCATTTTCTTCTTTAATTGCGGCTCTCGGCTGTTATGTTTGTTGTGTATACTATAGTATTTAACTTTTGCTCTTGTTAGGTTGTCTCACTTGAGATAATTTTCCATAGACCTTGCTATTATCAAAATTTAAGTGCATCTATCTTTAAATTGCATAAAACAGCTGCAGTGGCTAACTGTCTAAGTTAGACTGGTCTGGAAAAACTGGTCTCTTCCTGTACCCAAATGTAGTGATGTCATGTTAGATGATGGAGAGCCTCCATCTAACGACACTGCAATCCATCATCTATCTAGAGATGGGGAAAGACTGTGGAATCAGCATTGCTAATGGTTTCACTAATACTGAACAGTGAATTCATGATTGTTCACTTGGACATAATTTGAAGCTGCTTTAGGGTGTCATCCGTCTTACTAGATCAAAGGTAAGGTTAATACTTTGAACAAATTGGTATGATTTAAATTTGACTTCCTTTTAATCATTTAATATTTGAACTTTTTTTGTTTGTTCATGAATTATAACTTGTGATCTTATGTGGAGAGACCCTTGTTACCCTTCTGAGTGCTAAAGAAGGCACTAAATATTTCCCTTTATAACCCTACTTAGCTCCCTGTGGTTTTGCTTCAGTGGTAGAATTCTCATTTGGGGATTCAGAGAAGGGGTCATTTGGGTCACTGTTGTCATCTGCTCAATGATCAGTAGTCAGGGAAATGTCCACTCATGACTAAATCTTCAATCAAGTAATAACAGCCCAAGCACATGGCCAGTCATTTAATAACGGTAAGAAACTATTAACAATCGTTGTAGTGGCTGCCTTGACGTCAACTTTTTGGCTGGCCTGACCGTAATGAAAAACCCCTGGGAGTAAATAGAGAGGGGAACCAGAACTGTTGAGTTCTTTGCAGTTTGTGACCATGCATGAATAACCAGTGGTCAAGCAAAATGACAGAGACTTACCGTCCTTGACAATTCACTATATTGACAGGGATTTTCAAATGAAAAGTCGGTGCTTGCAGCCTAATGTTATTGCCTTCTATGCATTAACTGTATTTGCGTCCATTAAGTTGCAATTCGTGATTGCACTTTGTAAAAGCACATTTATTCAGTTAGCCCTTGCTAAAGTAGAAATGTTTTTTTTGGGGGGTACATTTAAAAAAATAAATAAAATAAAATAAAATATTATTCGATCATTTATTCTTATTTAAAGATTAATTTTGAACTGTAAACTGTTACATATTGTTAAAAGTAGTGCAATAAAAATAGATTTTTCCCTAACATGAGGAATAATCATGATTAATAATCGTGATTATTATTTTGACCATAATCGTGCAGCCCTAATACTGATAATGATTTAAAAAATTTTTTTTTAAAAAAGACATGCATTTTACTTGATAGGCATGCACAGTCTTTGTTGTAGTGTAATCCGTCAATCCATTTTTCATATCGCTTATCCTCGCTCGGAGCCTAGCCCAGCATCCTGAACTGGTTGCGAACCAATCGCAGGGCAAACAACCATTTCAACCATTTGGAAAACAAACAACCATTCACACCTACGGACAATTTAAGTCTTTAATTAACCTACCTTGCATGTTTTTGGAATATGGGAGGAAACTGGAGTACCCGGCGAAAACCCAGGCAGGCACGGGAGAACATGCAAACTCCACACAAGGAGGCTGGATTTGAACCCAAGACCGCAGAGCTGTGAGGCAGATGTGCTAACCAGTCACCCGCCGGGGTGGGTAATATGATCAATAATTATGTTGAACGATAGTATTGAAATGATAAATTTTTACAATTTTCTCAAGACAGTTGCTTGACTAGATACAGTGCCAAAAAAATCTAATCAAATGCAGTGACACACCTCCAATACACCCCTTCTGCCACCTCAGGAAAGAAATAACAGGTGGTGCCGCTAGGTTGCTGCAACTAATTACCTTTACGATCATGGATCCCAGCATGTTTCATGTCAGATGTCTTTACTGCAAAACACTACAGAAAGAGCAAAAACAGCATCTGCAAAGCTTTAACAGTGGAGTCAAAAAGAGAGGGTGCTATTTGTTAGTGTCTCCGCTCTGGTTTTGATGATCTTCTGTATGCTGTTGTACAAATAGATTGTTGCTACTAAAAAGGGTGAAACAAGGGAAATATGCAACAACAAAAATCACAGTGGATTGTTCTCCAGTAGGTCAGCCTCCTTCTTTGGCCCAGACTATAGAGGATTATGCTCCAACCTGTAAAAGGAATTGAGCTCACATAGAGAAGGGCAGAGGTGAGTTGGTTCCAAATATGGGCATTGAATTTGTACACGCACACACCAGTTCAGAAGCAGGAGGGAATTAAGTTGTACTCTTGAAATAGACAGAAAAGAGTCATGTTTGCCCAAGCTTATTCCTCAGTGCTTCATAAACTATGCCAGTAAGAGTATGAGTCAGCGTGCAAAAATGCTGAAGAGTTTTGTGGAGTCGTGATGTTTCAGCTGACGATATGATTCCATTCACATAAAGATAGAGAGAGGAACTAAGAATAGTTTGGAAAGTCAGGGCCCTTGTTTCTGTTCATTTGACTCGTGAAGACAAAAAGTAATATCCTGCAGCCAGGTGTGAATGCCTGTCTGTTTATTTGTGTGCATTTTGCTGCCTGCAAGGACCTGTCTAAAAAGACAGTGGCATGAGGAAAAGAAGGAATGAAGTGAGCAGATGTTGATGTCCATACTTTTTAAAGGTATAGGGAGAGTTCACCATAAATCCTTTATTTATAATGAATTGTTTTATTTCAAAGAGACACCATATGACTTGATAATAAACTTAATATTTTAACATTTGCTCGCCAAGTATGACCAATCCTCAGAATCATTTCCATTTAATTTTCTCTTGAAGCTTCCTGGCCTGCGAATGCATCTCATGTTCCTGTAGGTTTAAGAAGAATACCATGTATTGTGATTTTTTTTTTTGGGGCGGGGGTAATCATATGTTGTACAAGTCTACTTGAATATGTGTCTTCTAGTTATTGTTTGTATACTGTACTTAATTGTCCAGGTATTTATTTATTTTTTTAATGGACATTCCAATTTACTTCGGTCTCAAGATACAATAAGTGTACTCAGATTATTGGGTTTATAGAGTCTTTATACATTGATTATTAATAAATTTACCACTTTTTAAAGAACAGATTGACAGCTGGTGTTTTTAAAAAAAAAATGTAAATATTTTCTTTCTGCGGCTGGGCAGGCGTGGGTGTGTTATCAGTTGGCGTATTTCGATGAGGTCGTGCTCGGCTTGACACAATACAGTAAAACCCCGCTATATCGCAGTTCAGTTATCGCTGTCCCACTATAATGCAGATTTTTTTTCTTTTTTTGTAGGGGGGGGGGCCACTTTCTTTTCACTTGAACCATGCTGTGTATATCTAGCTTGAGAACTCTTGATGCTTCATTTCTTACACTTTACAATAGGGCTCCCGTATGTCATTCTTGGTGACCACGGGTCAAAAATACCCAACATGATTACCTACACATTCCAATTGCATATTTGCATGGAATAGGATGTTCTCTGTTTGCATTTTGTTTATGTATTGTTTTAAAATAAATGGTGTTGAGGAGGTCCTGTTTGGCCTTCTAGTGTTTTAAAGAGGGTGAGTTATAGGCAGCAGATGGATATCACTTACAGTGATAGACATAGTCTGAGGGTAGTTTAGAGGTCAGAATACTGTCACATGACCTGACGAGTGACCATTCTATTGTGTGTACCTCCTAATATTGTACTCACAGCATCATGGCCTCCTCCAGTTTAGCACGTGGGATTTGGTCCCCACACACCGCCATCCATGTTCTTATCAAAATACTGCAATTGGTGCAGGTTGTGCCACACACGTTTTACTGTGGTTAAATAGGGATGAAGGTGCACTGAAGTATGTTTTTTTTATATACACGTTTCCTCTTTGAAATATACACTTCCTCTTCTCACTTCTGCATACAGTGGAGCCTGTCTGCAATTATTTAGAATTTCCCATTTGTATCGTGTGACATTCAAGTTGCTGCAGAAAGGGAAAGTTAACATGAAGACTTCTGAATGACAGGCACACTGTCACTACAGTGGAGATTGCATTTGACTACATTTTCTTTGATTATGGAGGACAGTAATCAATCTTTTTTCTAGCCTTCTGTTGAGTGGGATCGGAGAACATCTTGCTAAATGTTCTAAACTCCTCTTTGTATTTATGTATTGTTTTTAGCCAAATAATAATGCCTGGAGGTAGTGCTGTGCGATATGGAAGATATTTGATCTCCTGATTTTTTATATCCCGATAACAATATCCTGATATAGCATTTTTCCATAAAATTACATAAATGGTAATTTTCTCATCTTTTTATTTTCAACGAATTTTCACTGCTCTAGTCAGATCCTGTGTTCTAATCAGTCAGGTCAAACCAACATTACATGACAGAAATAACGAGTGCTAACGTACTGTAATTAAATTGCTTTATTTTTAATTAAATGACTTAACCCAAACCGAAACTTTAGAGCATGATTCGACAGAACGGCGGCATGTTTACGTCCAACCGTTTGTGCTACCACTCGCTTGCTAGGCTACATAATGTTTTTGTTGCCTGCTTGCGAGCCGTATCGTATTAAAAGTACGTGAACATACCTCAAGCAAGCCTTAAACGAACGTCCTCTCCTATCCTGGGCACCGGTGACCAC